>NC_087482.1:41432534-41732534 GCF_036417665.1 Passer domesticus | reverse complement strand
ATGAGTCACTTGAGTCTGTGAATTCAGGGAATGACTTGTTGGAAGTAATATGTTAAATAGTCCCACTGATTTATTGAATCAAACCATCACTGTTTCCATCCCAGCCCCAAGGGTGGGAGGTGAAGGACATATTGGACTGCTTTCTGTGTTCCACTTTCTCTTCCCTTTCCTCCCTCTCTAGCCCAGAGTTTCTTCCTCCTTTGCAGGGAGTTGCACAGACCTGGGATTTAAATTCAGATATGTCAACATATCTGAATATGTCAGCATTGCACACCCCCCTGAATCCAGCACTGTAGCTTTAGGCTGGCTTTTTTCTTTTCCTCGGCAGTCTTTGTTCCTCCCCACACTGGGCCCAGTTCCATGTTTTACCACCCTGTGGTCAAATCCACATTAATCAGCTCCCCTGGAGCTTTTTCCCAGTGTCAGGTTGCAAGCAGAGCTGCAGCCCATCCTCGGTGGTCTGACAAGTCCCCCCAGGGCAGGGGCCAGTCCTGATTTTTGCTGGTTTTGAACAGCTGCTCTATTTACTGCATTCCTGTAACCAGAGCTTTCCTGGCAGCAAATTGTGACAGCAGGAGCAGTGTACATTGCACGTGCCCGTGGTGGCTGAGGGCACAAGCAGGTGTCATAAACAAAGTGGCTGCCATTCTTATTTTTTGCTGCTTCCTTTCTCTCTTTCTTGAAGATTCATGGAGGTTTTTTAACCCACCAGTGCCATATCTTGCCAGAAACAGCCTAGGAATTGAGCTGTCCGTGGGTTAATTATCTCTAGTTCAGCCTCATTTCTCTGCTGCTGGTCGTCTGCTCCAAACCTGAGTGAGGACAGGCTGTTTCTCATTGTGTAGCATCAAAGTGAGGCAGGTACAGTGAAGTGCCATGAATAAACAACAAAATGTAAAAGAAACAAAAAATTAGTATGCCCATGCAGCAGTTCCTGTCTTCTGTGTTGCTGGAATTTGCAATACCTTGATGGAAATCAGTGGAATTATTCTGGATTGATCTTAATTTAGCTGAAACAGGATCTGTATACTGATGAAACATTCAAAAGTGAGTGCCAAATTTTAAAAGACTTTCTGTACCTACCTGGTGGGGTTTCAGGTGTACCTAGAGGAGATTAGCTGCTAACAGCCAAGATCTACATGTCTGTGTAGGCTTCTGACTCCTACTAAAGTTCCAAAACACCCTGTGAGATCTGTTGGAAGTGGGGTGGAAAACACCTTTGTAAATCTTGGCCTGATTCCTGCTGCAGATTAAAATTTAAGAAAAAAAAAAGTCTCCTTTGATAATTGCCTGGGTCGCTTGCTGAACTGCAGTAACACACAGAATAAGGATGCACCAGGACTGTCTTTAGGCTGTGGGGGCTAAAGAATAAGGATTGCAGTGTTACAAGTATCAGCTGGCTCTGAAACTCTAGAAAATAAACAGTATTAAGATATTTTTAAGTTGATGTTGGCTCTTTTATGCTTAAAGTGTTTGTTTTTATTCACAGATGATATAATTCCATCTGAGAGCAGCTCCCTGTCAGACACAACCACCTATGATGATGGTATGATGCTTATCCTTTTTTCCCCAGGAAATTTGTCCATTCAGAGATATTTCTTTGACTTAATGTCCTTTAGCATGTCCCATCCTGGGAGTGTTCAAGGCCAGGCTGGACAGGGCTTTGAGCAAAACCTTTTAGAGGAAGATGTCCCTGCCCATGGCAGGGAGCTGAAATGAGATAAGCTGTAAGGTCCCTTCCAATACAAGTCATTATATGATTCTGTAATTTTGGTGGCTTTTGATGATGAATTACTTTATAGAAGAGGAAAAAACAGCTACTCAGGAATGTCCTTCCTCTTAATGGGTTAGTTTCTGAAAGGTTCTGCTGTGTGAGCTCACCTGAGTCATCTTCAGAGAAGGAAGTTGGTTTTAACATGACCAACCTGCAAACTGAGGACACTGTGAGTGTCAAATACGTTCTCCCCAGGGCCTGGGCTAGAACTGAAGGACTTACAAATTGGGAGAATTAGCCCAGCCCTTCTGCCCTCACAGCTACCATAAAACTTAGAGAAAGGTGGAATAGTTGCAGATACTAATGCTCTATTTACGTTTATCTGTTCCCTAGTGAGCTTGCATCTTGCATGGGTTGGTGTTTGCTCAGCTTACTCATTTCACACACACACCCACAGACACACTCACACCCTGTTCCACAAGGTGGAAAGGACTTGGCCTGCCTCTCCCTTAAACTGGATAATCGTCATTTGGGGACAAACATTATCTAAATCATTACTCACTTTTCAGTTCAGGCCTGATTTGGATCTCCCTTTGTCCCAGTTTTAGACTTGTACAAACCAGGTGTTGCTATAAAATGGATTTACACCTGATTCCTGCTTGTACAAGTAGAAGTGGAGCCAGGCTTGTGAACATATTCTCTGTGATGCTCGTCCTGCATTTATATGTATTAGTTGGAGTTTCCTGTTGGCTCTGTCGGGACCTGGTTGTGCCCTAAGCAAAGTGAGAACAAGGATCAAACCAGCATCTTCCCAATTGCCTTCAGCCAAATGTGTCTGTCAGTTGTCTTTGCTCATTCAGTCGCTTTTGAAGTCAGTCTCTTTTAGGTTGTGTTTCCAAATTAATTCTTAAAATGTCATTTTCAAGAGCTGGAAGGTGAGGGAGAGGAACTGGCCTTTGCAGAGGCTGAGCTTGTCTGCTTGGCTCTGGAAAGGATTGCTCTGCAAACAGATGTTTTCCCAGGAAGTTCCATTCTGGGATCTGGCACAGCCCCAAGCTGGGTGTAGTCTCCATAGGAGTTGGTGCTGCTGGGATCTGTAGGAGCCTCCACGATGTCCTGTCTGTGTGGAGAGCTCAGTGCAGGCAGGAAATCTTTTCTAGATCCGCAGCTCCTGTCATTGTACTGCAAAGTGCTTCTCCTTAGGGGCCACAGATGTGCACACAGGGCAGAAATATCAGGGATTTTGCTCTAACAAAGTGCTTATTCCTTTCCAACAGTCAGTGAATCACTTCCTGCAGCAGCACCGAGACCCAGCTCTGCACAGCTTTCTCCAAGACTTCCCCCACCAAAGTCCCTTGGCGTGGAGAGAATTCATCTCAGGAAGTCATCCATAAACGAGCAGCTCTTGGAAAGCAGACACTCCAGGTAGGCACCCCTCACTGCTGCTGCACTCTGCACCTGCTGGCATGAGCTGCATCCTGTCCCTGCTGAGCATTCCAGCAGAGCCTCTGTGCTACTCTGGGCTTACAGGGTTTGGGGATGGGAGCTGGATTTCCTGGCTAGGAACAAAAGTGTGTATAAGCAGTTGACACAGTATCTCAAACCAAAGAGTAGTGTAGTTTTTGCGAAGAGGTTTGAGATGGGTAAGAAATATAATAGTGAGGGCTGCATTTAAGGAGTTGCGTGTGCTGTCATTTTTGTGTCAGTTTCTGGGCTTTTTCAGTGTTCATTTAACAACTTGTCATTTTCCTGATGACTGTACTTAGTAAATTCAGGCAGCACCAAACCCTACCCATCCCTCCTGATGGTATCAGTATTTCAGCAGGTACATTATCAAAGCAGACAATTCATGTGAGGCCTGATGGAGAATTCTCTGTTTATAAGTAGAGTTTCAGGGATTCAGACAGCTTCCATCATTTGTGTCAGCTGTGTGTCTATCTCAAATCTATGGGATTTGAGCACTTTATGAGCTAGGACAGCTCCCTGGAGCACATCAAGAGCAGTAGGTTTGCAGGTGATTGTGTGATCATGTCAGATCTGCTGTTAGCAGCTATACCCAGTGTAGGGATACCCACTGATCCTGAGATTTCTTGGACTGTCTTGTGTGAGCAGGCTGTTAATGACACGCTTAAGAACGTTTTAGTGTTTTGAGCAATGCTCAAATGTTTTTCTCATCTGTCCCTCAAGACTAGCGGAACACTCCTCCACATGAAGTTCAGAAGTCAAATTATAGCCATGCTTACCAATTCAACTGTGATGTGTTTCATTTGAAAACCTAATTAATTTGCTTCTCTGTTACCTGCTCTGTCTCTTCTCAATGGTTCTGTCCTTTGGCAGCAGCTTGTCCTGCTGTCCATCCCGTGAAGACCTCCCCTGAACCACAGAAAGGGGTTGAATTTTCCTTCCTATTTAACAACTCCCTTTCTCACACATCCAGTTTGTTCCACCCTTTCTTCTGCTTCTCCAAGACTTGAGATGCCCATGCTGGGTGTGCTGTGACTTGTGGTGGGGCGTTTAACCTCACTGGGTTTGTCTCCTGTGCAGGGAGGTTCTCTCGACGCACAGCAGCCCCTTCCGCACGCTGGAGCGGCCGGCGCAGCCCCGGGGCGGGAGGAGCATGCCCACCACCCCCGTGCTCACCCGCAACGCCTACAGCAGCAGCCACCTGCAGTAAGGAACTTCTGACACTCCTGCCTGGGGAAGCACAAGCAAAGAAAATGATGTTAAGAGGGAACAGGGTTGTTGGCTGGGCAGTTTTCCCACAGCAGGGTCAGGCTTTCAAAATGTTGGTTAGAGATATTACTGTAGAAAGCCGATCCATGATGGAGAGGGAGACATGCTGAGACTCTTAGAATGTTGTCAAGGGCTCAGGGTTTCTTTGTAATGCAACCTTGAGAGACAGATCCAAAGGAAACCCATCTTCCCATGTTCTCCTCCAAGCTCGTTACTTTTGTAGTATCCACAGATTATATAATTCCATCGTATAATTCCTTTTTTTCTAAAAGTAAAAGCCTGATGGAGAGTTCTCTGTTTACAAGCAGAGTTACTGGGATTCAGACAGCTTCCATCATTAGTGTTGGCTGTGTGTATTTATGCCATTTGGACACTTCATGTGCTATAACAGCTGCATGGAGCATATCAATAGGTTTGCAGGTGATTGAGGGAACCCTCTTGTAAATCATTACCAAATGTGTGTTTGTGACCTTAGCTCAGTGTGTCCCTGTCACAGATTAACCTTGCTCAGCCTGACAGATTATTATAAGGCAGATCTCCTACCATTGCAGCCAATACAAAATTCAGCCAAACTGATTTCTGTGCATTGCAAATACTCTGGGTGGAAACATAAGGCAGGATTTGTGTTGTGCTTGGACTGGGGAGGCAGCTGACCTGTCCTTGCATGCTCTCCCCAGCTCTTTGTGTGTATTTGTGTGAGATTTGCCTTTAACCAGCCAACATCTGTGTTGTTCTAGGCCAGATGTTTCCCCACACCACTGCCGGCAGCGCAGCGGAAGTCTGGAATCCCAGACCCACCTGCTGTCCGAGGCTCCTGCTGAAAAGCCAGCCTTCTCCCTCTCCAAGTCCCAGCGGAGCAGCAGCACGGAGATCCTGGACGATGGATCATCCTACACCAGCCAGTCAAGTGCAGAGTATTACTGCGTGACACCCACTCCCAATCCCTATTACACCACTCAGACTCTCGACAACAGGACCAGGGGCCGAAGACGGTCAAAGAAACACAACATTTCTGCTGCAAGTTCCGGAAGCATGCCAAACCTGGCCCATAAGGACGTCCGCAGTGGTGTCTTCCACAAAAACCAGGAGCAGCCTTCCTCCAGTTACTATATTTCTGGATACTCCCCGTACACTGAGGCTGACGTTTATTACAACGGGGGCTACGTTTACGAGAGTGACACGGAGGGGCAGTACAGTGTCAACCCCTCCTACCGCTCATCGGCACATTACGGATACGAGCGCTACCGGGAATTCCGCTCCTACCACGAGGACGAGGTGGACAGAGTTCCACACAACCCCTACGCCACCCTCAGGCTCCCCAGGAAGCAAGTTGCTAAAACGGAGCACATAACCAAAAACATTCACAAGGCCTTAGTAGCGGAGCATCTCCGGGGCTGGTACCAGCGTGCCTCTGGCCAGAAGGAGCAGGGTCACAGCCTGCAGGCAGGCTTTGAGTCTGACAGAGGATCTCAGAGGAGTTTGGGCTTTGCTGGTCTGCAGACGCCGTGCTCGCCGAGCAGCCGGGTGTCGTCTTTCTCTTCGGGTAATGTCTGATTTCATCTGTGCTGAGTGTTTTTGTAAGTCCCTGCAGTGCTGTCATTTCTGCTCCTGTCACTGCCTCAGTGAAGTCAGCAGAGTGGAAGCCAGGCCAGGGCTCTGTCCTGAAAGGTGGATGGGGAGCCAAGTAGGATCTTGTTCTGTTCTTGGAAGGAAAGTCTTGCTTGTTATCTTCTCCTAAGGGTAAATCAGCCTTTTGCTCTTTGTGTAAGCACAGTAACCCAGAGAAGGACAAAGAGCATTTGAGTTTGACAGGTGTATTTAGCAACTAGAAGCAGTGTACAAAGCTTCATGCCATGTAAATGCAGTGGCTGTGATGGCTTCCAAAATACAATCTATTAAGCATCACTGACTGTGTCAGAAAGCACTTGAAGAGCTCCAGAATACCACCTGTACAGTGCTTGCCTCCCTATAGGGCTTGTAAATCATATTTTGTGTGTGCAAAACCCCATAGAGATCGTTGATGAGAATTGTCTTGTTTGCCTCAGCTGATTTAGCTGTAATTTGTTGTAATACTTCTTTTAATTCCAGCATCTTCTACAAACACTGCTGGGAACTGGAGAACCCCCCTTGCACTGGGACTTTCAGACTACGATACGTTGTCTCATTCCTCCTACGCCAGCTGTTATGGGAATGTTTATGGCAACCTTCCTTTGCAGAGCAGGTGAGTAGAATGTATGAACATTTTCTGCCCTTCTTCCTGTATGTCACAGACTCTTAAATCTTCTGAGCAAATCAGCTTGATTTCAAAGAGCCAGGATGAAGAGTATTTATAAAATTGGTGTTGTGAGGGCAGTTTTCTGTGTGGAGCAGATGGACTGCACCACCACTAACTGTACCCCAGCACTGAAGGAAGTGGGGAGCAGTCACAGTGAAGGATGAGCTCATTGGTTGCACAACCTTTTCCTGTGGCTGGTGCAGGACAATCAAAACATCCTGCACTCCCTGGTAGCTGTGGTGCTCTGGGCAGTGTTGCAGGCAGAGCTCACAGTGAGCCCAGTCCCTCTGATGGGGGGACTTTCCTGAACCCCATCAGCAATTTCCCAGGATACAGTCCTGTTGGGTTCCTGATGCTTTAGTGCTTGTGATGATAAACTTTTGTTAAAACAAGGAAAGGAAGCACCTCTCCAGCCTCATGTCTGAGGTGGTGCCACCTTTGCCAAGTGCATCTCCCCTGGCAGAGCTGAACCTGGGAGCCATGGGGGATGTGCTGCTGTTTGCAGACTCCCCCTGCTTGTGGGGGCTCTCCCAAGGGCTGCAGAGAGCCCAGGCTCTGCTTGGTCCTTGCAGGAAATCCTGCAGCTCTCGTTGCTTCTCGTGGCATTTTGTATGTGTACCCCCCCACTGTAGAGCACTTGGCTGTGAGGACAGAAAGCTCCTGCCCTGGGGAATGGCTCTGCCCCCACAAATGCCATCACATTTAAATACACTTATGCTCAGTGTAATAAGTACCCCACGTGTGCCTCCTGCTTTGTGGGTTGCAGTTTATGCTTGCTGCCAGACCGACTTGTGTGAAAATACTGAATTTTTAATTCTGTTTGTTTTAAAATAAATGAAAGTGTAAGGGAATACATAAAAGCTGCTGCTAGATCCTTTTTTTTTTCTAAGCTAAGTGCTATGGGCTGTTTTACTGAAGTGATTTAAAATATCTATGGCAACAGTGTTTAAAAATACTGTTTCTACTAATTTTTTAATTTCTTATAATTGAGCTTTGAAAATTCTGCTTGTATTAGCAGCTTTATCTAAATTAGGTTCATTCATTAATTTTCCACATTCTGAATCACTTGTTGGATTGTTCATCTGCTTTATTTTCTGCTTTAATGTGATAATGGCAAACAAGCAAGCAGTGCACCAAACAGGCTTGACAGAGCTCAAGGCCAGGTTGGATGGGGCTTCAGCAGCCTGGTGGAGTGGAAGGTGTCCCTGCCCAGGGAACAAGATGAGCTTTAAGGTCCCTCCAACCCACCCAGTCTGTGATACTATGACAGTTTTGAGCTGAGATTGCTCTTGCACACAACTTTACTGATTACAGCCCAAAAAAATGGGTTTGTGCTTGGAGGCAAACTCAAAATAACCAGCTTAACTCTGAGCCCAAGGGAGGTGCATGAATTTAAGGGCCTGGGGAGGACCCTCAGCTGATCCTGGTGCATGTCTGTGTTGCAGGACCTACGTGGAGCCGAGCCAGCTGGGAGGGGAGGAGGAGGATGGCTTGGAGGCAGAGCTGCCCAGCGGTGAGCAGAGGCTGTTCTGGCACGAGGACTCCAAGCCCGGGACGCTGGTGTAGCCCCCGAGCAGCCCCTCATTCCTACCCCTGCGTGCCTTGCACAGAACGCCCAGGAGGACCTCGGGTGGAACTTGCAAAAGGAACAAAAAGAGGAAGCAGGCTGTTCTGCTGGGAAAGGTGGAATTCAGCGTTAAGAGGGACTGTAGCAAACTGACAAAGTCTTACCACGAATGGCGTTTCTTTGTGAATCCGTACAGCCCAGGGCAAGCCACAGTTCACCTACGACCAGATGCAGCACTTGGTTGAAGTATTTATACTGAGCAAGCACTTTTTGGGAAGATTGGAAGGTCTTGAAGGCAAACCTCAGAGATAAAAAAAAAAAATGTGAAAAGGAGACTCTTATGGAACAACCAGGAATTCTAGGAGCACAAGTTTGATGTCTGAAAGAAGAAGAAAAAATGAAAATTTATTCTGCCATGGCTTATGGGGACCTGGAAAGGGTTTCCTAGGCTTATGAAGGATAGATCTGTGTGTGTGAGTGAGGCAAGGGGTGACTGAGTCAGTATTGGAACATTACTTGAAGGAAGGCTGGAGTTTTTTTTTGTTATGGAGGTTTGAATGAGTCTGTCCAGTTTTTGGGGTGTTGTTAAGAGTGTTTGTTAGCACCACGAGCAAGTTCTGGAAAGAAAAAATTTTGCTGACACATTCACCGCGTAAAACTAATAGCTAGTTGTGGATTTGAAAACAGAAGCAGTGAACTTCGAATTCTTTTCCATGATAAAACATAATTAATAACGGCCCATTTAATGACCTTTCCATGGTACAACTTCACTGTGTGGAGGAGTAGGCACATTTTCACCGTGGCTGCACGGTGACCCCTGTGCAGCGGGCGGCAGTGACACTGTGCCACAGTGGGTCAAGGATCCACAGTGGGGAGCCCCAGGGAGCAACTTGGTAGCAGTGGCCAGTATTTTAAGGTGGATGCAAACACAAACAGCCAAGTGGGTGCCTTAAAATGAGGGGCATTAGGATTGTACCGTGAGTCACCTGAACTGCCAGGTGTGTTGCAGAGTCACTGAGTGACAGAACAGCGTTTTCACAGAACCATTTGTGTAGGAAAAAAACACGTGACTGCAGTCTTGGTTTAAGAGGGATAAACCTACCTCAGGTCATCCATCTGTAGGAACAAACTGGCACAGGGTTATCCTGCCTGATTCCTGATGACTCGTCTGCATATGGTAAAATCTCTCTCGTTTCTCAGCTGTACTATGCTTCAGGATTCCAGAAATGGTGCTCTTTTGTTCTTTTATACAGAAGATTAGTTACTCCTTGTTCATATTGTGAATAGAAAGGTTTCTGATAAACTTTTTTGACGTTTTTTACCAGTATTCCAGAGCATGTAATATATACAGAAGGACACACTTGTTAAGCTGGTACTTAGTTGTTTGTATTATTAGAGTCGCAATTTGGAATTAAACGAACAAAAACAAAATAAAAAATAACTTATTTCCTTGGTTTTGCATATTTGTATAGCCTTCTAGAAATGCGAAAGCTCTTTTTGCTTATTCTTTTACTACTCCTGAATTTTTTAGACCTATTATTTTGTATAGGTCAATAAACTAAAAAGTGTGCTTACCAAAACCACTTCAGCATTCCTCCTGTTTCTCCTTGAGTGCTTGGGAAAGTGCAGTGTGTGTTATTTCAGGGCTTTGAAGTAAATCACCGTGGTCTGATTTCTTTTGGCCTGTGGTGTTGGGTGGGGTGCAGAGGGTCAGTGGTCTCATCTGAAGGAAGGTTGGCCCCAGGCAGGTCAGAGATTCCAAAACGTCAGAATATCAGGTCAGAATTTCTGCGTCTCCATCAGCTGTACTGAGGGAGCCAAGCTGGGCTCTCTCAGCATCTCCAGTGATACAGAGGTGTCCTTGTGTTGTTGAAAATGCTTCTTGCTCATCTGTCTTTGCACTTAGGAATTGCCACAGCCTTTCCCATTTGGAATGTGGCTTTTAGGGTTTGTGTTGCTCAAGTTCTGGGTCCTCTTTGGAGTTTGTGCCCCCTGAGACACCCACCCTGAAACTTGGGTTTCAGATGTACAACTGCTTCTGCACCCTGGTCACCCAGTAGTTGAGATTATTCATTCTCACTCTCCTCTCTTCAATTCTTTCATTCCCTACTTTTCTGTTGTCCATAAACTTCACAACCACCACTGAATTTTATTATTTTTTCCAGGTTGCTGGTGAATTTGGTATTTAAAAAAACCTTCAGGTGTGCCCATTAAAATTACCCCCATGGCACTACTTTTGCATTTCTCCAAGCAGCACTTGAGGTTTGTTTGCTGGCAATTCTTCATGCACTGGCTGCTCCCTGCTGCTGCAAACCACCAGTGCTTTGAGCAGGAAGCTGAGTGGTCCCAAGTCCAGTTCCTTACCCAGAGCTCATGGAATCAGCACTATCAAAGCTTTTCCTACCAAAAGGAAATGAGATGTGTAACAAGGCTTGTTGCCCATTTAAAGCTTTGTTTGCAGTCCTTTGTTTTAGTGCTGTACCCACAGAGTTCTGTGTTGGCTTTTCTGTCAGCATTCAGGATTTAACTCAGCCCAACACATCCGTGTTGGCACAAGGCTGGCACTCAGCCTGGCTTCCTGGGACAGCACCAGGGTGATTTTGGATGAAGTTGGATGGGGAGTTGAGATGGTTTTGGGTTGAGGGTGTTCTGCTATATTTGGGGGTGTTGTGTATAAAGCCTGTAGGGCCAGAGTTCAGAGCCTGGCTGCAGTTTCCAGTTAGCAAGAGCCGAGCAGAGGAGCTGGAAATGGAAGTGGGGTGGTGGAGCTGCAGCTCTCAGGCCCCTCTTGTCATTCTCCACATGCCTGGCTCTGCAAGGGTTTTGTTTTCAGGAACTTCTATGAAGGTGGAAATACAAAGTGAAGAAGGAAGCCCAGAAGAAGAAAATAAGAATATCCAGCTTTTCTCAGATGTTGCTTAGGGTCAGTCTTGGGTGGCACAGGGAGGGAAAGGGAGACCACGATGTCTCTGTGGCATCTCCTGCCTATCAAGGGAGCTGCTGCTGCACTCATTTGTTGCCAGTTGTTCCCCAGCACCTTTAACTTTGCCCTTTGCAGATTCCCAGCTCGCTCTGTTGCATTTCTGGAGTGATGTTTTGATGCAGATGTACAACTGTTGACAGAAACAAGTCTGTATACTGCAGCTGAGGAGGTAATAGAGACATACTTGTAATCATTATCTTATTTGCTCACAGCTGAAATACAAATTGCCTGTGCTTTGTTTGAATTCCTATCTCATCTGTGTGTAGCTGTTTAACCACAGCCTGCCTCACCAGGATTACTGAGGACATCTAGTGCCTGGCAGCAGAGTTGAAGAGAGGAGCCTTCCTGCCTCTTGTGCTCCTCTGGAATCCTTCCTGGACTTTCCAGTATGAAGAAATATCTAGCAATGCTTATTTGGTAACATCAGAGCAAAGCCACGAGGTGAACAAGGTGAAACACCAGACCCACGGGGTTTGATTTTACAAACATCTCTCCCTTCAGAAGGTAGATGCTGCTGATGGGAGTGTGGAGGGGAAATAAAACCCCACTTAAATCTGTGTGTAGTGGAGTGGTTTTGAGTGCTTTGAGTTAAAAAGAAGACCCTGTCCTTGCCAGGAATCCTTAAAAAGGAATTTGGGCACTGAGCTAAAATAAGCCATGCCTGATATTTTTAATTACTGTCTGCTTCTTCTCTGCTGTTTTGAACAAAAATACTCTGATAAGGGAGGACAAGCACTGATAGGAGTTGCCACGAGCCCGTGGGAGGCTGGTGTTGGACATTCCTCCAGTGCAGGGACCAGGAGGGATGAGGCTCAGGCCAACACAGGAAAATCTTCTAAGATCACTAATCTTTAAAATTCACATGACTAACATGAAACTTTTTGGCCAAGGTGACTCAGTATGTGACTCCTACAGGTTTCTGCTGACTTCTCCTTTATGATCTTGGGCTTGCTCAGCTGAAGTGTGAAGAATGCAGCAGCAGTGTTTGTAGCTCCTGGGTGGGTGAGAAGCCTCCACCATGACCCAACTCATCCCAAAATGTGTGTAGGAAATCCTGTAAAGACTGAAGGTTTGCTCCATCTTCTGGGCTTTGGGATGGTTGCAGGAGAGCTGCTCCTGAGCCTGGGGAGAAGCTCCCTGTGCTTGCTTGGCACTGTCTGGATATGTTCACACTCCTAGGAAGATTCCTGCATTCTACACTGTTCTTCCATCTCCTTTGTACTTTTCTGTCATATTCAATAAATTTTTAAGGTGTAAAACTGACAGTCTCAGCTACAGCAGGTGAGGGCCTGCTGAGTAGTGCAATCTCAGTGAAATCTCTCCCAGGGCAGGATTTATCATCAAAGTTTTTACCCTGTACTCTGCTGGAGCAGGTGAAGCCTGAGGTGACATTTCCTCCTTGGGAGAAGGGGCAGTGTGAGCTGTGATCGGTGCTGGTAGCCCAGAAGGACACATGGCACAAAGGTCAGGCCCTGAATGACACAGAAGCAAGATTCCTGACAAGGAGCAGCTCCTTGCCATCCATCCACCTTGGTTATCCCTGTCTGTCCCCTGTGATGAAGGGAGCCACCATAAATCCTTCAGCAAGTCCTTGGCTGCAGAGGGATGTGCCCTGCCTCCCTGGACATCCCTGTTCCAGCACAGCAGGAAGGAATCTCCATTTCTATTTAATCATTAGAGTGCCATCAAAGAGCTGCAGATGGAGAAGAGTTTGCAGCCAGCCAGGGCTCAGCTGGAGTAACTCTAGAAGAAATCCCTGCACCTGCTGCCAGCCTGAGGTCAGGGAAGGACGTGGCCCATGTGTACAGAAGGAGGTGGCCATGTGGCCTTTGCAGCATCACTGCCTGTGGGCACGTTTTGGTGGCAGCAGGACACGAGGTGTGGGGCTGAGATGGGTTTGGATGCTGTAAAAGAAAGAAACACCCTGTTTCAGTGTGAAGGGTGACACTGTTTCTTAGGATGACTCTGTTTCTCTTGTGATTTGCTTATGCTGAATTCAGTGTTTAATATATAAATGTGGAGGTGATTGCTCCTTGTAAAGGTTATGATGTTGCTTCTTGAAGAATCTTTGACATTATGTTATTGCAATTCTGATTTAATAGTGCTGCCAGGCAACATTGGGAGTGAAAATATAGATCTGGCCTAAAAAGAGAGGGTACATTTTAACATTTAATTCTAGCCACTGCTTTTAGCATGAGCCTTTGGTCACTCCTGGGTTTTTTTGGTTTGGTTTGTTGTTTTTTTTCCCTGCAAACCTAGAGCCCAGATAAATGCTAAGAATAAAGGTAGAGTTAGCAGTAAATAATTGCTGAATTGCACATGCTGTCACAGACAGGTTCCTGCACAGTTTTCAGGGAGATTAATGTCTTCTCTCAAAGTCTGAGCTTGCATTTCTGATGCGAGTATTGAATCTCTGAGCCTGTTTTGCACAAGGATTTGGAATAGCAAGCCCCCTGTTAATAGTAGTAAACATTTGGGTGAATGCCCTGTGCAAGGCCCACGGGTAGTGTGAGGTTCAGCTCCGTGTCTGCCTCGTGTCCAGGCCAGCTGTGCCCATCAGACAGGAGCCAGGGCTGCCCTGGGTCTCTGTCCCCAGGCACTCCCTGGTGCAGGGCTTGGTGTCCCCTTTTGGTGGCCACAGCCAGCCTCAGCTCTGTCCCAAAGCAGGTGAAGCCACGCTGAGGCAGCTCAGGGCACTTTTTGGGTTTGCCCATGGGTGGAAGCCCCAGGCAGAGCAATAGCTCAGGCACTGAAGTTGTGGTCAGGTAACAAACATCATGAATTGCCTGCTCCCCATAAAATAACAAAATTACTCCTGGTCTCTCACAGACCTGTTTTTATTCACCACGGGCTGGTTTTCTACTCATTTTGGCAGCTGTTAGCACTGTGCTTTGGGAAGAAGAGGTAACAAACCACCACCCAGAGATGCAAACATTCAGGTATTTACAAGTGCTTCACCAAGGTCGCATAAATAACAAGCTGGGAAAGGAAAATACCAAGTTAGCAGAAAGCAGTGCTGAGTGTTCCAGCATTTTGCCCATGTTTGTGCTATAAATGATATCTGGGAGCAGAAACTCCCTCCTGTAGCCACAGAACTGCTCTGTGCAACAGAGCATGGTGCAGAGCAGCCCCCCTGGCTGTGCTGGAGGTGCTACTCCAGCCTCTTTAGAATGTGGTCAGTAAAAAAAAATTATCTGGGAGATGGCAGGGGAGGTGTAGTGCTGTTCAGTGGCAAGCAAGCACAGAAAGTCAGTTTTTAGGGGTCAGATTTGGAACAGGTTTTGGCTCTGAATAGGGCAAAGGTTTGTCCTGGGTCAGCCCAGACTGCCAGGAGCAGCTCAGTTGCCTTTTGTGTCAAAATCTCAGTGTCAATGTTCTTATGTGGAGCTGTCTCCTACCCCAAAAGCATGGGGGTTTTGATATTTTTTAATGGCTTTAAACAGTTGAAATTATTTAGAAATCCATTTGCTGGTTATTTAACCCTTTTTGATACAAACTTAAGCATACATATCTGACTTGCCAATGTATTTTCCAACAGGATTGCTTTGGACAGGCCACTGTGGGTGGCCAGTGCCCTTTCCCAGGCTGAAATGTTCTGTCCTTGATTTCTGTCATGACCAAAGTCTTCTCCATGCTCCCCTTTTCTCCCTACACTTGTAAACATTTTCTTTGCCCTGTAATCAAGAAGGATGATGACAGAGGTTATTTCCTGCTGCACAGGTACTGTAGCTGCTCTCAGATTTCTCTAAAAATGGAAACAAAAAAAAATCACCAAGTTCTTTTTGGGGGGAGCATCCAGGTGCCACTGAAACAGGAGATGCAGCTCTGCTTGCTTCTCTAGAGGCAGAGGAAATTGCAAGACATCAACAGAGTGATGATGGGAGAGATCATGGGAGATGATGAGAGATCTCAGCACAGTGACATGGGCTTGGCTGAGCTGGGGCAGCCCTGGAGGGCTCATGTCCCCATCCCTGCTGCTCCCTCCTGCCCTGACCCAGCCTGCTGTGCCTGCTGCTTCTCACAGGGTTTGACTCTGCAGCTCCCTGTCAAGCAACTTGGGCAAATACTTCCAAAGTCAGGTGTCCTTACTCTATTTAAGCTACCATCTTAATCTGACATATTTATATCTGGAGGAGTTTGGAGGTGTGGTGGGTGGTTTTTTTCCCCTTGGTGTTTTTCCCACAGGGTGTCTCTCTCTGACTGCTCCCGTTCCTCAGTGGTTGTTATTGTTAAGAGCCCATCATCTGACCCTTTATAATCCCTGTATTGGGTTACCCTGCATTGCTGGGCATGCTTGCTGTATGCCACTGATTGTCAATTTTAGACTCTCCCATCAGCCTACGAGTTTCTTAAAAGTAATGCAAGGTTATGTTACACAGGCACATTCCTGACTCCTTCCAGCTGCACTTGGAAATGCCATGGATTGGTAATAGAGGGGAGTGAATGTGGGGGGATTTATAACAAAAAAGTGAAAGCCAACACTATAGAAATTGCTCTCCAATATTTGGCTACAGCATGTGTGGCAAGCATCAATTACCTTAAAAATAGAACAGTTTTAGGCACTCGAAACATGGGCTTGAAACATGGGCTGCCTCCTGTCAAATGGTGACACAGCAGTCAGGCCTTGCTGATATTCAAGCTAAGAACTTGTCAATCTTTTGGCTTTCAAGAGGGCTAGGTTGGAATTTTTGAAGCGAATGTTTAAATGGGAAAAAAAAATCAATGAGGTGAGGCAATCCTGCAGGAGAGGCTGCTGGTTTCATTCCAGAGTTCATCCATATGTGAGTACCTGCCTTACAAACAGTGAGCAGAGAGTCAGAATGGTTCATTACCAAGGGCAGACCTCTTCTGTCAGTGTGCTCCTGAAGTGCTTTTATTTAATGCTTGGTACCTGCTTAGTGTGAGTTGGAGCTGCTGCTGCCTGTAGGAATTGCTCTGTGATGGCTGCACAATCACAAGTGGTTTTCAAATGCCTGGTAGTGCTCTCAGTACCCCTGATTTCCCTCTCTTGTCTTCTGCTGGGGCTCTGAGTGCAGCTCTGGCACAGCACAGCTCTGCCCTCTGGTAGCAGTGCAGCACTTGTTAGTCCAGGGATTCCTGAACAAGTGTCAGATTGGTGTGGGAATAGCAAGTGTCACCAGTGGAAGTGGCTTTCCTGTCTTAATGAAGGTTGAGAAATGTGTGATTGTTTTGGAAAGCTCTGGGGGGAACACCAACAAATGTTTTTTGGGAAGAAGATGGGAGTTTAGACCTGGAAAAGTGTTTTAGACCCACTGTGAGCGTGTCCTCACCTCCAGGGTGTTGTTTGTTGCTCTAATGTGCTGTTACCAGAACACCAAAACACTGAGCAGTGTGTTAGGAAAGGAAGTACATCCTGGAAACATAATTTATGGAGGAGAGGCCTAAGGTAGGCAAAATATGATACCCACCTTGGAAATCTGTGGGATTAGCACCCGTGTCACCAGGAGAGGTGTCACCAGGCAGCCCCTTGCTCTGCATCTGATGGAGAAGGCATCATTCCCAGTCTAGAGTTTCCTAATGGTGATATTGACAAGTGATATATTTCTGCTTAAGAGAAAAAGTGGTTTTCAAACACCTGATAGTGTTCTCAGTACCCCTGTTTTCCTTCTCAAGAGGACTTCATGGGTTTGACCCTGCTTAACTCGGATGATCTGACAAGAGCGTGGCCCAAGATGGCCTGGCTGAAGATCATGGAAACCCAAGAAGGTGGCATGGGGCTTTATTTACAGGCAAGAAATTAGCAAGTGAGAAGCAAGCACTGAATAGACAGCTTCTGTGGCCCAAACTGCATGGTCTGGGAGAGTAGCACACTGAGGAGCACTGATTTATTTGAGAGCATCAGGAAACCCTTGATGGGCTCTGTGATGGGCAGCAGTCACTGGGGGTTAGAGCTGCTGGAGCAGAGAGATTGATGTGTGGGCCTGTTGTTGTGCTTGCTACTGCATAATATAAAACAAGGATAAGGACATCCCTGAAATACCAAAGATGTAAATGGAGCCATTGCATTCTTGGCTTGGGCTTTTATTATCTTTTCCTTTGCCACTTATTCTGTTTAAATTTTTGCCCTCTTCCCTGCTGTGTAACAGCATGAATCAAATGAGGACCTTTGGATAATGGACTTTTAATAGAGGCTAACAGGGCTTAGAACTCCATGTTTCATGTTACAAAACACAGCAAAGAATTACCATCATCATGCAGAGCCTATTTTGCTGCTGGCAGACTCCAGCAGGGCATGGCTGAGACTGTGATGAGAAATACGGTTGAAAAATTGGCAGGGCATGGTTTCATAGCCTCTCCCCCATGGTTTTGCTCCTATGGAAGCTGCATTTGCAAGGTGAGGATTTGATTTGATACCCCTGCAAAGAAAATTTGAAATTATGAGAGGAAATCTTCCTAATCCAACAAATGGCCCAAATTGTGAGTAGCAAAATTAGCCACCCTTGCTACTCTACTGTTGCAAAGAAATCATGCACGTGGTGATGTTGGAGGTTTGCTGTGTGAATTTAGCAACCTATAAAATATTCTGAAGAAAGAAGGAGGCACTTGGATGAAATGGACACCTAACAAAAGAAGGAGTTTGGGGAGTTACATCGGGTCTACAAATATAACAAAGTAAATCTTTGTAGTTGCTTATTAATTCTGCAAAACAATTGGTAAGAAGTAGGAGAAGGATGAGCCTGAGATGAAGAACTGTCAGCCAAGAGGAGTTGACAGAGCAAATGATGCTCATGACAGGGCCAGGCCAGTCAAGAACAGGCAGTGGCATTGCCCCTGGATGGGAGCAGGGATGTGCCACGGGAAATGCTTCCCTGGGAGCACTCAGCCTGCTTCAAGGGGCTGGTGCCTGTCCCCAGGCACAAGGCGCATGTTGTACCAGCTCTACCATCCCTTTTTCACCTTGGAGGACTTTCCCCAGACCAGGATGTGAGACTTGGGAGAGATCATCAACAGAGGGTGGCTGCACCCACACCAAAACCCCCTGTGGCTTAGACCTGGCCTAAGGCAGAGCAGGGCCTGTGGTTTTTTGGCCCTTTTGAGATAACTGGAGATTTTATGGACACAGAGACCTTTCTGATTCTTCCCAGAGGCCGGATTTCACCTGCACATCTCACAGGTGCCACTGATGTCCCTTCATCCTGCTCTGGCCATTCCGGGGTGCCGCCCTGAGTGGTGCAGTGTCCCGGGAATCCTCTGGAACATCTCTGTCTTCTGCCTCCCTCCGTGGGGGACACGCCAGCTGCACTGAAATGTCAGAAGGGTTTGCACAGCTGACAGGTTGCTGAAAATGGAGCATGGCCATAAATTCTCTTTATCCAGCCAAGTGCAGCTTAATATAGACTTAGCTGCACGGGCTGTGTCCCGCACTGAGCCCGGGAGCTGCCACAGCTCAGGACCAAAACATGAACTTGTCAATTTACTGCTAGTGAGCGGGGAGAAAAAGAAAATCCTTTGAAATTTATCTTTCTCTTTAGGTTTAAAAAGTGTTAGAGGAAGGAGGGAAGAATGAACACGTCTGAACTTGGCCAAAACTCCGATGAAGACGTGTGTCCTGAGGACATTGATGAAGATGAAATCCTGGCTAACCTGTCCCCTGAGGAGCTGAAGGAGCTGCAGAGCGAGATGGAAGTCATGGCCCCAGACCCTGAAATCCCGACTGGGATGATACAGAAGGATCAGACAGAGAAACCCCCCACGGGCAGCTTCGACCACCGGTCCCTGGTTGATTACCTGTACTGGCAGAAGGCATCCAGACGCATGCTCGAGGATGAGAGAGTTCCTGTCACCCTCCTGCCCTCTGAGGTAACAAGCAAAAAATCACAGATATTTATTATGCATCAGCAGCAGGATCTGTTTTATAGCTTTAATACCTTAACCTGCCCCTGCTTCTGTCCCTTACATAAGGTAGAGTACAAACTAATGTAGATTAATCCTAAAAGCCTCATCAGTGATAGAATCCAGCTTGGACTGATGTCAGGGTTAGTAATTTTTTAATTGCTTTTCCCAAATATTTACTTAAGCTTTTTAATAGGAAAAAAAAAATCCTAATTCTAATTTGAGTAAAGCAAATCACTGAGAAACTGTCACAAGATCAGTTTTGGCGGATGTAACTCTAATTAGTTTGATTTTGCATACGGAAGAACACCACGTTGCTTTTCCATGGAATATAATATTAATCATACAAATTAAATTATTAATTGACAGAATTTAATGGCTTACTGGAGAAAAATCCCAAACCACTGCATTTTAACAGAGTGGAACATTAACAACCATGCAAACTGTTGAACTAGTTCAACCATACTCAATACAATGCTTAAATTTATTTGACTATCCCCATGACTTTGAAATAAAGTTAAGGTCATACTTAGATATCTTTCAGGATGAGGGCTACACTTAAAAATAGGTTAATAGAATTGAAACTTGGCCAGATGAAACCCATCCATACTCCAATGTGAAGTTCACTGGAAGTGAATTTGAGGTAACTGATTTATTTTATTTTTGTTTTAAATATCAGTGGTTTGCTAATACACACTAATGTGGCACATCCCAGACTACCCGAGGCAGGTTCCATGGGCTGCCTTTGGAGACCAGGGGGGAATCTGTGGAATTTTTTCTCCTTCTGCAACACTCCTACACTCAAAGAAACAATTTTGTAAACACTTCTGAGGTTAAATCTGAAACCTGGGCATGGAGCTGGCTGCTGCATTCACAGCTGGTCAAAAAATCCCTATCCAAACCCATTCACCACCACAGCCCCAAGGGCAGAAGTGACTGGGACCATTTTGTCTGACTCTGGGTGCAGCACAAGCCATGGCACTGTCCTGCCTGAAGAGTGCAAATCTCAGAGAAATAGCTTGATTTCATTAGTGCTTTATTAGCATTTCTCAGTGGTGGAGGAACCACTTGCAAAAAGATGCTTGACAAAGAAAAATCTCTGCAGGGAGTGTCTCTGGAGTTGGTAGATGTTTGCAACTAATTTGTTTGGATGGTAGAAGCCTCACTGCCCTGCAACTGCTTTGTGCAGGGGCTGGTTTCTTATCTCTGGACTCCAAACTGAGCTAATATTTTATCTTCAGTGAGGTGCTGCCTTGGTGTGATGCTCTGGCAGTGCCAGAGCAGGTGGCCTTGTTGTAGATGATTCTGCAGTGTGTCCCTTGTGCTGGATGATTCCACAGTGGTCACAATGTGCCCTCGTCACTCCTCCTTGGGCTGAGCAAACCATCAGGAGGTCACCCTGATGTCCAGTGCTGTGTGGCACAAGAAGGAAACTTTCTCTCTTGTCAAAGAAATTATAGAGATTGCACTAAATCCAGAAAGAGACTTTGTATCAGAATCTCTTAACCCCCAGAAGGGTTCAAAGACCATCTTAACATATCATTATTCAGGATTTAATTGTTAGGACTTAATTTAGTAGGCAAAGATGAGAAACTGGTTTGCAGCCTCTTTAGGAACAAGTTGTTCCTGTGTTCCCAAGCAAGCTGGTACAGCCTGAATTTACAGCAGTAAGGATTATTTTATTTATACTTTTAAGGATTATTCTCTATTGTATGGGCAAAGAGGGATATAAATCCAGCTGCTATGTGTTTATTTGAGCAGAAAGTTATTGTAACAAAGATGTTTTGCAACTATTTCAGCTGTGAGGTTTTGTTTTCCTCAGAGAAATGCTGCAGAGGAGATGGAAGGAGAGGCCAGCAGAAGTGGTGAGGTGGCTGGAGGGAGGATGCCAGAAACAGAGAGAAAAGAGAGACAGTACCAAAATGAGCACGTGTCTGAGTCAAGAACACAACCTGGGGACACAAATAAAGACAGAAGTGATAAGGAGAGAGTGGAGGAGGAGGATGAGAAAGAAGAAGCAGAGGAGGAAGAGGAAGATGATGAAGAGGAAGAAGAAGAAGAAAATGAGACTGAATTGGAAACAAAGGAGAATTACACCAATGAGAGCAGTCACATCAACCAGATAAGTCAGCAGCCAGGTACAGAACCAGGAGAAGTCAAAGAAAAGCCTAAGGAAAATGAAAAGAAAATATCAAAATTGAACATCCCGCAGAAGTTAGCGCTGGATACCAGCTTCATGAAGCTAAGTGCCAGGCCCTCAGGAAATCAAACCAGTTTAGAAGACAGCTTGGAGAAAGTCCGAAAAAACAACCCAGACGTGAAGGAGCTCAACCTGAACAACATAGAAAACGTCCCCAAGGAAATGCTGATAGATTTTGTCAACGCCATGAAGAAGAATAAGAACGTAAAAACGTTCAGCCTGGCCAACGTGGGGGCTGACGACAACGTGGCGTTCGCGCTGGCCAACATGCTGAGGGAGAACAGGAGCATCACCACCCTGAACATCGATTCCAACTTCATCTCTGGCAAAGGCATCGTGGCCATCATGCGCTGCCTGCAGTACAACGAGACGCTGACGGAGCTCCGCTTCCACAACCAGCGCGGCCTGCTGGGCCACCAGGCAGAGATGGAGATCGCCAGGCTGCTGAAAGCCAACAGCACCCTCCTCAAAATGGGCTATCACTTCGAGCTGCCGGGGCCCAGGATGGTGGTGACCAACCTGCTCAGCAGGAACCTGGACAAGCAGAGGCAAAAGAGGCAGGAGGGGCAAAGGCAGCAGCAGATGAAAGAGCAGAAGGAGTTGATAGCGATGCTGGAGAATGGACTTGGGTTGCCCCCCGGGATGTGGGAAATGCTGGGGGTGCCGCTGCCCCAGCTGAGGATGCAGGAGCCCCCACAAGCCCCCAAACCCCCCGTCCCTGCAGCTGTGTCACTGAGCAAAAGGCAGGAGAACACGAGGCCACCAGCACCCGAGCAGCCGTGCAGGGAGAAACCCGTCAGCTTCAAGGTGGTCAAGCTGAAGAAGACTCAGCGCAAACCCGCCGTGCCAGAGTATGTGGAGCCCGCTGAGAAAACCAACCTCAAAGATGTCATCAAAACACTTAAACCAGTTCCCAGGAGAAGACCCCCTCCCCTGGTGGAAATAACCCCCAGAGATCAGCTCCTCAACGACATCCGCCAGAGCAACGTGGCTTATCTCAAGCCAGTAAGTGCAGAGTGGAGCCTCTGAGGGGGGAAAGGGCACTCACTGCTGTGCTCTGAGCCCTGCCTGGAAATGCTGGGCTTTGGCAGGGCTGGCAAATGCACCTGCACGTGGCATTGCCAGCCTTTTGTGTCAGGCTGCCACTCCTGGTTGTGTTCCAGCAGCACTGAGGTTGGCTTGTGCAGGGAACTCACTGCAGGCACCAAGGCTGCAGCCTTGTGCATCCCTGGCTGCATCCACAAAGTAAAAGAAAGGAAATTCACCCAGGAGGTGAACAAACCCACAGAAACTCAACCTTACTATCCTCCTAACAGTGTATTAGTTATGACAGGCCTGTGCTATTATAAGACTGTTTTTCAGGAACACAACAGGTATTATTTTTCCCATCAGCCCCCCATAAACCCCATGTTTCTCTCCTCAATAGCTGTGTTTTTCCTTAGCTCTCACTTTACATGAGAGAGCACTGTCACTTGGCACTCACTGAAATCCAGCCTGGACTCACACTCTGCAGCCCTGCTCCTGCCTGCCTCACCCAGTAACAAGGAGTGTATTAGTTTAGTGATCCTTTGCTGCTCATTCTTCTTATGTAGATCAATTGCAAAATTCTAGTGTTAACAGGAAAAAAAAGAAATTAGATCCACCAGCAGTGAAGATGGAACAAAGTTGTGGGAAGAAAGTAGTGGTACTGTAGGGGGTTTTATATTTGTTTTCAAGTAAAACTTTGCCACTGAAAATTGGCTCAGTGGTCAACTCAAGTGAGCTCAAGATCATCCTGACTTTAGAATGCCAGTCCAAAACTGAAAACTGCCTCTTGGGTATGGTCTCACTTGGGTACCAAATTCATGGGCTTCTTCTCAAAATGCCAGATTTAACTTCTTTCTCTCCTGACCTGTTATACTCCCTTGCATTGATTCAAGACATCCTAAAAGCTGGCGGATGTATTTGTAGCTTGATGCTTGTTTGTGTTGCCAAGGCTTGAGGAAGAGGACAGAAAATCCCTTGTAGTTAAAAATAGTCAAGTAGTATTTAGTAATTATTTTTTCTTTCAATATTGACATTTTAATATAGTGGGACTAATTTTTCTTTCATTTATATCTACAAATAAATAATTATTTCCTCAGTAATTCCAGACAGAGTAGTTTGCCCTGATATTTTGGCAGGTGCAGGTTCTGCAGTGACCTCAGACACTGGTCCAGGATTACCCTGAACATTCTGTCCCGTAGGCAAGGTTTGGGGTTCTGAGTTTCTGCTGGCCAGTCCAACTTGGCTGCAGCCAAGGCCTCTCCTCAGGACATTTGTGGTCTTTCTAGGCCAGTCTAGGGTTTGCATTTTGGTTCCACATCCCAGACAACAAGACCTGCTTGTGCAAAGCTCACAGATTGTGCTGGTGACAGCAGGCTGGTCCTTCACGGCCGTGGGAGCTGACCATGGCACTCATTCTCTGCCAGGCACAGCCCTTGTTTTGGACAGCAATGGTTCAAAAACCTTGGTGCTGCCATGTGCCAGGGGTGATACTGTACTCCAGCCATTCCCCCCAAAATGATCAGGAGGATTTCATCCATGAGAGCTGTGGGGTTAAAGACAGAGAGATCAATTCATGGTGCATCCTAAATATGCCAGATAACAATTGCTATCACAGCCGATGGAAAGATGAAATGATGGATATATACACTGGGGGCTTGGGGTGGTTTGTTTTGGTGGATTGTTTGGGGATTTTCTGGGTTGGCTCTCTTTTGGCCTCTGTCATCAGATCACTTGGCTTGGATTTGGGGCATCCTCCATGATCTTAGTAACTCCTTTTTTGCCTCAATTCCTTCAGCTTTATTTCTAAAATGGAGTTTAGCTGCTTGATCTGAGTCGGGTGTTTGTTCTCTCTGTGGTGGGACTCAAGGCCTTCAGATTGATTTCCTGGACCTTAAGCATTGCAAACATCAAGTGGGGCATTCCAAACAAAAGAGAGCTCCCAAGCAGAGCTCCTTGGAGTTCCCAGCTGTTATATTTTAGTTTCTGGGGGTTTGTATTAGACTAAACTGGTCTGATAAATAAGGCTGAGAAATTTCCTCCTCCTAATATTCATGTCCCTGTCCAGGTGCCGTTGCCAAAGCAGCTGGAGTGAGAGACCAGACTGACCCGAAGAAAACAATTTGGAATAAGGACTACTCAAGTTTTGCTTACAACTGTTTCAGCAGATGTTTTCTGCAGAACCCAGGTGGTGTATTCAACTCTTTGGGAACAAAGCTTGTGATACACACTTGTGTAAGTGTGTGAAAATGGCTGGCATGGGAAAGTCAGTGCTAAGTGTTTCCATCAGGTATCAAACAATCCCGCTGCCATCTGTCTGCCAAGTGGATTTGAGGCTTCAGTTTGTTGTGGGAGTATTTTCTCAGAGGCATCAATAACCTTGTCTTTCTAGTTTGTCAGCAAACTATTTTGCTTCCACGTTGTCCTTCTGCTGCCAGATTCTGCAGGAACACGCTGTGCTTTATCTTATCTTTCTTTTCACACACATGCTACTTTATTACTCTATTGTCCATGAGAAATGTATTTGGTTTCCATGTATACAGCTTCATTTTTTAGGCTAAGGAAACAGAAATGAAATAAAGCTCTCTCTGTAAGAAGTGTGCAGCACTTCCATTGCTAACAAAGCACTCACAGAACGACTGCTCTGGTACAACAAACACCTTCCAAGCTCCCTCTATTTCAGAACAATGTCTAGTGGGCATTTACCTGTTCAGCTTTAAAAGATGATGCCACGCTCTGTTTTGAGAACTGTGATGTTCATTCCCTGTGATTCACCACTCTCTTACTGCAATCCTTAATAGCAGCCACCTTGGAGAGCACTGAAATGCCATTTTAGGTCTCTCTGCATGCTGTTTGTGGCAGGAGGATGAGCCTCACCACTATTCCAGAGGTTTAAGAAACTCCTAATTCCTCCTAGTATGATGTGTGAAGAGCATGTCACATCCTGGCAGGGCTGGATTTGAAGGGGTAAAACCTGTGTATACACAACTCAGTTTGTCCTTAGTTTTGTGATTTTTTTTTTCTCCTTCCTCTTTATAATCACATTAAGTTCTTCTGCTGCCTTTCTTGTAAAGCATCTACAGGTAAGTCACACTCTTATGAAATACATCCACAACAGACCAGTTGTTTTAGGGGCTTTTTTCTTTGTTTTTTAAAGCTATAAGGCACAGGGAAAGAACAAAGGCTTTCCCTGTGCTAAAATGCACCTTCCTGTGGCTGCTTGATCCAAAGGCACAGCTTTGTAGCTCCTGGCAGGATTTCCTTCAGGTGAGTTCATCTCTGAGTGGTAACTCTCAGCAGCCTTCCTCTGGCAGCTAAATCCCAGTCCCACCTGCTCCCCCTTCCCATGTTTACTTTAATTGTCCTGTAGTATCAGCAATGTCCAAGACCTCTTGAATCCAAGGTAGTCTCTACTGTCACTTGTTCAAATTTTCATTTGTTCTTGTCCTTTTGGTACCTATCACCTGGTCTCTTTCCAATCTCCACCTTCCAAACTTGTAAAGCTCCTTCTCAGCTCTGCTTTTGTTTGCAAATGTTTTCCCCAAACTTGGGAAAGCTGGTTTCTGTACTGCCCAAGAGAGAGCAAGTAGCTTTAAAGCATCACATAACGGGGAAGTGACATAAAAAAGAAAGTAATTTTCTGTGCAGCCCTCTCTTTTTGTAAAGGAGAAGAGCAGGAAAGGAAGAAGCTTGGTACTTCCAACCAAGCCCTGGCACAGAGCACAGCAGCAAGTGACAAATGCACAAAGAACTGCCCAGGAAAGCTCCTGGAGCTGCTCTCCAGACTGGCTTCAAGGCCAGGCTGGCGCAGCTCAGACTGCAGCAGCTGGGACAGGAAAGCACAGAGCAGTATAAAATATAGTGCTTTACAATCTCCAATTCAAGCTGCCAGGCACCAATTACTGCTACACCCAGGCTGCCAAACATGAATTTCCAGGGTGGACAGAGCATGACCTGTGAAACTCTGCTCTGATCCACGTTCCCCCACCGAGCAGCCTCTCAGTGATCACAGGAGGGAGGCAGACACAGAGACCACACCATCAGTTTGACTGCAGCAGAGCTGGTACTAGTACTGCTCTAGGCACAGCTCTCAGTAATCCTAGAAGCAGAAATCCCTCTCAGGTAATTAACAGGAATTGAAATCCCAGTTAAGTAGAGTTGAATTATGTAAGAGACTGAAGCTGCATAAAGAAATACCATAAGTATTCCACCTCTGTAGAGCTGTTTTAAGGATGCAAGAGAAAGGCTGGAACATTTCAGCTCAGAGGTCCCCTGGGCCTCAAAAAAGCTGACACAGAGCAGACAGAGCCAGCAGCTTAATCCCCACCACAGGTAGTGGCATGAGCCACAGGGTGACACTGATCTCCCACCACCCCAACCACAGACACAGGCACGAGCTTGAGTTTCCAACCATTAGAATTTATTTTTCTTCGTAACTGTGCAGTTTTTAAAATGCTACTGTAATGATGAAGTCATAGGCTACTATGTTCTTTAGGTGTGGAAACAGTTTTTGAAAACAAAGACCATGCGCTACAAGTGAGGAACAGGCCATTGACTCTTCAGCTGGAATATACAGACATTTTTGATAAATACTGATCACCTCAACACTTAAATGGAATGACATGTTCAGAGTTCTACACAGTTCACTATGAAAACAGCATGGCAAGTTACATAAAAGCTTCAACTTCAAGGATCCTTGCTTTTTTGTTAAATTAATTACTTGGTTAGAAAAGAGAAATGCAAGAATATTTGAAATGGAGTCTCACCTGGACAACTTTCCCCCCCTGTTGTTGGTAAGCTCCTGTTATCAAGATGATTCCACCAGAGCTGGCAGTTAAGTTGTGTATATATAAAAGAATCCCCCACACTGCTTTCAACATCAGGAGTTTTAACAGGCAAATATCTTCATGAATTTGGAATGGGTTTTCAAAAATCATATCTTGATATTTATTGCTTTTACTTGTAAACCTGAAATCCAGTTTATTCCTTTGAGGAGTGTTGGAAGTACAGAGTCAACAGATGCATGTTTGACCTGTATCTTTGCATTCTGGGTGAGAAGAAAGAAAAAGATGACCCACGCTCAAGAACACACATACACCTCCATCTACAAACAGCTTGTGCAGACTAAGCAGGTAAGTCCTAAAGTAGCAGTATTTAAAAACATCAATGGGGTAGAAACTCAGCTCATCCAACCTATCTCTTTTTTCTCCCGTGCTTGGTACATAAGGAAGTTTGGCTCTCCTACAGAGGGGAGCAGTTCTGTGGATGAGGATTTTGGAGAGCCTGAAGGTAAATGTTACTGGGACTGGCAGGCAGTGCCATGTATATTCTTCATGCTTACAGCTATTTAGATTTTTTCAGGCTGCTAAAGGAGGGCTGTGAGGTGAGGACAGGAACCCAGACTGGGTACAAGCAGTGCACAGTTTCACCACGTGCCAGTTAAGCTGGTAACGTGGTCTCTGTAATTCAGAGCACTCAAGGGAGGGATTTGGAGGATGCAAGAGATCCCTGCTTGTGATACATTCCAGCTCATCTGAGCATCACCAGCCTCAAAGGTGCTACCCAGCATGACCTGGCTAAACTGCAATATTTTAGAACTGAGATGAAAGGGATGTTGCTTTAATAGATCAATTTGCTACAAGACAGTTTGAGAGACTGCATTCCATAGGTTTCTACCTCTTCCTCCTCTACCCCCAGAAGAAGAGACAAGCAAACATGGTTAAGTTAGTATGTATTTGTGTAAACACCAGAACATTTTGCTATACAATAGAAAAAAAGTTGCTGTTTGTATGTTCTTAGAGGAGCCCTGAAGACCTTGGAATACCTGTATCCTGCAACTATTAACCTGTACCACATGCATTTCCTGTTTTGTACATAAACTGAAAGCAAGCTTGAACAATAGTAAATAGCAACTACACCCCTGCAACAGGCAGAAATGCCACGTTGCAGCTGCTTACTCCTTCACTTTAGATATGTAGTCAGCCAGTTTGTTGATACTATCCTCTTGCTGTTCTAGAGCATCCAGTATGAAGCCCATCGGGGTCTTCTTCAAGCCTATCCCCTCCATCTTGTTCTGCAGCTTGTTCTGTATGTTCCGGAGCCTCAGGGAAGCATGGACAAACATCACTGCATGACAAAAACACCCTCATTAATTGTTAATGCCCGAGGAATGCATAGTTCTGGCAGCACTTAAGACAAATCCCAGCACTGTGACATCACTGGAAGATGATGATGTATCAATGACTGCTGAAGTAACCACAGGTACCCATTTAATAATAACATTAAAGATGGCTTGTGCTGCTTTGTGTCCCCTCCCCCAGTTCTGCTTTGGGACCACTTAAACACAGATAGCAAAGTTAACAGCTGACTTAGACTCTGCAGACTTCGCTGAGAAAGCTCAGGTCACACACCTCTAGCCCCCCAGAGAAGAGAACAAATACTTACAGAGGAGAGGAAGCGTGATCCCAAACATGAACACCATGACATCTCCCAGGTAGGAGATCAAGAAGTAGCTAGACAGCATGATGGCCAGGACAAACGTGGTTGGGTACTGCTTCTTCAGCTTGCGGAGTACATCCTTGTTGTGTGACATCCACACAAAGCCCAGGAACACCAGCACCACCACAGTGCCACCAATGAGCATGTTCAGGGGACTCAGAAACCTGGAGAGAAGAGGAACAACAGCCAAAGAGTTCAGTTTCAGAACCTTCACGACTCGTATGGCTATAGGATCACCAGCTCAGTGGTGATGTTACCAGGGAGGTAAGGCATTGAAAAGGCACTGCTGTTGTGAAGACCTTCACCAAGGTCTTTAGCAGAAGATAAATAAAGTAAAAACTACAACTGAAGAAGAAACCCTTAGTGTTGAATTTGGATAATCTTTGTCTTTATGTTCTTCTCCTGAGCTTAGCTCAGGATGATGAGTTTCTGCAGTACATTGTCATAGAAGCATTTCCCACCAGGACCCCTTCTACCTCTGCAATCAACTCATTTGATATCACACCCAGAGTCAGCATATCCAGACAGCAGATAGAGACAACACTGACTGATCTTTTCCCTTCACATGACCAAAACCAGGCTCAGGCCAGGCCTTCAGATGAACTAGCTCTTCATGCTATCTTGTCTAGGTTTGCAAAATGGGAAAGGTAGAACACTGAGTAAAGGAAGTTACTTCACTACTTCTCATTTCTGAATAAACCTTCTCATTGGTTTACAATCAAACAAAAGAATTGTATGAACCTGCAAAAGTAGCCTGCCACTGTCAGCACAACAGATGGAAGCCCAGTCCCAAGCAAGCATGCCTGAGAGTCAGAAGGAACTGGAGTATGTGACAGAAGTCTTACAGGAGGAAGAGCCAGGCCTGGCAAGACAGTCACTGCTGAAGTTTGTGTTCTGTTATTGTTATCAGAGTTTCCAAGCAAACCAAGCCATGGAGTGGATCAGCTCTGGACTATAAAGAGCAGGTCCCTTTTTGGGTGAAGGCAAGAACGTCACCTGCTCAAACCACTTCCCCAAGTATTCAGAGCTTGTTCAGAACCAAGTGTTCAGCAATGACTTTGCTGAGCTTGTTTCTGTACTCAGCCAGAGTCCAGGCTCTGTGGTATTTCACTTAAGTAGTATTAAGTTATGTGAATTCATGTGCATTCTGTTTTTCTGGCTTTGACATGCACTGATCTGATTACACAGCAGCTGAGGCCTCCGGGCTATTACAACTATGGCAGCAGCATGACAGCGCCCCAAGAAAGGAAGACATGCTCAAGGTTTACTCTTGCAGACTTTGCAGCTCATCCTGCTGCTCCAAAGCTGCCATGCCCAGTGAGTCACCACTCCTCCCCACTGCCAAGGAGGATGTTATGGTTTGTGGTCTGTGCTTCACATCCGGCCAAGGCGGAAGCAATCTGCTGCTGGTACTGCCAACACGCTACCTGCAGTGCTAGGGAGCATTTGCCTGGAGCAGGAAGAACCCCCAAGAATTATTTCAGAGCAAGGAATGGCTCTTGATTCTTCAAGTCAGTTGTGCCAACAGGGGATGGGACAGCTGGACAGAAAAAGACTAAAATTCAGAGTAGTTCCCCACCTGCTTCTGCTACTCATGCTGAAAAGCCAACCGGGCTTTTTGGAAGTGGTGACAGGCCAGACTTGCTTGTTGCATTTGAGTCACTCCCTGCAGCCAGCCAGATTATATTTAGCTCTGAATTGTCAATCTAAAGTTTCCAGGCTGGAAAAAGTGAACAGCATGGCTCTGGAAAGAAATCAGTTTCATCTGTGCTCGTCTGCAGCAGAAGGGTGACTCATGACTGGACCACACTGGTGCCTGGGTTATATATGTACTACTGGACATATGAGATTCCTAAAGTAGGATTCACCTCCACACCTCAGCTGTCTTGGAGCAGAAATGGCCAAACTTACACAATTCACAGCAATCTTTTTTTTTTTTTTTTGTTGCTAAAAATCCATGGACAAGATAATCCTGGAAGCAACAAAGATCTAGGTAGAGCTCCACTCTACACTTTCCCTGTGCCTGGAAAATACTCTCAAAGCCTTATCGCCCCTACGCCTCCCGTTACTCTTGTTACAACTTCAGAAACTTGTGGTGAAGAACCATCCCTCCATATTTATGAGGAAGAGACAAAGACTTCTCTGCTCTACATTTCTTTCTGGTATTACACAGGTTCTGTGTAACTGCCTGGCTGTAAGGGCTATGAAGAGGGGTGAGGGGAGAAGGCATTCACAAGATCCCTCTTTTCTAAGAAAAGTGATTTGAATCACATGTTTTCTGAAGTGGGCTGCATTCCAACGTGTACAAGGGAACAGTGAACAGAAGTATCAAGTGAAGGCATTCAGAGCCACATGAACACAGATGGGGATCACAGTTGCCACTGAAAACCAGCATTCACATTATCAGCCATGTGTCCATAGACTTCACCACTGGGGATTACAGTGCTGGATACAGTGTCATATGCCAGAGCCACCCCTTACTGCTCGACTCACCCACAGCATAATTTACAGCACTATCTAAGATTATCCTAGAAATTCATATAGAGAAAATTCTTCTACAACAATGGCAGTATTAAGGAAGGCAGAATTCCATTGTCCAGTTTCACTCAGATCTGTTGGCATGCTGCTCTCAACAGCACAATAGCTAAAAATTAGAAAGGAAAAAACAGGGATATGTAATTTTAGAACAACACAGAATAAGGAAAAAGAGAGCTGTGTAACAGCTCTAGAAGTCACCTTACTGTTGAACCACCAACACTGACATTGGCCTTATTTATACAGAGGTCAGAACACAACAGGACAAATTTGTGCTCAGGCAAGGAGGCTGGAAGTCTTTCAGAAATGCAGAGGAAAGGTAATTGACCAGCCATTAAGTATGTTACAAGATACTTTCTAAATATAATTCCCTTTAGCAGGGATTTATGAGACCTCAAATACCTAAAAATGTAATGCACAGAACTACCAGCATGGCAAGGGTACGGTGACTTGAGTTGATACTGCTCAGTGGACTTAGGGGAAGAAAAACTCTTTTAGGGTTGGACATAAAACCCACTAATTTCTGACCCTGAAAATAGTGAGTGTGGCGGGACTAGCAGCATTTGGGGTGCCAACAGCCCAGAGCACCCCAGCTGGACGATCTCCTTTGTTTTCTGTGGTGACAAGGTACAACCCATCACCCAGATTCAGTCTCCTGCTGCCCTGCAGATACCAGACTTCCTGCAGCATCCACCTGGATACAAAGTAGAGACAGGAAAAACAAACACACAGAAAGAAACATCCAGGATGGCTGCAGGGACAGGGGCATTGTCCTGTGTCAGGCAGGACCAGGGGACACTTTGAACTGGTAGAAGCAGCCTCAGGAGAGCAGGGATGCTGGGGGTGCCACTTGTGTGGGAAGAAGTACTGGCAGCTACCCCTGGCCAGCAGAAATGAAGATGAAATATTTTCTTTTTTTTTTTAACTAGATTTGTATTTCTAGGCACTGCCCTACATGCATCACAAAACAGGTCAGAATTCTCACACAGGAGCAGGAAAACACAAAAAGCTGCTTTCTTCTTGTCAGGTTGTTTCAAACCTGCACACTTGTGCACAGCCTTACAGCAGGAGAGGGGGAGGGCATACAGCTGGAGCACAGGGAAAAAAGAGCTTGGCAAGGCACACCCTTTGTGTAAGGCAAGTAGCCTCCAGCAGCACAAGCCCAGAAATAGGATAGGCCACAGAAAAAGCAAAGGCAAGATAGCTCCATCCTCATATCATCTCCATTTTAGATGACTGTCTCGGGGTGATTATTCAGCAGTTGCTGTCACATCTGTTTCTTTCACATGTGACCAGGCAAGTCTGAACAAAGGCACTGAGTAGGAGACTGGCAGTCATTGAGAACATTTTTTAATTTAGAGCAGCTCAGGCTGAAATAAGCATGAAAATTCCTTCTTTGAAGGCTTTTTGCTCCACCACGGCCCAAGCAATGGGCAGGTTAGAGCACTAAAATGTGCTCATTTGTATTTATTTATATAACTTCAAAGATGAAGTTCTGCCTCCTCTCTCCCCATACTCTGAGCTTCACTGAGGTTATACAGCTGTAACTACAAGTAGCACACAAAACTATAAATAGCACATTGTCTCGAGGGATAGTCCTCAGCATCCATGGATTCAGCAATGCTCCTGTACCTACTGTTGCTCACCTGCATGGCTCTGACAACAGGAGACAGATTCCTGCCTGCAGAACTGCCACACCTTTATGAAGTTATGCATCAATATTATTATGTAACATGATTTAAAAACATGTGTTTTGCTCACTCAGTCTTTCATCAAGCATGAGAGAAACTAAGCATTTTGCTGCCCTGGAGCCTTTGTTCCAGCAAGGGGAATCCCTACAAGTACATCAGTTAAGGTAGTGATCTGGGGAAGAAACATAAAAAAAAATGACACAGTTCTTGACTGCTGGGGTTCTACAGATGGACAGTAGATGCTTTGAAGAAGTGGCAAAGGAAAGAGACATCAAACCTCAGGCTGCAAGGAGAATATTATTCCAAGACAGAATGAGCACTCTGATGCAGCATTCCAAAATTCAGCATGCTTTTTTAAAACTGTCAGATTTTGAAGCTAATTTTTAGCAAGTACATGGCAACAAAAGCCTAGATGAAATCACATGAATTTAAAGTAGTTAAGTTTGAACTACATGATAAGAGAGGCCTTGTTGGAGTAGGTGGAAGAACAGACAAATTTCACTTATTAACCAAATTGACTGTTTGAAGGAATTGCAAGATGTGGGAGGCACTGAAGGCCCCGATTTCAATAAAAATTCCTACAGGACTCACAATGACAGGGCCCTGGCCCAGGGTAAGAACAGGGAGTCCAATTCCTCTATAACTGGGAGAAAGGGCAGAATTTTGTCAAGAGCTAGATTTATCAGCAGTCTACTCCAACAGAGTTGTAGGGGGGGGGGAAAGAAAAAGCAGACAAGTCCAGAGTCCTTCTTAAAGGAATTTGCAGGGAGGGAGTGTGGCTGCTACCACCAGCCTGTATTTGTGGAGTGGCACTAATTCACAAAGTTTAGTTTCTTGTTCACTCATTTATTATTTTCTACCCAGTCCTGTAGGTTGAAAGTAAAATCTGAATTACTGCAAAGCACAACTTAATTTACAGGTAACAGCAGCTACAGGAGAAGGCAAATGGAGGGAGAAAGGCAGGGACACAATGCAGAAAAGCTCATTACAATTCCACTGTGCTCCTGATAAGGTTACTCCACACCTTGTGGAGAGAAGGTAAAAGGATGGAGAGGTCAGCCTTGTTGAGGAGGAGCAGTAAAGTAAAGCTGTGGCACAAAGTATTTCCAGTATCAAGAAAGCTCTGGGCTACAATTTCACTGTCAACCCAGCACAACCACAGCACTGCAACAGCTGAAAATATAATCTTTGCATTTCAAGTCTGTCTACATAATTAGATGGTTTATGAGCAGGTAGAGTTGGTCATAGGTTAAGTTTAGTTTTGATCACAGGAAGACCACTTTATTAGTGGTTCCAATAATCCTGCCCTTAGGCCTGGACACAGCCCTGGAGTTCCTAAAAAGCCATGATTCATCATTTATCAGGGGTTCCTGCCCATTACAGAATGAAGTGAAAGTCATCAATTTAAATTTATCAGGAGAACTTTCTTTACCTTTCTCCCAAAGCCACAGTCTGGCCAAATGAAAAATATTTTTATTAAAAGAAATGGATACTTTTTCTCTCTTGAGGTATTATCTCATTTCCTTTAGAATTATTCTCCCACCTGATTTTACTTCTATGTTAGAAGAATCAGGTTCATCATATACCAAAGACTCTTAAGAGATGCAATTAAAAAAATATGCGAGATAAAGATCCCACTTCAGGTCTTGATCATAAGTTTTCAATGCAGAGGGTTATCACTCAATATTAAGATGTTATAATTGCAGTTCTGATATTGGTTTCCATCTTCTGTGGCTCTCTTCCTCCTCCACCTCCCACCACAGCACATTAGGAGGAAATAAGTGGGAGACAGATCTCCCTTGATCTGAAGAAAAGCAATCAGAGTTCCAAAGCAGGAATTTAGGAGGGTGAATAAAAGCTGCTGCCATCCCTGTTTTATAGGGAGATACCCTGTTTGGAGATACCAAAATTATTTACAGGCTTTTCCCATCTTCTTGGGCAGAAGAGCTGTCCCTGCTTTCCAGGGACACTGTGATTTATCTGTTCATCAAGAGCTGGCTACAGCATTGTGCTGCTAATGAGGGTAATGAACACACAAATCCAGAACGAAGTGGCAGAAGAAGAGCAAGACCATGGAAGTCTCATTTTGCCAGCCTAGTAAACATCACTGCAACAAATCCCCACCAAAATACACAAGAACAAGGCCTATGCCACTATACTGAACCTAAAACCACCATATACATCAAGAAGAAAATGCAGGATTCTGAGCCTATCTTTCACTGAGCACAGGGTAAAGTCCCCTGTGAGCCAGAGAATCTTTATCAACTTAGATGCTGGGTCAACAGCTTCAGAAGCCCTAACAGGATGCAGAATGCTTACCCCCTGCAAAAAAAAAAAAAAATTGATTTAGGGGAATCACTTTAAGCCTCCACAACGTAAGAGATAAGATGTACTTCAGCCAAAGCCACTCTGGCCTGGTGCTGGGCAGTTCTCCAATTTAAGCATTTGTGCATTGCTTGTTGAGAAGAGTGGAGTATTTCAGTTTCCATATTAAAAGCTTAATCATCATTTCTGCTGCATGTCTTGCTTAAGAGCTTTCTGACCAAAGATCCTAGAGCAGAACCTGAAATAAGAGTCACGTAGCCTTTGATTCCGAAGGTGATTATAAGGTTATTTCCTGATTCCCTACAGGAATGCTGGGTGTGACACAACACTGTACCAGCAGATGGTCCTACCCCGAAGGTCTGAATCCTGCCCAACAAAACGAAACAAAGGGGTACCTTATTTATTTTACAGCGAAGTTTTTCGGCATGGGCTAGTTCAGAAATAAGAACGGCTTGCCCTGAACAGAGTAACGGAGAGCAGAATGTTTCGATGTATCGAAATTCGAAGCTGAGCGTGTCCCAGGCGCTGGGCAGGTTCAGGAGGAAGCAGGGATCGCTGCGCTGCCCGCGGGCAGCGACATCCCGCACCCCGAGCATCGCTGCCTCCGCCGGGGCACAGGGCTGCAGGAGCGGCCCGTGGGAAAGGGAGATAACACCCAGGGAGCCCTCAGGCCGGTCACACCCCACCGACACATCGCAAACCCCACTGCTACCGAGCCCCCCCGCCGAGGGAGGCTGTAAGCCAGGCCTCTACATTTTTAAACGACACCAGGGGTTTAAGGAGGGGCGGGAAGGGGAAAGGGGAGTGGAGGAGGGTAAGGGGAAAAGAGGGGGAAAGGAGGAAGGGAAAGGGCAGCTCCCCCGCCCCTGCACTCTCACATCCCGGCCGGGTCAGAGCCCCGGGGGGGAGCGGGGCCGCCCCGCCGCACCGCACCGCACCGCACCGCGCAGCCCCGGCCCGGCCGCACCGCGAGGCCGCGCACTGACCCCACGATGGAGACGAGCGCGGCGGCCACCATCAGGTAGTTGGTCTGGTAGTAGAGCAGGTTGCTGACCACGCGGTTGTTCCATTTCGAGATGTCCTTGAGGTCGGGCAGGGCGAAGCGGTCCGAGCCGGGGAAGAAATCGTCCCAGGCCCGCAGCGGGGCCACCTGCACCTCCATGGCCGCCGCCGCCGCCGCGCAGGCTCGGGAGCGCCGGGCACCGCCCCGGGGCGGCTCCGGCACCGACAGCGGCACCGGGGCGGCACCGGCACCGAGAGCGGCCCCGCCGCGCTCCGGCCCCGCCGCAAGCCGCGGGCGAACGAGCGGCCGCAGCAGCAGCAGCGGCGGGCGGTGTCACCGCCCAGGGCTGGCAGCTGACAGGGGCTGCTGTCAGTAACCGCGGTGCGTTCATTGTTCCTTCGGCGAGGGGTGGTGCGCGCTGGGCATTCGCGCGGCGAAGCCACTTGGCACCGCCTGTGGAACAGGGGGTGAGTGGGGAGGGCACGGCGGGAAGCGTCAGCCCCGGCCGAGGAGGCTCTGCGGGGAGTCCCGTGGCAGGGGGGCTCTGCTGGTGGGATTGATGTCTTCAGGCTGAATTTTCTCACCTTTGGCAAAGTAACTGATGCCGTCTGATCATTTCTACAATAGAATTTGTCTAATGAAAAAAAAAAAGAACTTTGGGTTTCAGGCATTGCGTAAGATTACATCACCTAAATAAATATGCATTAGGAGGGCGGAGAATATGTAGTAAGTAGGCGGGGTCATGTAAATTTTACTATATAATAGATAGAACTTTTTACCCCTTGGGGTGCTTGATTTGTGGAAACTTCCGTCCGTGCAGATTAAACAATGTCTCCTTTCTAAACCAGACTCTGTGTGTGGAGAGCTCCTAAAATGGGCAGCAGGGTGACCGTGCCTTTGGAGGGAAAGGCTGGTGCCAGCAGCTGTGGTTTTTGACCCCAGCAGCCCACGTTGTGTTTTCAGGCTTTCACACTTGAGCCACCATGGCTCGAGCATCACACAGCACCCAGGGTTTGCTTCCCATACCCTGCATCAAAATCCTTCTCCAAACGTAAGCAGGCTGGCACTTGCTTCTCACAGCTCCATCCCTGAAGGATTGACATCCCTGAAGTTTGGGAGCCCAAGGCTTGAGCACAGCCCAAGTCCAGTCCTGCTCATCAGCTTTGTGGCCTGCACTCCTGGTTTATGGTGGTCCCTGTCCAGGGAATGCTGATAACACAAAAGCCATTGTGGCAGGCAGTGACCAGCCCAGAGATCACATTTGGGTTCCAGCCTTCCTGAAGGCTTTCAGGGACCGTGATCTCCACACTTTGTCCCTGAGGATGCCCTCCCAGGAAGTTCCGAGTCCGGAGGAGGCCGGAGCAGCTCTGCTATGAGGAAAGGCTGAGGGAATTGGGATGGTTCAGCCTGGGGAAGAGGAGGCTCTGGGGTGACCTAATTGTGGCCTTCCAGTTCCTGAAGGGAGCCTGCAAGAAAGATGGAGAGAGACTATTTACATTGGCCTGGAGTGACAGGACAAGGGGGAATGGTTTCAAACTGATGGTTTAGATTAAATGTTAGGAATAAATGCTTCCCTGTGAGGATGGTGGGGCCCTGGCATGGGTTGTCCAGACAAACTGCCCAGAAGGTTGTCCCATCCCTGGAAGTGTTCAAGGCCGGGCTGGACGGCGCTTAGAGCCACCTGGGGTAGCGGAAGGTGTCCCTGCCATGGCAGGGGTGAAACTGGACGGGCTTTGAAGCCAGACCCTTGGCCTCTGTGAGCATCGGAGAGGCGGGCGCAGGGAGATCCCTGGGCTGCGGGCAGGCAGGGCGGGAGGGAGCCTGTGTGCCAGGGATCGGGGCTGTGCGTGCCGGTTATCGCCACTGTCGGCACTATCGGCAGTGTGGGCACTATCGGCAGTGTCGGCAGTGTGGGCACTATCGCCACTGTCGGCACTGTCGCCGCTATCGGCGCCGCCCGGGCCGCCCTCAGCGCGCCGGGCCCGGGCCCGCCCCGCGCTCGCGGGGCACTGTGGGAAGCAGAGGGAACTATGGCGGATGGTGAGGAACCGTAAGTGCCCTGTATGTGCGTGCTCGGCCGGCCCTGCCCCGGGCCCGGGGTCCCCTCTCCCTCCTCCCCGGTCTCTGTAGCGCGATACTGACCCTTCTTTTATTCTCTCTCTTTTAGGGAGAAGAAAAGAAGGAGGCTAGAGGAGCTGCTGGCGGATGGGTTAGTGCGGGGCTGCGGGCGAGCGGGGCAGGGGCAGCGCTTGCTGGGGCGGGCGTAGGTGAGGGCGAGCCGCAGCCCCGCAGCAGCTGAGGGCCGGGAGGAGGCTGCGGGCCCGCGGGAGGCGCGGGCAGGGAGGAGGGAGCTGCTGTAGGTGGGGCAGGGCCCTCGGGCAGCGAGAGAGGAGCGAGGGGCTGCCCCGGAGCGGGGAGCGAGTTGCGGGCTCGCAGCTTGGCATGGGGTGCTGAAGAGCTTGGTGACCAGAGGGGGGAAAGCTGCCTTGCCGGTCAGGGACCTGGGAGGGCCTCTAGGCTAGAAGCAGGTGACTTTTAAAGTTTTTTTTTGGCTGAAAATTAAAAATTCAGACTGCAGAGCAGTTGTCTCTGCACATTAAAACTCTTAAAAAAAATTCTTGCCTTAAAGGCCGTGAAAACGAGTGTTGAGAAATCTTTAGCATCATCTGCTTCCATCCCTTAACTGTTCCATTCCATGTGTGGCACTGGCAGTGCATGTGTGTCGGGATGGGGCCACAGCATTCCCGGGGCATGTGGGACGGGAGGGTGCATGCCGAGTCCCCAAAAGCATGGAGCTTTGGAGATGTGAAGGGAAAAAGTCTGAGCTTGAAGCGATATAAGGACTGTGGTGCTCTGATATTTCAAACAAAATTTAAAATGAAAATAACTCAATGAAATAAATCAGAATGGTGTTGAACTCTTATACCTGGTCATGCTGTAACAGCACAAAAAATAAACTTGAGAAAACTGTGAAATAAAGCATAAAATCTCAGGTTGAGTTACGGATGTTTTTCAGATCTCCACAATGTCCAACCCTCTAAAAAATGAACTGTAGTCTAATTGCAAAAGTGAAACTAGATCTTATAAGTTTTATCAGTTAGGAAGGAAATACACATGTAAACAGAAATACACATGTAAACAGAAAAGGAGTGCTGCTGTTTAGTTGCTATTTATAGGGACACTATAAAATAATTTAAAAAAATTATTCTTAATGTCACCAAACACAGCTTCTACATTAATTTCCAGAAATGCTAAAAACTGTAATATCCATAGAAGCAGTTTTTGTGATGTCTCTTGACCCATTTTATTTGCTTAAGTCAGTGCTTAATGCACCTCCTGAAATCTGTTGTACAGCAGATGAGGGGTTGTGCAGAGGGGGTGTTTTGTTTATTTACACCATTTCCCATTATCTGAAATACGTGTATTTTCACATTATTGTGAAAACTGGAGGAGATGTGAAAGTGCATCTGAGGTTGAAAGACCCTTATGAATTCAAGTAATTTTTGTAGGTCTTATTTAACTGCTCGTGTAGTGAGTAACTTCCCTAACAGTTAATGAGGAGAGTTCAGTCTGCAATCAAATTATCCTAGAATCCTAGGATGGTTTGGGTTGGAAGGGACCTTAAAGATCATCCTGTTCCAACCCGCTGCCATGGGCAGGGACATCACAGGTGAATTACAATTTATTTATTTCTGCAGTTTAGAGAAGGTTTTTCCCTGTCACTAAAAATCTTTTGCAAAATCCATTGCCTGTAAGTTCAGTTACTATTGGCAGACTGTGTTGTCCAAGTTCTGAATTCTGTGAAGGTAAAGGAACTCACTCCAGATGTTTTCACCACACTTCCCTTTGATTTTGAGATGAGTTACGAGGAAGTTATAATAAATTCTAAACATTACCCAAGAGTTATTAGACAAGTGCTTTTCATAGTGCTTCATAGGAGAAAGCAGGTAACACTTTATCAGTGGTGACACATCCTTTGCTACTCAGGATTGGCTCTTTTATAATGAACTTAGTTTTATATTAATGTCATAATCATATTTATTGAGTAGAACTCTGTTTAATAAGGAAGTAGGTGTTGATCTTATAGTAGAACATTGCTTGAGAGCTGATTTTGAACTATTCCAGTAAGTCTCTTAAAATTTAAATTATACTTATGTACTATTAAAAGTGACCTGCAAAAGGAAAAAAGGGTATTGGAGTATTTGATGTATAATTCTGCCTTGAAAATTTAAAGGAATATAACTGCAAACATTCCTTTTTTTTTTTTTCAAGTGGGACTGTTACTGCAGACAGGCTTAAGGATGCCTGAAAAATGGGGCAGTTCTAATTCCGTGCTACCACTTGAGGGTGAACATTCAAGATTCATGTTTTTTAAAAATATTTGTCTAAATAAACTGCCCTGAAGATTCAGAGGATGATGTTGGGGCACATTACTGTAATTTATTCAGGGCCTCAGAATTGCAGTTACAGACTGATAAGTCTGTCAAAAAAAGATACAAGACTTGACTGATGAAAAAATGATCACCCTCAAAATGGAAAGAAACAAGCTCTTTTCAGTGTCTTCTTCAAATTTGAGGAAAATAAAAGTAGTAAGACTGGCCCTTTTTAAACTGCAGGTCAACTTTTACTAGTAACAGTTAACTCAGTGGGTTTATTGAAATGCCTGGGTTGTTCTTCCCCTCTGTGCATATTTATATTATTGCTTTCTAGTTCCACAAATAAAACCCACTCATGCAAATGCTCATGTGCATAACATAAAGAATATGCAGATGCATTTGTAGGAATGATCAATAATTTAGGTGTTCTTTGCATGGAGAGTTGGAGGTGTGGCTTTTCCTGGCTGATGTTGCAGCTGAATTTACTGTGTTCTGTGCAGAATGGCTGTTGATGGTGGGTGTGGGGACTCTGCAGACTGGGAAGGTCGCTGGAACCATGTAAAGAAGTTCCTCGAGCGATCAGGACCATTCACACATCCCGATTTCGAGCCAGGCACTCAAGTGAGAAAGACTTAATTTCAATCAAATATCTGTAGAGTGTGTTGCAAGTTCATGTAAACAGGTTCATTAATTGACCACCAGCAATGTGTGAGTACTGAAGCTGCATGAAAAGCTTGTGTTTTAATCAATTGAACATTATGGTCCTAGGAGAACATGTTGTGTTTTTTTATAAGTTTGTATTTTTAAGTTGTACACTGTCAACTTCAAGCTTGCTGTCATTATATATAAATATATAGCAATTATGCTGGTTTTGAGTTTCATGTGGAAAAATAGTAGCATTTAAATCTCCATTTTTAAGTAATTTGATACAATGTGGAATTTATTGTACTTAAAGAAAAAAATAGTGTTAATATGAATACTTTGAGAATTGGATAAGGTGTATAGTAGGGTAGGCTGTTTTAAATATTTCTTCTGTTGTACATTTTGTTTCAAAGCTTTTGGTTTAAAATATTTTCCTGTTGCCTTTTTAATGTACTATTCCATTATTTACTAGTTGGAGATGGGTGAAGTAGAACAGTTCACAGAAAGCAGTTATATACCTAACATTTTCAATTCTTTCTGTCCAGCAATGTTGTCCATCTGTTTAGATTTATTTTGTATAATATATATGTGAAATATCTGAAGAAGGAAAGCATTATCACCTTAAACCAAATAATAATAAGAGTGGACCTGGCTTTTTTCATGGCCAAAAGTAGTATAAAAGTAATATACTGATATCAGCAAAGGTCTTGATTGTCTCTAAATGGGAATACAGGAACTGCATGAACTTAACAACTGATTAAAGTCCAATATGTAATTACTCCTGCAAATGGAAAGCTGCTTTATCTGTAACTCACTAGGCACTGAAAAGTTATGGTAACCTGTTTGTAAGGGTTGTGAAACAAAGCACAAATTGTATTAATTTTTTGGTTTATGTTTTCTGCAGGCCCTTGATTTTTTGTTAAGCACATGTAAAGTGCTAGTTATTGGAGCAGGAGGATTAGGATGTGAACTCCTGAAAAACCTGGTAATTACTGTGTTTTAACCGTTTTCTTCTCAGAATCTCCTCTATTTATTTTTCTTTGTTTCTTTGACAAAACTGTCTTTTTTAATTAGCTAATTTTACACTTCAGGTTGTGCATAGCTACTAGAATTTTAAGTTTTAATCAACATGTGTAAAATACGTGTTGATACAGACAATAAATATGAAGAATGCACTGGAAAGGTGGTATTTTCATATGTTGCATGTTATTTATTCAGCTATCTCAAAGCTTGTCTTGAGGTACAACAGGTTGCTTTGTATGAAGAGCAGCCAAAAGTTTATGTGCAGCCTTATATCCAGTCTGATATTGGTGATTTTCCCTAATTGCCAGATCTAGGGAAGTGAAGTCAGCTAAGGACAAATCATGCTCATAATGCTACAAAGTGTTGTTTGAAATGCAGGAGTTTAATTACCCTGGTTTTGTGGTTTTTATCCTCACAAGCACTCATATTTATCTCAGTGTATCAGTGTTATGATCCCATTTGAGTTTGGTAGTTTGGACCATTACTGTATTTCCCCATGTTTCTATTTAAGATCAAGGATTTCTGTGCATCTCTTATTATGCATGGGATATCTCTGTTTGTTCAGAAAATGTAAAGGGAAAAGTTTCAAGGTCTCTACATTGAAAAAGATGAATTCTTAAAGGAAAATTGAAGTCATATTTTGTATGTGACTGAAATTTTTTAGAGTCACTTCAGAACATCACAGCTCATTTCTTTTCTCTAAACCCCATGTTTTACAGCATTTATTTCCCTTTAACTGCAGTTCACATTGTATGTGTGTGACTGATGTTACTACTTTACCAGATCATACCCACAATACAGTTTTAAGGCAATTTTACTGTGAAATTATTAGCTAGATGTGGTGATGGCCTGCATGCAAAGGCAGGGCTTCTGTCAGAGGTTCAGTGTGTTCTTAGATAGGGAGGTGATTTTTGTGTTTGCCATCTCCTTCAGCACTGAATAGCATGAGGAATGCTGCCTTGTTTTGAACTCTGATATTTGGGTCAATATGCCAGACTCATTTATGCCATTTATGTGAAAATGGTTAACGTCCCAAACCTCAACAAGAATTTTAAAAAAGCCTTTTAAAGGAAATAAACTTTGTTTTTCCTATTCCTGCCAAGCATGGAAGTGCTTATGGTATTTGTTTAAATTCTGCTTTTTCCCCCCAATGGACTCTTGATTTACTCCAGCCATGAAGGAGTACTGCAGTTTCCCCTTACAGATCAGCCTACTGTTATCTTTCCTGTGCTGGCATTAAGTAGGCCAAAGCAATATTGCCTTCAGGAGAGCATTGTCTTTGACTGTTGGAATGTTATTAATTCCATCTGTCTGAATACCAGCATTAGCAGCCCAACAAACCCCTTTGAACAAAGAATGACCATGTACCTGTCTGCACAGGCAGTGAGGAGCAAATACATTTGTGCCTCCAAAGGTTGCTGGTTTGGCATGTGGAGTGAGTTCTGGAGCTTTGTGAGCATTTCATTTCCTGGTTAATGAAGCTGACCTTCTCTTTTCCCAGGCACTGTCTGGCTTCAGACAGATCCATGTTATTGACATGGATACTATAGATGTTTCTAACCTTAATCGACAGTTTTTGTTTCGGTGAGTGATATTTTACATTTTCACAGTTGAACTTCTGGGTTTTTTAAAATGTACCTAAATAAAGCATGTTAATATATTCATTATTTTGGTTGGACAAGAGGTCATTAAATATAGACCTTCATGTCACAATAGTACTCAGAATTAACTAAAAATTGCGTATGATTTCTTATTATTTTGGGCTCTGTGGCATGAAGAAAATCAACCTTGCCATTCCAGTACAGCTAATGACTATTGGAAAAGGTGACACCAAGGAATAAATGCACACAGATTGAGATCTCAGATTTTCTTGTACTTTTTTCATCCAAGAACAGTGAACAATCATTGGAATTTTTTGGTGCTGATAACCGTAGTTAGTTCTATGACTCTCACATCTCATGCTTTAAAGGAGTCATGGAATGGTTTGGGTTGGATACCTTAATATTACCCAATTAAATAAAAATAAAGTAACAATTAGCCACTTAGTTCAGTAATGCAATGCATAGACATTGGAAAGACAAAACCTGCTAGAATAAAGCTTTTGGAATTGCTTGGGTTTTCCCAGAGCGAAGGATGTGGGGCGACCAAAAGCAGAAGTTGCAGCAGAATTCCTGAACAGTCGCATTCCCAACTGTGCTGTGGTACCGTATCCTTTCACAGAGGAGCCTGAAGGCTTCCATATCCTAGAAAACTGTGGGTGGTTAGAGTATCCAAAGTATTTTGCTGCCGTCCTGTTTGCCATACAATAAAGAACACATTCATTCAGCTGGTGAGTTGAGAATTCTTTCTCCGTGCTATTAACATACAGGGAATCTGCATGGCAAAGGCTCAGAAATTATTTGGTATTTTTCCACTGAGTCTTTTTATTCAGGTGCAGTATTGTAATTTTCACTGAGATACTGGAACTATTCACCAGAGAGTTTTGAGTAAGCACTGGTAGGAGGCATTGGTTTACAAACAGAGCAGCACTTACTGATAAAGGACTTTGTGAGAGCACGTATTTTGAGCTTCCTAAGTATTTCACCTGCTGAACTTTGCTGTTTAGGACTATTCCATTGTGCCCTTTGCTAGTTTTGTGAGATGTTACAGCTTCAGCTGTGGAAACTTAATCTCAGATCACATAGCTTTTTAGATGTTGTATAGAATTACAGTAATAAATTAGATAATATTTTGGCTTTAGGTTAGCAAATAGAAAACAATAAACTTAACTATAAATGTATTCCTTTACTGGGCTTGCATTCAGATATTTTAAAAAGATTCAAGACATGGATGAAAGCTTCTATCGACGTAAGTGGCTTTTGTTCTCCTGACAAACACCCCCTGGTGCTTTAGGGGACCCTTGCAGACGTTGCTGCTCACTGCTTTTCCTGGCAGTTTGCTTGCTCATTATTTTAGTATTCCACAGTGTACTGGAAGTAGAAGTAACATGTGGATAAAATTTAACTACACCTGTGATACAGGTAGTCTAGGGGAGATAGCTAAGCTGCTGTCGCTGTCCCTGTTATGGACAGAATACTCTGCTTGTCTTAGGAAGTCTGCTGCATTAGTGTAGATTTTGAATAATGTTTTTTTCTCCCTAGAGTTTCATATTATTGTTTGTGGGCTGGACTCTATAATTGCAAGAAGATGGATAAATGGCATGCTGGTAAAGTTTTCAATCTTCTTAGTGCCTGATTATTGCTTGAGTTTAGATGACTAAAATTAAACATACTTGTGTAGAATGTGTCATGAAGATGAATGAGGGCTGTTGAAACAGCTTTCTGTACACCTATTTCTGTTTTCTTTCTGTGAGCAGGATGAAATGCAGGCTCTCTTACTTGCTCTTTTATTGAGAAGTGTTAGCCAATATTCGTGCAGTGCCCTGCAGGGATAATTTCATAGTTAGGTTACATTGCTTGTGGCCTTCTGCAATCATCTTTTAAAAATAAAGAAAGCTCCAGACCTGATCTGGATGCTCCCATTGTGAATTTTTTCTTAATTACCCAAACAGTATTTATTATGCTGCAACTTGTAAATGCCATTATTTGGAACTGCATTGTTACAGATCTCAGTGACCAGAAATCTGGTAATTTTATAATTGTGAATTTGTTTGTAAAGCAACGATCTGGAGTGTCTATGTGTACTAAAATAAAGAAGACAAAAGCAAAACAACAAATCAAGAATCAAACCTTCAACCAACCAACTATTTGTTCTGATGAACTATAAGAACATATGTATAAAATAATAGCATTTATCAGGGGAGAAAGTAGAGGGTGAAGGTGGTTATAAAGTCTTGTGCACTGATGAATAAGTAGTGTTTTATTACCCTTAAAATAACCTGTATATTAAGCACTCAGTAGTTTGATGTACCTTTAAGAATAAAATTTTAGGTTTTTTTTTTTCTTCCTGCAACTTCTTTAAAAACCCAAACCAAACAAAAACCAACCACCCACCCCTTTTATTTGTTAGATGTCATTTTTGCATTATGAAGATGGTGTCCTGGACCCAAGTTCCATCATACCTCTGATAGATGGAGGGACAGAAGGTTTCAAAGGCAATGTCCGTGTGATTATTCCTGGTATGACAGCCTGTGTCGAATGCACGCTTGCACTTTACCCACCACAGGTAATTCCCCCAGTGAAATTGCCATTTTATCATATTCCTCTGCTTTGCTGGTTTCTTTTCTTAGTACTACACCCAATGTATCATGGTTTCTTCTGGTTTTCCTCCCCTGCCCAACCAGGTCAATTTTCCCATGTGCACCATTGCATCCATGCCCAGACTGCCAGAGCATTGCATTGAGTATGTCAGGATATTGCAGTGGCCAAAGGAACAGCCTTTTGGAGGTAATTAATGTATTGTAATGGTGCTAAATGAACATTTCTCCTTTTAATTAACTTGAGTGGGGCGTATACTTTTAATAAAACAATCCTGCCTCTTAACCTTGTGTGGTTCATTTTCATATTGAATCCAAGTCTCCTCTGAGCTGGAGATAGATTTTCTCTTCTTGAACTCACTCTCCAGTTCCATATTTGCTCATGTTTCTCACACTGCACTGTCTTTCCTGAATTAAAATGTAACCTGTAACAGCTCTATAAATTGTGCAGTGGTGATAGTTTGTGTATAGGATGTGTTTAAACTAAAGATGTTTGTAAAAATAATATTTTGGTTCTTTAAAATGTCAAGTTTCAATAGCTTCATGGGGTATTCATTAAAAATTAAACCAGGGATTTTTTAGTCAAAAAAGAATGCTGTGTTTCAGAAGAACTTTTATAATTGCAATTTATCTGTAAATTCTTCACTGTAGAAGGTATTGCATTGGATGGAGATGACCCTGAACATATACAGTGGATTTACCAGAAGTCTTTAGAAAGAGCATCACAATTTAATATTAAAGGTGTTACCTACAGACTCACCCAAGGTAAGGGATGGCATTTCACCAAGTGGTGGCACTTGCACCTAGGCTGGATTGGCATTTTTGTATTTGTTATGACTAAGCTGGCAGCTGTGCTGGGATAGTTCTCCTCACCCTTGAAACAGAAAGAAGCAGCTTGTTTCCTGTGCCAGCACAAATATTTTTATGACAAATCAGATGTTCAGGCATTCATGATGAATCAGAGGAACTTATCTGGGATAAAACTGAACATTCTTTTTCCTATTTTATTTTTAACTTGGAGCAGCTCCACAGTTTACATTACATGGTGACCACTCTTGCTGGGTCAAAGAGTAGAAATAAAAGGACTTGATTGTCTTTTTTAGCAACATTTTGTGCCAGTTCAGGCTGGTTAACTCTATAGCATCTGTTCCTCTCTGCTGTCCCTGCCTCTGTTCACATGCAAGTGCAGTATGCTGGCACTCATTTAATCAGCATTTCAAACACTAACCAAATAGAAAACTCAACTATCTTTCCTTTGTTCATTTCCCCAGTTTAACAGGAAAAGAGCAGAGTTTTAATTTCCCCCTACTAAATACAGAATTCTTGCTTTCAGAGTTTGTTCAGTAGTTCACTTTGTTTGATACCTGCTTTTTTTCAATGTGCTTTATCCATTCCTAAAATAAAAAAGTGCCCAAGTACTGCAGCAGCATGACATTATACCTCTTTGTTATAGAAATTGCTGGACACTTGAAAGTACCTTTGGACCCACCCTTTGAAATTATTCTGTCTAAAAGTAGCCTCTCATTAGAGTTTCTTAGGAAACCCAGAGCTGTATGTTTTGTTTTTACAGGGGTGGTTAAACGAATTATTCCAGCAGTAGCGTCTACAAATGCAGTTATTGCAGGTATGCTGTAAGAACTCATTTCACTTCTACTTCATTGACTTGAGAGTTTTGTGGGACAACAATTTAGAATTGAGACCCTGGAGAGGATAATACTAAATTTTAAATGTGTCTGGTCTGATCTTACAGTCTTATTTCTGTTTTCCATAGAGATACTGTATGTGACTGGATAAATGTTATGACTCTGGGAGAGAGCAAAAGCATTTAAGACTGGGGAGAAAAATTGAAAAACACAGTACATAGTCTCAGATTAGTGCCAAATCTGTGGTGTTGATGCACAGAATTACCAGCTGCCTTCAGATGTTACTTTTCTCTTTATAGATGGTTATACTTGATTATTTTTGTCAATTTTTGTACAACTGTGTGATGTCTCCATGTCTGGTAGAGCCAGGTGAAGAAATTCTTTTTTCTCATTCCAGCTGTTTGCGCCACGGAAGTTTTTAAGATAGCCACAAGGTATTTACTTTCTTATTAATTACAGACATGATTTCCAGCAGAATGCCATGTATCAACACTGACACGTTTGTCATTACAGTGCATATGTTCCTCTTAACAACTACTTGGTGTTCAATGATGTGGATGGATTGTATACATACAGTTTTGAAGCTGAAAGAAAGGTTAGTGCCATTAAAGGCTTGAAGGGTTGTTTCCTTGATTTGTATTTATGCACTTTGTGTGTATTCCTGAACCTCAGTATTGAATCAGTTGGCCCCTGGCACTGAATGATAATATTTCTGAAGTTTTAAAAGTGGAAACTACAGTGTTACTGGTCTGCTATTTCTTCAAAGTGAAGCTAAAAAAATAAGATCCTCAAACCTAAGGTGACTCATGGGCAGATCTTCTCAAAAAGAGGTTATGGCAAAATTGATCTGAAAGTTTGTAGTATTGGATTTTATGTCAGATGAAACGTGGCATTCATAAATACTTAAGTGCTGTTGGGAGCCAATCAGTGACAGACTTCAGAAGGAAATGGGTTTTGTCATTAATATTTCCAACTATTAATATATCTAGAGCTAAACTTTCAAAAAAAAAAAAAACACAACACAAGCACTTTTGAGACCTTACTAGCTGCATTTCTAAAACCCTCTTTAACATAATGTGTATTCTTGTGCTGTTTTGTGGTAGGAGAACTGTCCAGCCTGCAGCCAGCTTCCCCAAAACATAGAGATTTCCCCATCAGCTAAATTGCAGGAGATCCTGGATTACTTAACAAATAATGCTTCATTGTAAGTTGCAGCCATTCTGAGTCATTTGATAATTTGTTGGTTTGTTGCTTATAACAGGTAATTTTAAAATGTATTTTTAACCCGATTGCCTGTTTTGGTTTTGTTTTGTTTTGTTTGTTTGTTTTTGAATGTTTTATATATAGGCAGATGAAATCTCCTGCAATCACAGCAACTATGTATGGGGGAAATAAAACACTTTATTTACAGGTAATCTGAACATACATCATTGTCTTTGTTATTCTGAATTTACTTAAATTTATTGAATTAGAAAAAAAAAATTGGCCTTTTTTTTTTTAATTTGCAGACAGTTGCTTCAATTGAAGAGCGAACAAGGCCAAATCTTTCCAAGACACTAAAAGGTATCATGGAGCTATCAGGTGTTGATTTTCAAGTTACAGAAAGTCAGTTTCACCCCTCTGTGTGGATATTTAGCTTCATCTTGCATTATGCAGTAGAATTTGCTTCATTGTCTTTTGACATTCAATACGCATTCAATTTTATTTTCACATTTCTCAGGTATATTAATTGTTTAAAGGTGAAGTGCAGGGAGATGCACAGAAAATTGCAACAAAGCAACCAAATAACTGCTGTTAGCTACACTTTCCAGTAGAGTTTTATATGTATATTTCTCAGCAAGGTCTGTTTCCTGGTTAAATTAGATTAATATTAACTTAGCCAGGGAGCTGTTTGCAGCTTTTTTTTAATCACGTTTACGGTTTGTGGGGATAGCATTTCTAATTTTTTTGGGGCTTCTTGAAAAGGCAAAGCACATGGATTTAATTAAATTAATTAAGTTTTTCTTTCTGTTTCAGAACTGGGGCTTGTGGATGGCCAGGAACTTGCAGTTGCTGATGTTACTACACCACAGACTATGTTGTTCAAACTTCACTTTACCACTTAATTTATTCATAAGTAAAGTGCAAATACTGCAAGAGAAATCTGTGCCCACCTTCTAAAGCAAATATACTCTGTGGGTGTTAAGGCAGCCTGAAGTGTTCCTGTTAGTGCCAGCATGGTTGAAGGTTAGGAAATCTAAATGAATCACCATATTTCAGAATTGTACGTAGAAGCCAATATTTGGTGGATTATATTTGTATAAATGCTTATTCATGTACAGACCTCTGATGTATAGAAATACACTTTTCCTGGGTTTTGTTGTCAAAATGTTCATGCTAATGTACTTTCAAACACATGGAACTTGAAGGTGGCCAAAAGTCTTGTTTTCAACATGTGTGCACACATATATGCAAAGAAAAGATGTTTTTAAAAGGAACCACAGCAATCTGGTTGTAAGTTGTAGCACTCCTGAGACTTACTGAGTAACCTTAAACCAAAGGAGGCAGTAGATTAAAAGGAGGATTTTCCTCTTATTTGGTATTGATTTGATCAATTCTATGGAAGCTGTTAAATATGGAAGAGATGGCTTTGTTTCAAGAAACACAAAAGGAAAAAATTATCAACTGTACATGAAAATACAGATGTGTCTCCTCTCTGTCCCCAAGCAGCCGCCATGCACAGCATTGCAAAATTATGTTCAAATATCATTGGTGCTGTTACGGTATTTATTAATAAAAAAATCAGAAAGACACCTGAGTTTGTGGCTTTTCTGTGGACATTCATTTATAACTTCCATTCAAAAATCTGGGGCATCATTTGGCTGCTTTAGTCAGAGACTTAAGGAGTGCCAGTGAATTCTAGTCTGATGTTTTAGCTGTGTTTGAAGTTGACAATTTTTTAACCATGAACTGTGTAGTTTAAAAGGACGAGGCTTAATGGGTACAATTTAATGCAGGGAAATAAAGGGATTGGACAAGGAGTAGTGGTACACATGGAACGAGGGGAAATAGAAGAAGAGGACAAGGAGTAGTGGTACAAATGGAACGAGGGGAAATAGGGAATAGGACAAGGGGTAACAGGTACAAACTGGAAAAGGGTAAATTTAGGTAAGACACTCGGAACAAATTCTTTCCTGTGAGGGTGGCGAGGGGCGGGCCCAGGTTGCCCAGAGGAGCTGTGGCTGCCCCACCCCTGGAAGTGTTCCAGGCCGGGTCGGTTGGGGCTTGCAGCGGAAGGTCAGTGCCCAGGGCAGGAACCGGCCGGTGTCCGAGTCCCTGGCAGCCCCGCAGCCGAAGCTCTCCCCGCTCCGGCGGCGCCGTGAGGGCGGCGCGGTGCCCGGTCCCGCCTCCCGGACGTGCCGGGCCCGGCTGCGACGTGGATCCGGCGGCGCCTGCGCGGGGCCCGCTCCGCTCCGCTCCCTCAGCGCCGCGCCCGGCCCGGCCCCGCCGGCAGCGGGGGCAGCTGCGGGAACGGGGCTGCCGAGCCGCCCACGATGAGCTGGTTCAACGCCTCGCAGCTGTCCAGCTTCGCCAAGCAGGCGCTGTCGCAGGCGCAGAAGTCCATCGACCGGGTGCTGGACATCCAGGCCGAGGAGACCCCCTGGCCCGACGCCGTCATCCCCGACTACGGTGACGGTAAGGGCGGGCGGCCCGGCCGCCGTGCCGAGCCCCGCGGGCCTTGGCTTCGGCCGGCTCCTCCGCTGTGTCCCCCTTACCCCGGGGAGCTTTAACCGCCCCCCGCACGAAGCCGCCCCGGTTTTTAAAATTCAGAGCCCCCCGTGGTTTAAAAATCCACCTTCTGCTCCCTCCCGCGCCGGGTGACACCGGCACGAAGAGCTGAGCTCAGCTCAGAGCCTGGCTGGTGTCACCAGTGTCCTGCTTTTATGCCACAGTTGGCACTGAGCTTCATATCCCTGCTTCTCGAGGCGTTATTTATTTATACTTATGCTGAGGAGCTAATAATTGGTAAAAACTGCTCAGTAATCATGCTCTTTTCATGGATTCACTCTCTGCAACAGGAGGGGCAGAGTAGAAGCTGAAAGTCTGCTCCATGTGAACCAAATGAAATTTCCACTTTTCGTGGCTTCCAGTTCATAATCCTCCAACATCTGTCGAAAGGAATGCGCTGGTGGAAAAGTTGTGATGGCTATGAGGAAGTGTCTCCCCTGTGCCTGTGCTAATGGAGAGCCTGAAGGAATGGTCAGCCCTAAGCTGCTGTTCGGAAGGGAGAGAGCAAAAAGGAGCCCTCTTAATTAAAAACTCCCTAATAATAATCATAAAACATATGGGAAATGAAGTCATCTGGAATCAGTGTCATTGCTACAACTATATCTAAAAAAACTATGTCTAGCTGGAGGAGGAGGAGGTAATTTCCAGGTGAAGCCGTAGCAGAGATTTCTGAAAACTGAAAGCTGGAGCAACTGAAAACTTTTTCCAGGTTGGTTGCTCAGCAAAGGTCAGTTTGGGATGTCTTTGTCCCTTTGAGGGCTTGGCAGTCATGTTAGTAGTCTGGTGTCATCTTACAATGCAGAAATTGTTTATAGAAAACTCTGTCATGCTTAATTTCTCAAAGCTTTAGACTTCTTCAATTTTTTAAAATTTTATTTGTATCTTAGTATATATGGTAGTTCTGTAATTCATAAGAAGAGCAGCAAAGATCAGCCTGCATCTGATTTTCAGGGAAAACCTTGTTTTTAAGAGATGTCAAAATGTGTTCTGAATGTTACAGTTAACTCAGAGCTTTTTCTGAAGCTGTTGAATTATGCACAAGGTAGCAGTAAGTCAGATGCTTGTAGTAATAAATCACATGTTTGTAGTATTTTGGGCAATGAAAACAGTAATTATCTGAGAGATTATCTTGAGATTTGAGGCCAACAGCTATCAACTGTTCTGAAAGTAGAATCCAGCTTTAAATATTGTACCTCAGTGTTTTTAGTAGATGCTGCTGTACAGAGTGAGTTTGTTTTTAAGTAGCCTGAAATAGTTATGTTACCCAGATTATAAAATTGGATACTGTTTTTTGATTTCTCTTTCTTACTTCAGATGCTACTGAAATTTAATGCTGAAATTCTTGGCTTTGCCGTTGACAAGTCTTGGAAAACCTGCAAGAAATACAATAATTGGAATGGTTGATGTTGTTTTAGGGCAGCTTCAGAATTGAACAATTCAGTATTTCTCTGCAGAAGAGGGAAATTCTCAGCTGGGCTGCTGCTGATTTTTATTGTCAGCTCCGTGCTGATGCTTGGTGTATGAGGAAAAATGAAGTCTCTCAGAAACTGAAGGGCAAGAACCCTTCTTGCAGTGTAAATACTGCAAATACTTAAAGCTTTTCCCCTGTTTTCTGTAATAGTGTGTGAAGTGTTTATGTGCTACTTGCAGATAACTTTTAAGACCTTGTAATTTTTTTGCTCCTTTTTAAATCAGTATAATTTTCTTAACTACAGCTTTCCATGTTGTTTTTTGCCTGGACTCCTTTCACTGTAGGGAAGCCGGAGGCCAGATTTGATTTTGCTTGTAGCTTTCAAAGTGTTGGTTTTTTTGCCTATCTCGCTTTTTTCCTTTTCTTTTTTAGGAACAAATTCTCTCATAAGTGGAGGATGGGACACATCTTCCTGGGGCTTGAACTCAACTACAGAACCCCAGAATCAGCCAGTATCGCCCACAGCCATCACAAAGCCGGTGAGGAGGACGGTGGTGGATGAGTCTGAGAACTTCTTCAGTGCCTTTCTCTCCCCAACAGACGTTCAGAGTATCCAGAAAAACCCAGTGGTGTCCAAACCTCCAGCCAAATCACAGCGACCCAAAGAGGAGGTGAAGAGCACTTTAAAGGAGTCTCAACACTCCAGTCAGCTGGAAGGGCCAGTGACAGCAGAGGCAGAGGTGAAGGATTCCTCTGTAGCTGACCTGGACTTGAAAAGCCTTGATATTCCCAAGGAGAAATTAGAAGAGAATGCTGTACTTAAATCTGATGTGCAGCATGAGGCAAGCACAAATGAAGTTACTGACAAAAAGGTGTCTGCTCTAAATTTTGAAGAACCTGAAGTTTCTCCTACTGAGAAATCCAATGTGGGAGGAGATGGAGCAGCAGGTGCACCCGAGGGCACTTCTCAGCCCCTTGGAGCAGGCACGAAAGACCTGGCCTTGGAAGGGAAGGAGAGAAAGACTGAGGACAGACAAAGCAATACCCCATCACCTCCCATCAGCACCTTCTCCTCAGGCACGTCCACAACCAGTGATATTGAAGTTCTGGACCACGAAAGTGTGATAAGTGAGAGCTCAGTAAGTTCCAGACAGGAAGCTGCAGATTCCAAGTCCAGCCTTCACCTCATGCAGACGTCGTTCCAGCTCTTATCCACGTCTGCCTGTGCGGATTATAATCGCTTAGATGACTTCCAGAAAATGACTGAGAGCTGTGGCTCCTCAGATGCTTTTGAAAGAATTGATTCATTCAGTGTGCAGTCCTTGGATAGCAGGAGTGTCAGTGAAATAAATTCAGATGATGAGTTATCAGGCAGGGCTTCTGCTTCAGCGTCTGTCGCTGTCAGTCCTTCCGTGCCAAAGACAGAAACGGGTGACGCCCTGAAAAATAAATCTGAAAACTTGAATGATGCTCCTGTGCCACATGCTGAGGAAGCTGAGATGGAAGAGAGTGGGAGAAGTGCAACCCCTGTTAATTCTGAGCAGCCAGATGTTGTTTTGGTTGCTGCCGTGCAAACTGTTGAAAGACAGGTGGTGAAGGAGGAGGCTGAGCCCCAGCAGGATGCTGGGCAACAGTTGGTAGAAGAGGACACTGAAAAGCAAGAGCTTAAAAAGGTAAATAAAACATGTATTGCAAACACGCCTTTTAATTGCAAATGAGACTCCTGACATTTCCTTACATTGTCCTGAATCTCTTACATCAGCTTATTTGAATAAATTAATTGATTCTGAGCTATCTGACTCTGTAGAAAAGTGTCCCTGATATCCTGCAGTGGAACAGTAATGGTAAAATTTCTGGTCAGATAGTTGTGGGTTTCACCTGACCCACCTTGTTGTTGTGAATTGTGAGCAGGGGTGGCAAACAGGAAGCCTAATAAGTCAAATGTCTTATTTTAGTTCTGTGTTGTTTACTTTTGTATATTTTCATGTATTTTTGTTATCTATGTTCAGCTTTCCAAAACTTGGTGTTAAGAAATTATTTTGAGGATGTGAGCTCAGACCTTTTGAGTCTGAGTGAAAGTTTTCCTCCCTCATCTGAGGCTGTTCTGCTGCTTTGTGCTAGTGTTTCCCAGAAGAGACCTTCCCATAGAAATTATTCTGTAGAGAATGCTTAATGCTTAATGTAAGCCATAGTTTTAAAGACTATCAGCTCTAATTAAAAACTTCATGTATAATTAATCATTTTGTTGAGGAACTTACTTGAGCCACATGTGCTGATTTAATAGGATTTCTACACCTGTAGAAAACGGGTGTGTTTATGTTCAGGTGTGTGGCAGAAACATGATAATCCTCACTGACTTCTGCCTCAAATTCCTGAAACGTTGACCAGTTCAATTTTAAATAATCTTGTGAGGGAATGGGGGGTGGGCGAAGGGAAAGCGTGCCCCTCTTGTGTTTTAACTGTCCCATTGATCTGATCTTTATCTATAAAACCTTGTCCAGATGATTGATTCATTAACAGAGAAGCTGGAGAAGAGGGAAATACAGTTACTAAGCACTAGTAAAGAGAGGGCTCGCTTGGAAGAAGCTTATGATAACCTCAAAGAGTAAGTATGAAAATACACTCAGTGCTGTAACTGTGACTTTGCTGTGATAAAATCTTAGACAGCAGATCAAACAAAGAGCTTTGTGACTGGAGCAAAGGTTACAGGGGATGTGCACTGTTTGTGAAAGGTGGCAATAATGACTGCATGTGCTGTGATGGGATTTTTTTTAAAAACATGTTATTTCTGGGAGCCAAAATCTCTTTTGGGAGGGGGCTGGGGAAAGATTTTTCAGTAAGCAAGCAGTAAGAATGACAAATGTTGAAAATCAGACTTGGTTACTAATAAAGATCTTTATTATAAGACTAGATTCAGCTATTAAGAGAGACTGACTTTGCTGATACAGAGGGAGGAACCTGATTTACCAAGTAATTTGTTGACTAAAATGTAGGCAGGGAAACTATGGAAGAAGGGCTGGTTATAGGGAAAAACCTTAAATTATTATTTAATTTAGTTAAAGTTAAAAGGGGGGAAATGCAAAGTTGTATTTACCAGCTCATTGATCAAATATTGAATTATAAAATGTACAGATATGTGATGCTGTTGTTTAATGACTAAATTGATCCTAACTTAAAAAATAGATAAAATAATTTACCCTTTATATGATACAGATTATGGTTAACTAAAAAGGATTCCTTCAAGGAGCAAAGCATTTAAGATAAATCAAGCATTTAGTTGTTTTCCTGGGTAAACTACTGAGTTGATAAAGATCTTTGATTAGGACTTGTGATACAGATGTGAGGTTTTTTGAGCTTATCATGTACAAAATAAGAAAAATGCTTCTTAAAAGCATTTAAGACAACTTGTTGCAAACTGTTTGGAGTGTCACATAGCCATGCAACTGTTCTGAAATGTTCATTTTAAATGCAGTGAAATGTTTAGAATGAAAGAAGAGAGCAGCAGCCTTTCATCTCTTAAGGAGGAGTTTGCTCAGCGAATTGCAGATGCTGAGAAGAAGCTCCAACTAGCCTGCAAAGAGAGAGATGCAGCTAAAAAGGTGATTTGGCTTTTTTTATGAAATTAATATTTATTAGTTTATGACACAGTTGAATTTCTTGAGGAAAACCAATTAACATTAACCCAGGGAAAAGCATGAGGCTGTTAGTAACCAGCATGAGCTGTTTCCAGCCATCCAGGCTGCTTGGTGCTCACATCCATGCTGTGAACCAGCTTGGGGAACTCATTTAATTGGGAAAAAAGAGATTTAATGTGTGCTCTCATTTACCTTGTACCAAATATGTATTTGCATTGGTGAGAGAGAATGGCCTGGGGATGTGAGGAAGGGGTGAAGGATGGGAATGGCTTCTTTAGAGGATTAACTGGGAGGAAAATTAAGGGCTGATGACAGATTGATTTGGAATGAGCAAAGAAATCTACAGCAGCAAAGTTTAAAGGGGTTTAAATGTTCTTGACCTGGTGTCACAGCATTTCATTTCTCTAGCTTAATGCAGAAAGGAAACTCAAATCTGACTGAAAAACAAATATTTTTCAGCTGTTTGTCACTGTGTTGACACAGCAGTGAATTGAATTATAAAAAAATATTCAGTAGCTGCTTGTGAATAGGACAGGTTGTTTTTTCTCTATTGCAAAAGTTTAAAGAAAATTAAATGGATGGGGAAGTTAGAACAAATTGTACAGAGGATTTACAGAGTTTCAATCCTTGGAGGTTTTTAAAACTTGATGCAATAAGGCTCTGAGCAATCTGTTTTGATCAGATAATCTCCAGAGTTCCCTTCCAACCTAAATTGTTTTCCCAGCAAAGTCTTGTGAGAGGAAGGCAGAAGAAAAAGGTGATCAGTGTAACTCACTCTGTTTTTCCCTCCATGTATTTTAATAAACAGTCCTAAGTATTTTATCCTATTATTTAGGAAGTAAAGACTGTTAAAGAGGAATTGGCTACTAGACTTAATACCAATGAAACTGCTGAATTATTGAAAGAAAAAGAAGAGCAAATCAAAGGATTAATGGAGGAAGGTGAGAATTAACTTTCTTGTTGCAGTAAAAATGTGTAGAATAGTTTGAAATGTACTGGCCTTGCACACAAGCCTGCTTTGTGTGGGTAGAAAGTGCTGAATTTGAAGCACGTTGGATGTTTCTGAATGTTTGAAGCATTTAGTGAGTAGCAAAGAGCAACAGGAGGGGTCAGGCAGGTACAGGTGGCTGGAGAGGGAGTTCCTGCAAGATGCAGTAAAAGGTGCTGAGAGATAAAACCAGCATGTGCAGAACAGCATTCCATGTTCCATTCAGAAGCAATCTAATGAGGGCATTGTTCAGGGCATTTCTACAGTGGCTCTTTTAATACTTCTTCATTTTGGAAGTTAAATATAGATACTAAATGAGAGAAGATTTTTTTTTTTCTAACATGATGAGCTCGCTTTATTTTCAATGCCTTTTACATCCTATCCTATCTCTCTGTAGTTCAGTGTAGCAAGGGTATCTCAGGATAAGATAGATTTAAACTTAAGAACTTGCCTGAAGAATTGTAAGAATAATTATTTCCATATTTACTGGAGTAATATTTTCATGGGACTAAAGAGCAAGGCAGGTGTGAGTAGAATCCATAGAATATCACCAATATGCACTGGCTTCATGCTCAATTTCTTCACAGGAGAAAAGCTTTCCAAGCAGCAGCTGCAGAATTCCAACATTATTAAGAAATTAAGAGCCAAAGAGAAAGAGAGAGAAAATATTAACACAAAACAGAACAAAAAGATTAAGGAATTGGAAGAGGAGTTGCAGCATTTAAAACAGGTGAGATATTTGTTGAATTTTTAAGGTTTTATGTTAGCTGCAAAATTGCCTTTTGGGAGGGCTCTTGATAAATTGACTTTTTAAAAAATTTTCTGTAGACTTCTCTGTTTTATAGAATCCTAGAATGGTTTGGGTTGGAAGGGACCCTAAAGCCCATCCAGTTCCATCCCCTGCCATGGGCAGGGACACCTTCCACTGTCCCAGGCTGCTCCAAGCCCCATCCAGCCTGGCCTTGGGCACTGCCAGGGGTGGGGCAGTCACAGTTTCTCTGGGCAGCCTGTGCCAGGGCCTCACCATTTCACATTGTTGGAGCACTGAGTTGTGATTTATGTGTGTATTCCTTGTAAAACTGCAGTGAGGGATCTTCTCAGCTGCTTGTTTGCATGTGAGCTGGAAAATCTGTACCACCAAAATTTAGACAGTTAGTGACCTTACAAATTTCAGACCCAGGATGTGGAGTTGTGTGAAGCTGTGCTGAAGAGCAGCTCCCTCCTCTGGGCAAGGCAGGGAAGCAAAACCTTTCTCTTTCTGCCAAGTGTTAGATGGCTTTAGCCACTTCATCCCAAATTGGTTGCCACTGTTGCCCCTGTCCCCTGTCCATGTCAGCCCCACATCCTGGGGTTTGTTTCATGTTTCTTGTCTTCACTGACAGGTGCTTGATGGCAAGGAGGACCTTGAGAAGCAGCATCGAGACACCATTAAACAACTGAACAGCGTTGTGGAGAGACAAGAGAAGGACCTCACTAAACTTCAGGCAGAAGTGCAGGAGCTTGAAGAAAGGAACAGGAGTGTGCAGGCAGCACTCGACAGTGCCTACAAGTAAGCAAAGCAATCACACCTTCAGATTGTGCCTCTTTCTTGTGCAGTGCTTGTGAAATATTTAAATGTAACAAAGTTACTTTCCAAGTTGCTGTTGGCATTTAAATGTACTGGGGTTTGTTGATTTCTTTGTTTGGTTCTTTCTCCCCAGGGAACTTGCAGATCTTCATAAAGCTAATGCTACAAAGGACAGCGAGGCTCAGGAAGCAGCCCTGAGTCGGGAGATGAAGGCAAAGGAAGAGCTTGGGTTAGCACTGGAAAAGGCCCAGGAGGAGGCTCGGCAGCAGCAAGAAGCTTTGGCAATTCAGGTGGGTCTGAAATGCAACAATAAACTCTTTAATTCAACCAGTGACTGCACTGAGGTGCTGTGTACACCTGATGTAATGGACCAGGTGGAACTCGTTTTTGTGTGCTTAGCAAATATCCAGAGGATTTCTTCCCTGTGGAACTTGTTCCATATTGAGGGGTGTTGTGCTTACCTTTAAAATACTAATTTTATTTAAAAGTACTTATAACTTTACTTGTCTAAATGAAATTACTTTGATAGGCTCTATGTTAAGTTTGTGGTACTCTTACCTCTTAGAATTTTTAGTGCTAAATAAATCAGTGTAACTACTTGTGTGCGTGCAAAAACGAAGCCTTTACTTGTAAACAAACATATCCTGTTAACACTGTTTGAAAATGGTGTGGGACTGTGGCAAGGAATAGGTGATGATAGAACTTTTGGCAAGACTTTAGTAACAATTTCTTGTTTATTTAGGTGGCGGACCTGAGGCTGGCACTGCAACGTGCAGAGCAGCAGGCAGCAAGAAAAGAAGATTATTTACGGCAGGAAATTGGTGAACTACAGCAGGTACTGTAACAAACAGATGATGCCCACTTGCACCTGCAAGGAGGACTTCTAAAAACCCAAAAATAAATTGCTACCATGACATGAGCAGCTTGAAAGAGAGGGTTTATTTTCCTTGTTACCTGCAGTGGTTGTCCTTTACAGAGGAGCAATAAAAATATTAATGGAAATGTTTTTTAAATCACACAGTGGAAAAAGTGTATTAGTTTTGTATGATGCCTTTTAAATAGAATGCTCTCCTTTTTAAATATGAGACAAAATACAGGCATTAATTCTGTGATAATTGTGTAAAATTGCTGGCAAATGCACTTCCGAATGACTCTTTATCTGCTTGTTAAGAATATTTTTATTGTTCTTAAGGGCCAGAATATAGATTGTTGCCAAAATGTTTCAAATTATGTCCAGAGCCCTGGAATTTCTGGGCTCTTGCTCTGTTATGTATGTGAAAATGTTTAACTTCTCTCTTTCACACTTTACTTTGAGTTTGAACCACATGAATGTTAGATTGTAAAGTAGTAATCTTAGAATGTAGAGCAGCTGCTGTTTATTTAGATGAACTCTATGAATCTTTCAATGCATCATATGATTTAAATGATATTTAATTTGTGATTTCAGAGACTGCAGGAAGCAGAGAGCAGGAACCAAGAGCTGAGCCAAAGTGTAACCTCTGCTACCCGGCCGCTGCTGCGGCAGATAGAGAACCTGCAGGCCACGCTGGGAGCACAGACCTCTGCCTGGGAGAAACTGGAGAAGAACCTTTCTGACAGGCTGGGTAAGGTGGTTTAGCTTCCACTGAGCTGTGAGGCTCTGGGTGAAGATGTGAGATGTGTGAAGGTAAATGTAAAGGGCTTAATTAACACTTGCCCAAAGTGTAGATGGTGGATCAGGAGAGAGGAGCACCAAATGCTTTCCTGGGGGAGTCATGCCAAGGTTCTTGGACAGGTAATCCACTGGTTCTCTGTAAAACACTCTGTAACATAAGGCTGTGAGGTGTACATGTCCTTATAGCTTCTAAGGGCATTGAGACACTGAAAGTATTCCAGTGTGGATTCCCATCGTAAAGTTTGGAGTCACTTACCTGACTGCATAGGTGATGATACATATATTATTTCCTACAGTAGTAATGTATTGTTTTAAATGAAAAATGCATTAAAAGCCCAAAGATGGACCCAAAGAAATTTTTTCCTTTCTGGAAGCAATCTGTATTTGTATATTGCATTCTGAAAGAGTCTGAAATCTGTTCATTCTGCATTGCTTTGATCCTCTGTATGTGGAAAATATTTAATTTCCTTTACAAAAGAAAACAAGATGTATTTTTTAAGAAAGATTAGTTGCATATAAAAAAATTCCAAAATTCAACTTTTATATAAGTAAATGGCTTATATTCTAGATATTTGATCAAAAAAGGTTAAATTCCATGTTTTTTTTCTTACTATTAGGTGAGTCTCAAACTCTTCTAGCAGCAGCTGCTGAGAGAGAACGGGCTGCTACAGAGGAACTTCTTGCTAATAAAATTCAGATGTCTTCTTCTGAATCTCAAAATAGTCTTTTAAGGCAAGAAAATACCCGTCTTCAGGCTCAGCTGGAAGTGGAGAGAAACAAATTGAAGAAAATGGAAAATGAGAACAGCAGGTGAGTTCATTTTTGGTTAACAGCATTTCTTTATAATGTAGTGAAATGGAGTGTTGATATGACTGTGCAACATGTTGGCAGAATGTTACAAAAAAGTGTTGTTGGGGATACTTTGTTTCATTCTAAAGATTAAAAAGTGTTACATTTGTAACAATTTGTAGCCTTGCATCTGGGTTTGTTTTAAAAGCCCCTGAATCTCCAGGGAATAGAATGGAGAATACCTATTTATTAACTTCACCTCTTCTTCCTCTGTGTAGGTATGAGGTTGAACTAGAAGGGCTCAAAGATGAGTATGCAAAAACCTTGGAAGATGCAAAGAAAGAAAAGGTATTGCCTAATTTAGCTTTAATCTCTGTTATGCTAGAAATCTGAGCTAGCTTAGAGATTAACAGTTTGTATTTCTCTTTGCAGGCGCTGCTGGCTACTCAGTTAGAAATGGAGAAGATGAAGGTTGAACAGGAGAGAAAGAAGGCTGTTCTTGTCCAAGAAGCAGCAAAGGAGAAGGTGCCAAAACCTACCATTTATAAGTCTTACTGATACTGTTTTATTTTAGTGGACAACTATACCTGAAACTTTTAGTGCCTGGCAGTGTCTTTCCAGTGAAATAGGTGTTGTGTTAGACTCACTGAAATAAATTTTGAGTATAGTCTATTTAACCTGAAAGAGGTAAAATGTGGATTGTTGTCTTAATCCTCTGTGTTCTTTGAGCACTCTTGGATCCTTTTTCGTCTGAAGCTACTTGTTTCCTTTGCTTAGACCACCAGCATGGCTTCCACTGACTCCTTGTTTTGTTTCAGTGTGTAATGTTCCACATGCTTTCCAGCTGAATCACAAGTCACAGAGCAATCCTCAATAGTCATTAAATTCATTACCACTAATTAGCAGTTAATATTCAGTAAAACTATTTCTGTTGTTTGTTTCTTACTGACTCCAGTCCTAAAATCGAAGTGCTTTCCCCTTCAGAGGTTAGCACGCTTGTAGATGCTGACTGGAAAAAAGGGCCAGTCTGTTTTGAAGAGGTATCAGTGAATTATTAGCATGGAAAAAGCCTGGAATTTAATCCACACATTTTATTTAAAAATAAGAAAAAGGCCTTAACATTCATTCTAGGAGATGTTCTTCTGGGTGTGAGATATTCTTTCTGTGATGCATTTGGATGTACAAAACTGCCTCTGAGTCTCTCTTGGCTACTTGAAAGAGAACATTTTTTCAGTGTAATTTGCAGCTTCTGTCTTAATTTCCTGAAAGGTCCAATATATTGAAGATAGGCTGTGTTACAGCACAGAAATTCTTTGTTGTTGAACTTTCATATGTTTTAGGTATAGGGCAAGTGGAAAATCTATCACATAGTATTCTGTAGTTGTTGGTGGAAAAAGGGAGGCTATTTATAGAATCTCTTCTAGCATGTTATGAATGTTTTTTCTTTTTCTAACTGGTGATATTAGATGTCTTTGTTTGTTTTTAAGGACCGAAAGTCATTCACAGTTGAAACTGTATCAAGTACACCCTCAATGTCCCGCTCCAGTTCCATAAGTGGGGTGGACATGGCAGGTCTTCAGACCTCTTTCCTCTCACAGGTAGGATAGATCACCGATAATGGCTTTTTTCTTCTTGAGAGACCATTTACTTTCCTCCTCAAGAGCTTCTAGTAACATAGAAAATGACTTTTCAAGAGTGTATTGGCCTTAGACAAGGTAACATCCTATACAGAAATATCTAAAATCTGCTTACAAGATGCCTGTGACTGTAAAACATACAATTGATTTATTTTTACTTGCACTCCTGGTTTAGGGCACACCCCTGCTCCCTAGACAGCATGACTGAGTGCTGTACTCTCTGTCTCCTACTGCTGCTCCTCCCCTGTCAGTCCAGTTCATGCTGCCAAAGTTAAATGGCACCTGTGCAAGTGTCAGGAGAACTTGTCAGTAGGGAGCTATCCAAATTGTACCTATTCACCTCAAGCTTTTGTTTTGAAAACAAGCTCTGAGCGTTAAAATGCTTGCCTAGCACACTGTGTTTTAAATCTTAAGTTATATCATATTTAGGAGAGGGAAGATCCCAAAATGGGCATGTTTTTGTCTAATTTTCAGCTTCTCTAACCTTCTGTTTGTAGGATGAGCCTCATGATCACTCCTTTGGACCAATAGCTACCAGTGGGAGCAATCTCTATGATGCAATAAGGATGGGATCAGGTTCAAGTATAATTGAAAACCTTCAGTCACAGCTAAAACTGAGAGAAGGAGAGATTTCACATCTACAGGTAACTTTTCAGAAAGCTTGGTGTGTATTGCAAGAATTCTGTGAACCAGCACAGCTGTGTAGGGATGAGCACAAGAAGAATTTGTTGGTTCCTTTTTTTGTTTTGGCAAGGACCTATCCAGAAAATTTATCTGTCTGAAAAGTAAAATATCCAGGACACTGAGATTTGAGAAGAAAGTAAGAGTGGATCTGAGTTGTGCTGTTTCACAGTCTAGTTAAGAATAAGCCTTAGTTACTGTGTGTCTTGATATGATGTTTTATAAATATAGTGAATTCTTTCCTTCTCCTCCTTGTTATGTGTGTGTACCCTAGCTGGAAATTGGAAACCTGGAGAAAACTCGATCGATAATGGCAGAAGAGCTGGTTAAATTAACAAATCAAAATGATGAACTTGAAGAAAAAGTGAAGGAAATACCCAAATTACGCACACAGTTAAAGGTCAGTGCATTTCTGGTGTAAATCCATAGTAAAATGTAGATAATTGTATTGCTTTAGGAGCAGTCCTATCAGTTTATGAATATATTCAAATTTGTTTCTAAGCATAAGTGACTGAAGTGCCTGGTTTTTGGTGGTTTTTTAAAATGTATATAGTAGAACCTAAAAATGCCCACTCCATGGATAGGGAGTCACTTCAAAACACAGTTGTTGGAAACATGTGCTGTGCATAAGACTGTGTGATAAATCAGGGAGACACAATTTTCATTTCTATCATTTAGGAACTTGTCTGGAACTGGATTTTTTAGTAGAGGGAGGGTTTTAGCTAATAGCATAGTTTTGAGGTTGATGCAGAAGCTGAATATGTGTCCAGTAAAGATACAGGAAATAGGGAAAGTAATTGAATCCAAATGTTTAAGAATTTAAATTGAAATATTTGAAAAGTTTTGAAATAATTTTTGAATACAGAATGTTCAGCTTTCTCATGAAACATTTCCCAAATTGGTCATTCCTGTAGTAAAACAGTGTTTTACTAACTGTTTTAATGCTTATAGCAACTGACTTCAAGGTGTTTCACTGTGTCCTGTGAAGCCATTATTTTTATGATCTTTGGAATATCTTCCTTTAACATCTAGAATATAAATCTAGCTATATTCAAAGCACAAAGTAGTTTTGAAGAATTTACTGAGTGCTTCAGTGTGGTTACACTTCGATGAGGTAGTGCTGCCCTTATCTCCCCTGGCAGTGTCAGGCACTGTCCAGCAGCAGCTGCTTTGAGGCTGAGAACAAGAACCAGTGAGATAACACCCTGTGTCCTTGCAGGACTTGGATCAGAGGTACAACACCATTCTGCAGATGTATGGGGAGAAGGCAGAGGAGGCTGAGGAGCTCCGACTGGATCTGGAAGATGTGAAAAACATGTACAAGACTCAGATAGATGAACTTTTAAAACAAAGACAAAATTAATGCCTCGTGGAACTGTTAGCGTTGTATGGTGACAGACTGTAAAGATAACTGTTTATGTAAATGCTGAATTTAAATGTCTTGTAAAAAAACCCTGTATTATAGAAAATGTGACTATATTATAGAGTTCATATGTTGACAGAAGAATCAATGCTTTAAGTGTCCTGTTCTGTCTGCAGTTAAATTATTTGTGCAATATTTAATTTTTTTTTCTTCAGTCATCCCTTTATTTAAGTTTTTGCTAAATGGTGGGCTATTTTACCTAAACAGCAGAAATTATGGTTGTTACCTGGTGGGACAGCACTGGAAGGCAAGAGTAGTACTAAAGCAGCCCTTGATTCATAATCTTTATAAACCTTTAGAAAATCACATTACAAGTCTGTCTCAAGTGTTCATATGAGTTTTTCTAAAATCTCATCAGGTAATTTTTAATAACTAAGCAGCAGGGACTTGCTGTCTGAAGCATACCTGGTGGATATTTTATGACAGGAAAATCTTAGATTTGTGCTTACAACATCTGAACATGTCAGGGTGATTATTCTTAGACAAATCAGATTAGTCTGAATACTTAACACTAAGTCCTCTAATGCAGAGTGTGAGACTCAGATGAGACTTCAAATTACAGCTTCATCTTGTATATTGCTTGTTTTCTCATGAGCAGTCTGGAGACAGCAGCTCTGCTTGTAATGATAAATGTGTGCAACTTCTAACACCAGAAATCTGAGCTGTTAAATATCTGTTCTAGATTTAGTAGCTGATTTTTAACAGTAGCTAGAACAGATCAGAAGAATGCAGGAAACTGATTTTTTAAAAATAAATTGCTGCAGATCTCATGGTTCCTTTTATATAAAAGTAGCAAGGGTTAGACTTCTTGTAAAACTGAACTGTGGCTTAATAATAGAGCAAGTCTCCAGTGGCTGCAGAGTATTTCTCATGCCATTCCTTAAGCAGGTATTGGTCAGACAGCACTCACATGACTTGGACTTGAGCTGCATTTTTGGAAATGTCAGAGGAAATGTTTGAATGGGACCCTTGGGAATGCTGAGAAGGAGCTGTGGTCTTCCTCTCTGCATTCCAGAGAGCAAATATTTTGCTGCATCTCAGAACCTACTCGTGTGAAATACTGGGCAGTTGAAATTCTTTGCTTATCACACCAGTGCCTCTGTTGGGAGAGGTTTTTTTTTTTTTCCCAGACCCCAGTGCACGTTGTAATTTGGGAACTTTTCCTGCTTGGGTATTTGGTGGTCTGACACACAAAGGATGTGAAGGATGAGGAGTTGCTTCTGGAGAAATGCCTCTTGGTAATATGATTTTACTATGGGTGTTGAGGATTTATTCCTCACTGAAGTTACACAAGCAAGGGAATGTTCATGGAAAATCCTAGTTTGATTTGAGATTCAGGCAGTTACTCTGTGAGGATTTCATTAAAGCCATAAAGCCAGAACACTTAAATTTGTTGTAACTCCCCATCTGTCATAGAAACTTCTAACTGCTTTAATAAAAATACTTTTTTCTCTTCCTTTTTTTTTTTATTTTTCACTGGGAGGTGGGAGGGAATTACCCTCTTGTCTTCATTTCAGTTTTGGAAACCATGGTGGTACAATTTTTCTTTTACAAACCTCAGAATTTAACACTTTACCTTCATATTAAAGCACAGTTGCTCTAAGTTTCTGGAACACCCAGACCAGTCAAACCTAAGCAAAAATCAGTGCATATTACTTAAAACACTTGCTGGAATTCTACTGATTTAGAATTATGATGTACAAGGGTTAGTTAAGTCTTTTCTTAGAACAACTCTTTGTGATGGTCAAAGATTCGAAATTTTGTTCAGCTTTTATCTACTACAGCAAATCACGAACTTCCTTGTTTTCACTTTTTTAAATGATCTTGGCAGACAAATGCAGCAAACAAAAATAAATTATTTTATACTCCTGAAGGACTGACAGTTCTGAATATGTCTTGGGCTATCTCGTTTACAAGAGCTTAGGTAAAAGGGAAATTTTAACATGCAGTCAGCATTAACTAGTTTAGATGTAAAAATGCAAAAGGTATTTGATTTTTAAATTTTACTAAAGTAGATGTAAATATTTGTATTGATTATTTTTGGATTCTATATTCCCTTGTAGTGCAACCTTTAATACCACCTGAGAATCAGATGGCCTTCTGTGTCTTAATCATCAAAGCCTTAGAAAACAAAGTGGCTGTTAGAAGGTGACATAGACTTAAAAATATCCTGGTTTGCTCGTCTTTGATCTAACTCTCTGCTTTTTTTGAAGAAACATTGTTTGCCTGAACACAATTCATTGCTCTTACTGAGATTCACTAGAAGAGTAATGTGCAAAAGGAATTAGGCTAGAATTCTAGTACTCACTTTTGTCTAAATTTATTGTTTTAGAACATTCCTTCTGAAAGCAACTAATTAATCTCTCATTTTCACTGCACATGCAACTATGAAGAAATGTTATTTAAAGGTTAGTGTAGTGTTCAGAGGGAGCTGAATTGCTGATGGAAAGGCCTCTGTGGATGTAGAAACAATTACTCTGGTACTCACTTCCTTTAGGAACTCAAGAGCCTGTGTTCAAAATCTCATGTCAAATTCACATGAAAGAAGGGTTCTATTTTTTTTTTCCTGCTACATGTTGTAATTTATGTGCTTATGTTTTACTAAGGGCTATAATGATCCTTAATAAGAGGTGAAATGGTTATCACAGCGAAATTGAACCCCTTGGTTTCTAGTTGTAAAATATGTATAAACTGTAAAAAGCACGGGTCAGCATAAAATAAAATTTTCCGCTAACAGTGTGCTCTGGTTCTCTGAGAAAAGACTTAAAAATAATTCTGGGGAGGGTGGGTGTGAACCTAGTGCTGTGAAAGGAAAATATTACTTAAGGTAGAAGATGCCGATATAATTGGGATACAGGTACAGATGCCAGCTGAAGTCTTGCAGCACCGTGGGTATTTATGTACGAGGGGCTGCTTTATTTCTAAATGCCCCGCAGGGATGGGGTTGTGGATAACGTGAAATTCAGACTCATTTCCTTTATTCAGGTAAGCGGTGTCCCTGCGGGGTCAGCCCCTCTGCTGGCGCCCGCGTTCTCTCGCCGATTTCCTGGCTGGGGCTGTTTGTTCCTCGTTTCCCACCTGGGAACGAGGGGAGAAGAGGTCTGGGCTGTGCGGGAGGATTCCAAGCTCTTTATTGCTGGCGACTGTGCCTCCCCTGGCGCTCGTCACTGCGGGAATTGGGTCAGACCGGAGGAGGGTGCGGGGTGCCGGCAGAGGCAGGAGCGGTGTCGGGGAGGGCATCGCCGAGCTCCGGCCTGGGCTCGGGGGGAACAATGGGGTGCCGGAGCCTGCGCTTCCTGCCGGGCCGCGCCAGGAAAAGGCCCTTTTCCTCCGCATCCTGCGCTCGCCGCTCCCGGGCCGGCCGCGCTTAATTTCCGGCAGCAGAAGGAAGGCGCGGCTGCTCCGCCGCCGCTCCCGCGGGCAGGTGCGCTGCGCTGCGCGCCCACCTGAGCCCGGCCCGCGCCCGAGCTGCGCCTCCGCCCCGGCCCGGCGGCCCCTCCTTCCTTCCCTGCCTTCCTTCCTTCCCTGCCGCCTTCCCCGGGGCGGTCCCGGCTGCTGCCGGCGGCGCTCCCGGCGCGGCCGCTCCCTCGCACCGCTCGGGCGCTTCCCCCGGAGCCCGGCGGGGCCGCGCCGAGCGCTGCCCCCGGACATGAGGATTGGGGCCGGCGGCCAGCGCCCAGCAGGAGCAGCGGCCGGGCCCGTGGGCCGCGGGGCCGAGACACGCGGTGAGATACGCGGTGATACGCGCTGAGATGCGCGCTGAGATGCGCGGTGATACGCGGTGCGATGCGCGCTGAGAGGCGATGCTGTGCCCGGTCCAGCGCGGGTGTGACACTCGTGGGTCAGGCACCAGGTCCGGGTCTGGGTCTCTCACGGACCCCAGCACGGCCTGGCGCAGGATGCCGGGCACCTTCCCGAAGTGACAGCCTCACCCGGGGTGGGGAAGGGCCGCGTGTTTTGGGGGCACCGCCGGGTTTGTGGTGGAAGAGGCGATCCCGTGTGCTGTGTGCGGGGAAAGGGACCCGAGTGACAGATCAGCGCGGTGCCCGGGCTGTGGCAGCTGCTCTGGGAACGTGTCCCCAAGAGCAGGACAGTGTGCTGAGGAAATCTCCTTTTCCAGGACGAACCTAACTCCACCTTCCTCCCCCGCTCTAGGTTTCTGTACCTGGGAAAGCTGAAGTGGTTCCTCTCAAACCAAACAGGTAAAACCACTTGTATCGAAAGAATTTTGCTAAAGGCTTCGGTTGAAAGCAAGCATGCAAATTTTAGCAAATTATAACCCCAGAAAAGGTGGAGTTTAGATACAGGCCATACATTTCTTTTCCTCGGGAAGTTTAATGGTTCAAAGCAGGGCTGTTAGATGAGAAGGTTGTATTAGCAGGAAGGTATGCAGTCAGCTTTAGGGTATACAGATGTGCGGGCCTGTGTATGTTTACATGTGTATATATATAAATACACTTCTATTATGTATAAAATTATGTAGAGAATATACTCACTAGTAAAGTTTCTTTAAAATTATGTTAAGCACTAAAAACGGGCATTCTGTATTACTTAGCTGTGACCCTCTATTTGTGTCTGCCTATTTTTCCCTCAGCCAATTATTAGTTCAAAATGGAGAATGTGTTGTTTTCATACTTATTTTAAAACTAAAAAATCCTTCTTTTCTCACCCCTCCCCCCAGCTCTTCTACTTTTTCCCTTCTCACTGGATATTGCATGCTCTATACTTGGTTTCCACACTGAGCTCTCAGGATCCCTTGGCATTTAGCTAAAGTAAACACACCCATTTTAGCTTTGCTGGGAGTTTGCAGTGCATAATAACACTCAATGACTAATGATTCAAAGATAATCCTGGGGTTGTGCAGTCTGGCCTCTCAGTGAAAGTTTGGTCTTCACAGGAAAAAGAAACCACTCCAGAAATGCAAGTACAAATTCTTTGTATGTCTGACTCCGACTGAATTTTGTCCTGTGTGCTTGAAATGCTGCAGATATGTTAATTTCTTTTTTTTTTTCTATTTTATTTATAAAGTACAGAACTCACAGGTTGCCATGTTTATGTTGCTTGTGTTTGGATTGCTACTGCAAGAAATTCTGGCTAATCCCCAAGCTGAAGATCCTACTGAATTCCCAAACATTCCAGAAGAGCCATTCTACAGCTACAAAGCCATCAACTTGCCAGATGAGCATATCCCCTACTTTCTGCACAATAACCAGCATGTTGCTGACATCTGTAAGCAGGACCCTCTTTGCCCATATAAAGTAAGTTTGCTTTTTTCTGTTTGTCTGTCCTGTTGGGGTGGTTTGTTCTTGGGAGCTGCAGCAGTTGTAGATGGTGATTGATTGTCTCCTTGCCAATTAGTCAGGGAAAGGATTTGTCTTAGGAGCTATTGAAGACAAGAATAACATTGATGTGCATGTGTGTCCACTTTGGAGCCTCTGCTGTGCATGAGGAATCTGGGTGTTGTTTCTCAAACTCTGTTTGAAAACAGACCAAACCAAAAGCCTTTTATGCAAGATTTATGAGCAAGATGTCATTTAAAAACAGCTCACTTAAGTCATTTCCCATTTTCCTGTTGCAAAACCTGATTCAGTCATTCTGTGCTGCAGAAACACTTGAAGAAACTAAAATCCTGCTGGGGTTATGAGAAATCTTGCAGATCAGAGAACAGGTTCAGTTACCCAGTGTGTGATTATGTTGAAACCGGGTGGTAAGTTTAATTTTAAATGTCTACTGTACATTGTGGTAAAAAAAATTGCTCACTTTGATATAGCTGTGAAGTAAACATTATTGTGATATTTAGAATTTAAAGTGTGATTTTTTTGTGGACACCTGTGTGTGTGTGTGTATATATATATATATATAAAATGTGTGTATTTATTTATAATGAGCCTTTCAACGTGATTTAAAAAATTTAACTTTTTAAGGAAGAAAATACTGCTAGAAATGCTTCCTGCCAGAATGTTTTCATTATTCTGATTTAGCCTTGAATTCAGATTCCTAAAATAGCTGTATTTCCTTTCTTAGCTTTAAAAACAGAGGAAAAAAATGTAGAAAAAAAAATGTGTACCCTTTTAGGGGAGAATAGCTTTAAATTAAATTGTCATTGATGTTTTCACTTACATGCAGCTGATAAGTGCTTCCTGTTCTGGCATCTTAAATGCCAATAAAAGAACTGGCTGGTTCCTCTGTTCCACTTTCAGTGGAAAAATGTGATCTGTTGAAGTTATTACTAGAATTGAGCAACAGACCTTGATTTGTTTCCTCTCTCCTTCACACACCAGGGCCAGTGACATCGAGACAGCCCAGCAGATATTCTGGAAACAAGCAGACTTTGGGTATGTGCGAGAGAGGCTCAGTGAAGTGAAAACCCATTGCAAGCCTGCAGCAACAGTAGGTATTTCTGATAGATCTGATACTTTGCACTTGTTTTTAAAAATAATTTCTGTTGTTGACAGAATTCTGCTTGTTCTTAACAGGGGGATTCATCTCTGACCTGCTCCCAGTACCTTCAGCATTGCAGAGCAACCAACCTGTACATTGATTTACGAGCTGTGAAGAGAAACCATGACAGGTCTCTGCTTGTGTTATAGCAAAAATGGCATGGCAGGGAAAGAGATTTGAGAATTGGTTTAACAAAGCTGGTTTGCTTGTTGGTATGGGTTTTATTTTTTTTACTTTTTACTGCCAGCAGTTTTACTGCTGATCAGCTGCTTGTTGCTGAAGGCCCTGTAAAGGTTTGCCTCTCTTCATTGCTGGCTGCTGCTGGTGGTGGTGGTGGAAAAACCCAAGTTCTCAGTTTTATGGAATGATGATGGGTGATTGGAATCCTCCCTGATGGAAGAGAGGAAAATGTTTCTGTGTCTTCAGTCATGTCCTTCCTTGATCAGATAATGTGCAAAATACAATTGCTTTTGTCTGAGGAGCCAAGACATTTCCTGTGCCTTTATACCAGATCCAGGAGCTGCATTTTTAGATACTGAGTGACTTGAGGAGAGATCTGAACCCAGATCTTCCACATCTCAAATTAAAAAGCTACATATTGGAAACTGGATGAAAAAACCATACCAGTGGTGCTGGCATGACCTCTGACTTGTCTTTGAAGCCAGTGCCTTGATCTGATTCATGACTGAGACTGATATTACCCTTCAGAGAATGGGTTTTGTCATCATCACAGCCTGTCCTGAAAGCTCATTTAGACAAAGCTTTTAGCTGGCAACTTATTTTCAGGAAATTTGTTGCATCTCACTCTTCATATGTCATAAAAAATCCTTGGGTAGCAAAGTGGGTTGTGAAATCCGAGGTAAATTTCAGTAAGAAATTGTTAGAAAGAAACAAGAACTCCAACCAGTGATGGTCCTGGCATGACAGTGAGGCATCACTGTCATGAAGCAAAATTTGATTAAATTACTCATGTGGGTATGTGTAAATAATTATTAATAACATTCTGGGTGGATTAGTGCTGCTTTCTAAGATGATGCCTACACCTTCAAGGACACAGCTGTGGGAAATTCTTGATTTACACTGAGGAAAACACTCAAATTTTAAATATGTGTGAGGTGCCTTGCTGAACTGAGACTGAGTAGCACTGGCTTGAGTATGTAATTGAGATTGCAGGGCACTGGTGGCCCTGTTGCACAAAAGCTGACAAACTTTTTTAAATTTGCATTAGATTTAAAGAAGACTTTTTCCAGAAGGGAGAAATTGGTGGTCATTGTACCCTTGATGTTCAAGCATTTTTGGCTGAAGGTCAACGCAAGAGCCCTCTGCAGTCTTGGTAAGAATCTCTTCTCAAGGCTGCTTCCAAGTTCACTTGCTAATTATTTTTTTATTTTTGTCATTGGCATTGCCAGCTGCGTGTAGGGGATTTCATACTGAGGAAAGACTTGCTCCTTTTGGGGTCAATTTGAGAGTTGATATTAGAAACCTCTGGTAATTATATTTCTGCAGAAAGTTTGAGCCACACCGTGTGTATTTGTGTCCTGTTTCATTTGCAGCAGCAAAAGCTGTGAAAACTCATTTATTGGAAGGTATAACCTTCAGGTGTTTTCTGGGCAAGGTGCTGGTGCTGTGCCTGGTCTGTGTGAGGAAGGGGAGGTTGTTTTGTGGTGAGAAGCCTCGAGGCTGGCCTTGTGTTTGAGTTTCCACAGCCCTTGGAGAGGATGATGAGGATGTGTGCCTGGGCTGGCAGTGTGAGGAGGGCTGGGTCCACAGGCTGAGCATCACAGTTTGCATGTTTGCACTTCAAAGCTGCCTTGCCAGTTAATTGATGAAGGAACTGGAGCCATTAAGGTCCATAGAATAATTCATTCTTATGCTTTGCTTGTATTTTCTTTTTCTTCCCCCATTTTTCATTGATGTTTAATTTAAGTCAAGAACTGCTGCAGAGGAGGGAGACTGTAAATTTAGTGCAATACAAAAGATTTTTCTCCTCTGCCTGCTATTGTCATCACAGCTGCTCATCCTTGTTTAGATGCAGGAACAATAAATTCTGCCTCTAGATTCATTATTCCAACCAAGGCATGGAAATCTCACTGAAGTGTCTCTGGCAAGGCAGATCAAGTCAGGTGGAGCCACAGATCCAGGTTCTGAGGCTCTTTGTTCCATCCCTGCTGCCTTGATTTGGAGATCAAAGGTGCTGTTCACTCCTGAGATCAAAGGCAGTGTTTAACCTCTAGAAGCCCTGAAGAACATTCCATTATAATTTCAAATAGTTTTAATTGTCAGACTCTATCAGTTTTAAGCAGTCCTGTTAACTGAAATGGACTGGAAGGACAGTTAGTAAATCTGAGACATAGGAAGTACATTTGTTTAAACGTGTGATGTCAAAGCATATTCTGTGTGATTGACTCTTTCTAGGTTTGCAGAACTCCAGACATTCACTGCATTAGACTTCAGGCCTCTAGAAGATGGGAAGTGTGACATTGTTATTGAAAAGCCAACATACTTCATGAAATTAGATGCAGGTAACTGGTATCTTTATTTTACTTTTTTTTTCTTGTACTGCAGTGAAAAAAGCTCATATTCAACTTGCCCATCTACATTATGCCTTTGTGACAGTTAGTTAAGTTCACTTGTAATATGAAAAATTATGTGAATTTTTAGTTACTTTTTTTGAAGTAGTTCCAGTGACAGACTTAGAAACTGAAATTTGAAAATCTTATGATTTCCCACAGATGTTTAAAAAAAAATCAGAGCGACTTCCTGCTGTTTGCCTTGCAGAGCTGTTCTCTGGACTGTGGTTTGGCAGTGTTTGACTTTGTGCCAAAGGCTGCGTTTCTGCATGGCAGGATCCATACTATGAAACCCCAGTATGGGTGTCTGTGTGCTGCACGACGTGCTCAGCAGCAGGATCTGTGTTCAGATCAGTTCACACACCCCCATCCTCCTCACCAAGGGCTGTGTGCTCCTCTCTCTGTGAGGAGAAGGAGGATAGGAAGGTGTCCCAAGAGGGGCACCTTCAGGAACCTGACATTTTTGGAGCTTCACCAGCCTCTCTGTTGGTGCAGCACCCTTGGCAGGGCAGTGTTGCTGGGGGAGGATGCTGAGGATGAGCACAAGCAGCAGCTGCAGAGGGCAGGGCTGTGTCTGGGTGCTGCTGAGCTGGGCTCTGTCCCTGTCACACACAGCAGCAGTGACAGGGTCCTGCTCCTCCCCTGCCACTGCCTGGCATCTTCAGCCAAGCTGCTGCAGGGACTGGGCTGTGGCACCTCCTCTGTGTTCCCTTCTTTGTTTTGTGGGAGATTTTTGTGCACCAAGAGTGAGCAAGAGAGGACCTGGGGGATGGCTTGGGCTGGTGTGAAGTTGTGTCCTGTGGTCACACAGACAGAGCCTCCCTCAGCCCACAAAGCAGAACCCAGGCCTGAGCTGAAGGCCAGTTCTCACGTTTCCTTGTGTCTGACTGGGCTGTGTGAAAGCAGGAGATCCTTTCACAGCCTTCAGAAAGCAGCTGCAGACTGCAAGGAGAATTGGCACGTGAAGCTCATCTTATTCTCTTGGCCACTCTTCTAACTCTGTTATTTTCTTTTTTTTTTTTTAAACACATTTTACCTCAGATTTCTTTCCTTGATTCCTTCCTTTTAGAGGTCCCTTTTTTAGGGTGTATTAGGAGAATTCAAGGAGTCAGAAGCAGGGGAAGCTAATATAAAATGCAGGATGCTAACCAGGAAAAATGCATAAACCAATAAAAGTGGAGCAAGTAATGCAGTGTTTTGCTAACAATTCTTTCTTTCTCAGGTGTTAATATGTACCATCACTTCTGTGATTTTGTCAATCTTTACATCACCCAGCATATCAATAATTCCTTCAGTACTGATGTCAACATAGTCATGTGGGACACTGTAAGTCTGCTCTGCCTTTAACATTTGTGATGGGTTGTATTTCTGCTTTATAGAGGCTCTGAAGTTTTGGTAGCCAATCCTTAGCTCTCTTGTGGCCACAGCCATGTGGAACTGATAAATTTCTGGATCCTTTTAATGCAGGTGCATGAGCAATAGTTAAAAACCAGATTTTCTATGATGAACCATGTTTGCTAGCACATAGTTATGCCTTTTTTTTGGTGTGGCCTCAGAAATAATCTGATCAGTATTTCTAATCTGTAGCATTTGAAGTTTTAACTGTTTTTTTTTTTTTTTCTTGGAATATTGAAGTAGATTTGCTCAACTGTTTGTTCTATATTCAAAAAGAAATGCAGTCTTGCATGTTTGTAAATCAGTAATTTGCAGCCTGTAGTAAGGAAAACAGCTAAATTAAATCCTTATATATATTAAAACACAGTTGAATATTTAATTCCTTTAAGTAGCCCTCTTGCAGTTACTTCCCTCAATCACCTCTCACGTTGCCATGATAACATAAAACAAGTTTTTAAGTGGGGCTGTTTCTGCTGTACTGCCGAGTTGAAACCATTACTGTGTTTCAGTAATATTAGTTTTATTGGACAGTATTTAAGTTGTGGAGGAGGGTATTAAATGAAATAAAAAACAAGTGGGCAATTTGTAATGTGCCAGATAAAGTGCATAATTAGGACCAGAAATAAACAGTTCTTGAATATGTCACTGTCCCACACCTGTTTTGTGATCATAAAGTGCTGAGTTTTCTCTCTGAGCATTTAGTGCTAGGATAACAAAACTTCAATAGAGAACTGCAAATATCCCCTGCTTGCTGTTTAATGAGAAACCTGTTTGGCTGGAAGAAACTCTTTTTTTCCTAATTCTATTGTATTTTAAAGCTAAATCGGTGCCATCTGCCAGATAAGTGTGCTCTCTAGGTGTTGCACAGGACCTGTTCATCCAGCTCTGGTGGCTTTCTCAAAAGATCAGGTGTCAGACAGCATTGCAAATTGCTTTGAAAAGCAACCCTTTGTCTTATATCGCTGAATCAAGTAACTCTCAGATGTACCATTCAAAGTAGTGCCACACTGTTATCAATTTAAATGAGCATTACCTGCTCAGGCAGCTGGAGTTCATTGCTATGTAAAACCAGGTGATGGCACCAGTCAACTGCTGATAAACTGTCTGTGCTCGTCAAAAGCTGGACTTAGCTTATTATTCATTCTCTTTTTTTTTTTTAACTTGATGTAATTAGATTTGGCCGTACTTCCTACCTACTGTTCTTATTAAAGAGTAATGCCCTTAGATGTAGGTTAAACAAAGCAGAAAATGAGTAGGAATTCCACTGGGTGTTGGTGTGCAGATCTTCTGTGAATGCAGGGAAGAAATGTTTATAAAGCACTTTTAAGGAGAGCAGAGAGGTGCTTTCATCAGTTCTCCACTGCTAATCTGGGAGAGCAGCCCTTGTAATACGTGGCCAGAAGGGAGTCTGTGTTGTAAAATTTATTAATGCCTAATGGCAGAGCAAGAGGAAAGCCTCTTGAACCAAAGGAAATCTGGTGTCCTTTAGATGCTTTTACATTTCACCAGATCTCTCTTCTCTCCTGCTATCATTTGTAGTCCTATTTTCACATTTCTTATTTAGAATGTTCCCACTTTCCAAGCAGCCTGAGCTTGCCCCAGAACTGAAAGGAAGCTTTAGTGAGAATCTGCACCAGGGCTACTGGGGGCACATTTAATCACATTCCAAGAGCTGAGGTGGTGACTCAGCCCTGGGATGGGCAGGAAAGGTGACAGATTGAAGGCAGGAGCCCCTGCTGCTGGGATGGTGTTGCAGGGAGTGGATGGCTCTTTAAAAGCTCCCCACAGAACCAAAGTTTTTTACTGCTCTGTAGAGAAACCCCCTGCGTGTTTCTTCCATCAAATCAGATCATTGCCTTCAGTTTGTGATACATGTGCCATTGCAAGTGACAGTTCCAAAACAGGCAAATGCAAAATAAGCTTGTTGTGACTTTAACCTCAAACTTCAGTGCTGCACTTGAGTTCCCAGGTGTTTTTTTGTTTTGTTTTGTTTTTTTTTAACCTCAAGAGCTGAGATTCAGGCCTCCTACCATCCCTGTGTTTGTGTTCTTTCAAATTTAACTTGTGTTCTGTTGACACTGGGAAAAGTAATTCTCACTCCTAACTCAGAAATTATAATCTGTTACTGAAGAAAATTGTCTAGTTTGCTAATTTACAGAAGTTTTCATTAAAAATTAACCACCTGAGAGGTAATTTGAGTTACCTGCCAGTGCAAATGCAGAGTTTGGTGCTGTGTAATGTCTGTGTTCTGTGCTAGGCTGCCTTGGGTCCTGTGGTGGTGTTGCATATATTAACTGTATTAAAACTCATATACAGAACCTGTACATCATGAAGAGAGTTTCTAATATGCATTTTTGTAATTGTTGTACCCTCTTTTTTTTTTTTTGCTTTCCTCCTAGAGCTCATATGGCTACGGTGATTTGTTCAGTGAGACATGGAAGGCATTTACTGACTATGAAATAATTCACTTGAAAACTTTTGACTCTAAAAGGGTATGGAATTCTATATTTTGTTTTAATTCACGGTCACTAGGGATCAAATATGACAACTTCTCAAGCTTCTTGCAGTTATGGGTGTTCCAGAGGAAAGCATTAATACTTTCCATTCATGCTGAATTTGTGTAATTAATATGAGTATTCTACCTTAAAAACAAGACACAGAACTGTTACCTGGTTCTGTGATGTGTCTATCCTTTATAAAGATGGGCCTAACTTTTGTGTCGTGAGAGGTGGTATTTATGAATGCAGGACTCCCAGCTGAAATTAAGGGTTTTCAAATGGTCTTTCTTAAGTCTTCTGATTCCTCCTGAGGTGTTTCTTTGCCCCTGTAACTCTTGGCATTCCTGCTGCTTATCATAAAAAAAAAAAAAAAGATTAAAATAAAAAAATGCATCTATTCAGAGCTCATTTCAGCCTCTTCAATCTAGTCATAAACTCCCTAAGTGGTTTCCTTCTCTTTAGTCCATGTTTATTCTGTTTTGGGGCTTTTTCATCACCCCTTCCCACACTTTGCACGCCTCTTGGGATTTTTGTTCTGTTCACTTGCCCAGCAGAGGAAGCCGGGCTGTCCTTGGCAGGAGCAGTAATTGCTGGCTCGTTAGGAGCAGGGCTGGCAGTGAATGGGCTGGGGAAGGAGCAGTGGGGGTAAACTCCTCATGATCCCCTTCCAGGTGTGCTTTAAAGAAGCCGTGTTCTCTTTGCTGCCTCGGATGCGATATGGATTGTTCTACAATACCCCTCTGGTGAGTGCCTTTATCCGTCCAGGATTGCTCTGTAACACCCCTTGGGTGAGTGCCTCCATCCATCCATCCATCCATCCATCCATCCATCCATCCATCCATCCATCCATCCATCCATCCATCCATCCATCCATCCATCCATCCATCCATCCAGGATTGTTCTACAACACCCCTCTGGTGAGTCCCTTTATCCATCCATTCCCACCAGGAGGGCAGAATCTGAGCCATACACTGCAGTGAAGGTTCCAACTCCAATCAGGAATAATCTTCCCTAAAGACTGGGATTTTAAAGTTGTTCCAGCTGGGTGTGTGCAGTCTCCTGTGTCACAGCTCAGGAGGTGCAAATTATTCCCCTTTAATGGGTGGGCACTGTGAACTAAGTGGTATTTTTGCAGAGCACAAGAGCTTAAACAGTCAGACTTCCCTGAGGGTATTAGCTCACACACTCAGGCTCCAGCACTAGAGTTATATTTCTTTCTAAATGAAAGTGCCACTTGTGTTGCAGTGAATAGCACAGTGGCTTTTGTTCCACAAGAATGTTAAAAACCTGATCACAAAGCTCGGTTTTCTGAGTGAAATAACTGTATATTAACAGTTCCTTTTTTAATTTCAGATCTCTGGCTGTCACGGCACGGGGCTGTTCCGAGCCTTTTCTCAGCATGTGCTGCACAGATTAAACATCACCCAGGAAGGACCCAAGGTGTGATAGCTGCACAAAGCAGCTGCAATACAGAGCTGGTGGCTCTTGCCAGGGAACAGCAGTGGCAAACTGAACCCAGTGGGGAGTGGGGGTGTACCTGGGTACTTGTTGTCCTTTCCTGTTTAGGGTTTGGGTTTTCCCTGCAAAGGCCTTCAGAGAACATTTGTGTATGTTTGTGGAAGTTGCCCTTATGTCTGATTTCTGCAGGACAGACTTTAGAGGATTCTCCTTCCAGCCTTAGGGTCCCATCCCTGTGCTGGAGGCCTTTGTGTCTTTCCCAGCTGAGTCAGACCCGAGTTCCATGGAGCAGCAGTGGGGATCCCACAGAGCAGAGCAGAGCTTGGCCTTTATCCATCCCCTTGGATGCTGCTGAGCTGGGATCAGAGCTGGAAACAGGAGCCTGGTCCTTCCATGCTTGCCCAGCACCATCTGTCAGGTCTGGGCTTCTCTGTTGCTCTCACGGATGGTTTTTGTTGCCCTGGGGGCCAGGGCAGCTCTGGGCTAGCTGAAGTGTCTGCTGGAGAGTAGCCCACAAATTATTGCTGAGGGGCACATTCAGAGCTCTGCACAGGCATTCTGTTATGCTTCTCCTGCTGACACTAATGGGAGCCATGCAGTTAAATCTCTTTATTTCACTTGGAGCGCTCACCCCTGTGAGTCCAATTAATTAAAAGAGGTAAAAGGAGGAGCTGTTATAGAAGGAATTTTTTTTTTCCAAGGAACTTGTGCACAAGCCATCCAGAAAGCTGCTTTCCTGCTTTCAAAAACTGCCAGATAGTGTGTAATACAAAGGCTCTTTTGTACTGAATAAAAGAAATCTTTCAGAAAATATTTAGTTCTTGCTTAATAATCAGACTTTCACAAAGTTTTTGATGCTTTGAATCTGTCAGAAAATGCAATGTGCATTTTAAAGTGGTTACACCATCTATTTATTACATGTGGAAGGAACATATTTAGTTGCTCAAATAATTGCCAGAAGTAAGTATGGAAGAGTCTGGGATTGGTTTTTTTTTTTTTTTTGTGAGGGCTGCCTCTTAGCTAATACACTGCTGCTTCTTTCTTTTTAGGATGGGAAAATTCGAGTCACCATCCTCGCACGCAGCACAGATTACCGGAAAATATTAAACCAGAATGAGGTGTGGTCCTTTGTATCTTTAAAAAATATCTATTAGAAGTTAAATTTTGCTTACTGGGTTGATTTTTTGTTCAGGTACAGCCAAGACATCTTTTTTCTGGCAAATCTTGGAGAAACATGTCCAATGTTTATATTAATTTGTTCTGAAATGTCTTCTAGGCAGTCTCCATTTCTGTACCCCAGACACTGAACCTTGCTGCCCTTTCTAAATATCCAGTGGAAGACTACAAATGTAATACTAAAAGTATTTCCTCTGAGCAAACAGACACTGCAGATCTTCTGATAAAATTAAATTATTTCACTTTCAAATTATTCCTTTTATTTATAGCATCTCCAGTGTTGAAGTCTAACAAAACCCTTTGTAATGCCTGCAGATTGAAAAGCACAAGCCCTTGTATCAGAGTTTGTGCACTCAGAACATAATGACTTTTTATATTGATTTATGTTTTTGAATCATGCAACTTCATGGACTTGTGTAAAAGCTTCTTTCATAGTAAAATGATATTATTTAATGTTTTCATACCTGCTTTCATTCTTTACTGTTAGAGCCTGACAAACATGAATTTGGATTATCATCCCCACCTTATGCAGGGAGAAACTGAGGCTCGTGTGATGCAGTAGCTCAGTGGCAGAGCACACAGAGCAAAGGATTTGTGCTTTTCCTGCTGGGCTGTCCTCAGCTGATGCCTCCACTGCTGCTCACAGTTTGTGTTCTGGTAAAATGGCAAAGACAGAAGCTGGTTTTATCTTCACCAGGTCAGGAGTGCCAGGGAGCAATTAACTGAAGGAGGACACCAAATCCTTGTCTTTTTGTTATTCTCCCCAGCTTGTGAGTGCTCTGAAAACAGTGTCAACGCTGGAGGTCAGAGTGGTGGACTACAAGTACAAGTGAGTTGGTGGAGGAAAGGGGTGAGAGCTGGTGCTGCCTGTGGCTGTCCCAGCTGTGTTTGTCCAACCTGGCAAAATCCAAGGACTGGGAAGGAGAAGTGCTGGGTGAGGTGCTGGAGCACACCCATTCCACAATGCACTAGTCAGGGTTAAAGCTGAGTGAACAGGGAACAAGGCTGGAAATCCCTTCTGTTCCCTCTCCAAGGCCAGCTGTGTTCCCATCACCTTTTTGCACATTGCTCTGCAGTAACTGTGTGAGCAGGGGTTTCTCTTTTGTGATGTCAGTGTCTTACTTTATATGAGCCTTGGTTTAGCAATCAATAATAACTCTGATTATTTGCTGCTCTGGTGGCCCCTGAAGACACCACCTGAGGTCAGTTTGTGGTGCCAGGTGTAGCAGGCACTGTGCCAGGAAGAAATGGATTGGAGGAAAAGTTCCCAAACAATGCAAGCCTGTCCCAAATGGCAGCAGCTGCACCTGGAGCTGTCATGAATCATGCAGGAAGAGTGAGAAACAAGCAGCACTGACATTCATGTTCTGACCAAACACAGACAGTGGGAGAAGGTTTATTTGTGTATTTTACATTACACTGAATGCAGTTCAGAAACAAGTGTTTTATACTGGGTTTTAAGGTTTTGTTTGGGGTATTTAGTTCTTAGGTTTTGGGGGTTTTTTTTTAAGTGATGTATTTTTTAAAAAGACAAGTAAACAGAAAATCCCTTAAACTTAAAAAAAACTTCTAAGTTGACAAAAATATTTTTGAAACAAATTCTTGTGAAGTTTTGAAGCCTGCCTGCATTTCTTTTATTTCCATGCTGAGTTACTGCTGTCTGCAGTACTTGTGATTCTTAGTATTGTTCCTTGAAAAATCAGTTCTCTCTTCCAGTATTCCCTTCAGCCAATTTTGTGCCATGTTCTGCTGGGGTGGATAGAGCTGCCACATCATCTTTTTTTTTTTTTTTTGAAACCACTTTTGTTGTCTTGTCTGCAGGGAGCTTGAATTTTCAGAGCAATTGAGAATTACCCACAACTCTGATATATTCATTGGGATCCATGGAGCTGGCCTGACCCACCTGCTCTTTCTGCCAGACTGGGCTGTTGTCTTTGAGCTGTAAGTCTGTCTGTCTGTCCTTCCCCCTCTCCTGCACACACAGCTGCTCCTGTTTGCTAATGAAGCCTCTCCCTTCCTGGTATTTGACCATCAATGTTTGTCTTGCAGCCTTGTTTAGACTTCATATTTGGCAGCCTCTTCTCCTGGGGATCAAAACAGAGAAAGCTTTCATTATAAAATACAGTGTAATTATATCATACAGGCTTAGCCTGTGATTTCTTAATCTTCCATGGTACAAATATAATGGGAGAATGGCAAACAATGAGAAAACCTCATTGCTCACGTTCTGCCTGGTGAGTCTGAGATCTCAGGATTTTTTAGTGATCCAGGTGAACGGATTATGTGCATGTCCAGGGCTATTACTGATATGAATTGATTATGTGCTAGCAACCCCCTGGAGGTTTTTATCCTCCTTTTTTATCCTTCTTTTTTTACTCAGGACATGAGCACCAGCTTACTGGCCAAGGTCAGTTTTGTGTTGTTGTGTTTTGCCTAAATTTCTCTTGTAGCTTCCTTTTAAAACATATTTTGTCACAAAGTAGGGGTGTCAGCAGATACTCTAATCTACTGAAAAAGCAGAAATCCAGAATGCTTGTTAGAAGGGCTCTGAATTGTCCATCCTGGGAACTTCTGCTGTGGGAAGGCTGCAGAACTGGTGTTTTGCAGCATAGGCTTGGCTCCAGAATGTTTTGTCCAGTCTCCAAACAAGTTCAGAAACTCAGGGGTTGTTTTCCACATGTCCAAGAGCTGCTGCAGCTGGACAGGGACATGTCTGACGTGCAGATGTGCCTCAAACTGCCTCCAAGGCCACATCTGGGGAGCAGAAGGCAGCCCTTGCTGTTGTTTCAGAATTTGTCCATGGTTTCGGTGCCTTAGAACTGGACAACAGACATCTCAGTTTTTTTCTGCCTGTCCCTAGATACAATTGTGAAGATGAACGTTGTTACCTGGATTTGGCAAGGCTGAGAGGCATCCATTACATCACTTGGAGGAAAAGGAACAAAGTTTTCCCTCAGGACCAGGTAATGGTGGCCACGCTGCCAGGGTGAGGTGCTGTAACTGAAGGACTTCACAGTTATCCTGCTTTACCTGCCTGTGTTCTGGTATTTGAAATATGATATTCATTCTTTAGGCCAAATTCACTTCCCTGTTAAGATTAAGAAATCATCTGATATTAATGCCTGAGGGAAGAGGAGAAATCAAATTAATTGGCCATGAACCATTCATAGCATGGCTGTTATGCAGTTCCTTTGCTGATTCTTTTGCCTCAGAGCAGATCAGTGGGTCAGAAATAATAAATTAAAATGGCAGACCCTCAATTTTTTTCTTGCTTTTTTGAATGGAAGATGTATTGATCTTTTCTGTCTAAAAGTCCTTATCTTGTTTTTCTAGGGACACCACCCAACACTGGGAGAACATCCAAAATTTACAAACTACTCCTTCGATGTGGAAGAATTTATGTATTTGGTGCTTCTGGCTGCAAATCATGTTTCACAGCATTCAAAGTGGCCATTTAGGGTAAAACATGATGAATTCTAAATCAGACTTCTGACTGAAATACTGTTTTTAATTAATCACAGAATGGCCTGGGTTGGAAGGGATTTTAAAGCCCATCTCAATCCACCCCCTGCCATGGCAGGGCCACCTTCCACTGTCCCAGGCTGCTCCAGCCTGGCCTTGGGCACTGCCAGGGATCCAGGGGCAGCCCCAGCTGCTCTGGGCACCCTGTGCCAGGGCCTGCCCACCCTCACAGCAAAGAATTTATCCCTTGTATCCAATCTAAACCCACTCCCTGTCTGTTTGAAGCCATTCCCTTCTGTCCTGGCACTACCTGCCCATAAAAAAATTAATTTCCCCCTGTGAGGGAAATAACCCATTGTTCATTTGTCAGACAACTTCTTAGCACCGTACCTCTACTTTATAATTCCTTTCTAATCTGGGAGGTTTTGATATGTAAAAACTATTTTCCAGGCTATTTCTGGTTTTTTTGCACTGTATTCCTACATTCCAGATTCTGAAATTCTCTTTATACAAAGATATGTCCACCCATTTCATGTAAGGTTTTCTGGGGTAGGTCCAGGGTCAACAGACACTGCAAGCTTCTGCTTTAAATTTAGAAACATTTTCACATTAGAGAGCACAGTCTTATGATTTTGCATTTAAATATAAACTTTGACTCTTGTCCCTGTAGTTATAAAAGCTTCAATACACGAAGTCTGCACAGTAGGTTCAGTCAGTTTTCTGTCTCAGAGCAGGTAAATATTTTCCTGAGTACTTTAAATTTCAGGTGATCTGGGTATTTCCTATTTTTTTACAAAAACCAGCACTCTGCATTGGAAAACTTGAGCAAATTGGAATAAAACTTGATTTTTTTGAGGATTCTAAAGGGAATGACCTAGTTTTTTAAGGACAAGTGATAAAATGTGTAAAGTGTCTTTCAGCTGCAGCCGAAAGGAAAGGAATTGATGAGGAACCTTGTTCTTGGAGTCACTAAAAGCCTAATTTTTAATATTCTTGTTTCCTCAAAATGTTGAAGAGTTAATCCAGAAAACTTTTTAAATGGAAACTTTCCAAAGCCAGTAGCACAGTTCACTGTTTTCAGTGAAGGGAGTATTAAACCAAAGCTGAGTTCTTTTTGAAATTTCCCCTGGAGCTGAGATGTTCTGGAGGGGAAAATAAAGGTAGTGGTTCTTTTGTCTTAAGTGGGGCCAGAAGGATGTGTAGAAGAATCGAGTTCAGTGAGATAAAACCCTAGAGTTCTGTGTTAAATTATGGATTTTTGGGGAATGTATCCCCATGCTGGGCTTGCAGCTCAGCCTACAGTCCTGGTGGCTCGGGGCAGGCACACATTTCTGTGGAAAAGCAGGAGAGTTCTGATAAATGCAAACATTTCACTGCTCTGATTGTAGATGGTATTGACTTCCCTTCCCCAGCAATTTCACAGAGTGTGGGTGCATTTACTGACCTGTCTGTGCTGCTGGGGATGAGTTACTGTAAGCACAATTTTCATATAGATCTCTCAGACCTTGATCAGTGCATGGGGAAGCTGGGTAGAGCTGGGACCTTCATGCATTTTGTGGTGCAATTCTTCCTGGAGAGTGTTGTTTTACTGAGGGGGGAAACTGGTTCACTTTAAAGGACCATAGAAGCAAAATTGCACTTCTCAATATGAGGGGGGAGGTTAAAAATCCCTTGAGCAATACCATTTCCTGTATCTGTATGTGTCTGTTGGGGTTTTTACCTTGTGGGATTTTTAAAGGAAAAAAAAAAGTATAAAACTTAAGCCAGTAAAATGTCTGTGTTTGAATGAAACCAAGTCAAAGGAAAGAAGGCATTTAATTATGAACTGTGCACATAATTTTTTTTTAATAAAAAGCTTTTTAATTTAAAAAAGCGTAAAATTTTTGGTAGTTTGCCAGGTTTTAGAGGCAAATGTTTTAAATACTATTAATTGCATGGGGCCACATGTCTCTGCTTTCTCCTGCCATGACAGGCTGATGTTCTGAGGTCCAAAGTGACATTCAGGTTTATTTAAGAATCATTGAGAGGTGATGCTGCCATCCTGCACTGCTGGCTCTAGTGCTGGGCATTTGAAGCTTGGTTTGTGAAAATCTTTGTGTATTTTTAACTTCCTGTGGTGCAGGTGATGCTGCTGAAGGCAGTGGGTGAGTGCTGGAGTCTGCACAGGAGCAGCTAATGAGGAGCTGCCCTTTCAAGTCATCACTAAAACAAATGGTTGAACATATGTGTGGAGGAGAGGCTGCAGGGACTTCATCCAAGGGCAAAAAATCCTGCCAACATTCACCAGTTTCAGCAAATTTGAGTGCAGGGTCAACAGTTGATGGCCAACATGTTATTCAGCCTTTATGGCTTGATATTGCTAGGATGAAAAAAGACTGTTTGTGTTGATTAACTTTTCAAATAGCACAAAGTTTTCTTGGCAGCAGAAGGAGGATTGGTTGGATTTTTGGGTTTTGCCAGTAAATCCTGAGGGAGTTTGGACAACAGCAGAGATCTGGATTGTGACTTGAAGAGCATCTGGACCATCTTGGGTCTGTCTGGAAGTTGGAATTTGAGGGAATCCATGAGACTTTTGGGCCACTTGATCTTTTAAGGCAGGATGTAGGTCTGGGTTAAGTTCTCCTAACAGACCATGGGAATTGTGTTCCTTGCTACTTCTAATTTTTAAAAAAATTTTTTTTGGTCTCCAGTTTACCCAAGTTTAGAGTCTACGGGGCACCATGGCATCAGTGTGATGAATTCAGTTTTGGGACTTTGTGTAACGTTGCAAGTCCTGAATGCTTTTGGGATTGCCTGTGTTTCCTGTACAATGTAAACCAAGAGCTGGATTTGGAATAAAATATAATTTATGGATGCATGTGGTTTCTTTCCTTTTTACTTCAGAATTTGTCAAGATGTAATTTCAGTTTTTTCTTTGGAGAGTTCTGTGGAAGTTGGGTAAGTGTGAGAAATGGCTTGTGATGGGTTGGTGGCAAATCAGCATTATTAATCTTAAAGAGTCTGATTATAAATATTAAGGCAATACATTTTTAAAAGCCATTAAGTAATAATGGAATTGTTTAATTCTTGCTGTTAATCTTACCACTACTATTAATGAGATAACTCAGGCTTTAGCATATCTCTTAATCCTGAATTTTTTTTTAGGGGGAAAAACTGAAGAAAACGTTCTCCTTGAGAGCTTTTTATGTACTCAGAAGGGTAAAATGTTTGATTTCAACACTGAATAATTGTTTCAATTTGCAGTGTTTGCTTTAAATTGAGCTCTTACTTCCCCTGCTCTGAACACACGTTTCTCATGGCTTGGCTTTTTGCCTGAAATAAATGAACTGCTATGGAATCCCCTCTGGCTTTGGCTCTGAAATGGCCACAGGAGGTTGGCCACAGGTTTGTTGCTCATTCATGAGCTCTCCTCATTCTTCCATTTCAGGTCCTCACCTCAGGCCTGGGTGTGAGGGTGCTACTGATGCCTTAGGATTTTAGCTTTTATATTTTTCAAATCCTGTACTGCATTAGTGTATAACTCTGAACTCCTTATAAAGTGTTAGTTAACTGTCTTATAAAATGTTAGTTCACATTTTGATCAGACAAAACAATCCCTCTAGGCCTGTAACTCAAAGACACCCAAAAGTGAATTGGGGAGGAGTAAACTGGGAGTAAATTACTTCATTAACTGAAGCTGTAGGTGGAGGATTAATCCCTGCTATGTAAATGGACCAAACTCATAATTGTCTGAAAAACCATTGTCTGTCTTGGGTGTAGCCCCTCTCTGAGGCTTTGGACTGCCCAAGGTGCAGCTGCTGAAGGCCTTTAGTAAATATCTGCTCTTATTCTCTTAATCTTGTCTAGCCTGTGCTCTAGGGAACCAAATGTCTTAGGTTGCAAATGCAACCAGGGTGTGCATTGGTGTGTGTTCTCTTGCCACCTGTTAGAGGTTGTCTGTTGTCTGCTGTTAGTGGGCCACCTGTAAAAAACAGCTGGGGCACTTTAAAAAATCTCTCCCACAGCCAATCCTCCCTGCAGGAGATCTCTTCTGTTCATGGCCAGGGAGTGTCCCTGCATGGCTGATCAAATTCCATCATCCAATGGGGAGATGCTCTGCCCAGGGGAGGAGCCAAGCATTCCTACCTGGATACAATCTGAGGTTTGGAACACCATAGCAGCCTTTGCCCACTGCATTCCCAGAGGAGCAGCTTTTTCCTGCCCTACATTCCCAGAGGAAGAGCAGGCCCATCTCCAGCAGCCCTGGAGCTCCAGAGGAAAACTCCAGCCTTGTGCAGGATCCCTGCTCCAGCACAGCTGGCACTGCAGGAGGGCTGAGCCATCATGGGGTGGGACTGTGCCACCACCCTGACCCACAGGGTGTCAGGTTGTATGCTGACTCTGTCTGAGGTTTTTTGTTGATGTTTGTACTATTACATTTGCATTTTTAGTTTTCCTAGTAAATAACTGTTTTTCCTATTCCCATATCTTTGCCTGAGAGCCCCTTAATGTCAAAATTACAATAATTCAGAGGGTGGGGGTTTACATTTTGCATTTCAAGAGAGGCTCCTGCCTTCCTTAGCAGACACCTGTATTTTCAAACCAAGACACTCCTCCAAGCCCTGCTCAGGATGGGTCAGATCCCTCCTGGGTCAGTGCCAGGGCTCAGCTCATCCCAGCCCAGTCCAGCTGCCTCACCCAAACCCTGCAGTCTGAGCTGGGCCAACAGCAGCTGAAAGCAGCATTTTGTGTTTGAGGGGAGAGAGATGCACGCAGGGGATGAGAGAGGAACAAGTGTAAGGTTCCAGATGGGTAAAACAGGCAGAGAGTCATTCTCAAGCTTGGAGCTCAGGAGCCTCCTGGGAATGTGGTTATAAATCAAGTGAAATGTGTGGAAACCTTGTTGGGACAGAGCCAGAAATGAAGGGAGTGAAAATATTAATGTCACAAACTGCAGGGAGGTACAGGAGGGGGAAAGGAAAGGTCCTGAATTCCCTTGAGTCTGAGCCAGGAAAGGGGAGCAGAACCCCTGACCAGGGGGGCTGTGAGGAGAGGGACAGGGCTGGAAAACTGGGTGGTGGCCTGGGAGTTGTGCTGGAGAGATGAAGGAAAGGGCAGGGGAGGATGGAACGGGTGTTGCCAGGGTTGGGTAGAGCTGACAGCACATTCGCAAGTGTAATTTTTTACTGGCTGATGTCTTCTCTTGGAACACTGAAATATTTTTATAATATAACAATATAAAATACAAAAATAACCTTTGTACATAAATCGAATAGAACAAATAATATATAAATATATATAACATAACATTAAATATTTGTTATTACCATTATCTTTTGGATAGGTGAATAAAACTCAAACAACAAATTATCTCTTAATTTCCTTTATGTTTTCTTGATTTCCCTTCCCAATCATTGCATGGCAAATCAAAAAGGAGGAGAACTACAAAAAAAAGGTAAATTGCACTATTATTGAGAATAAATTTGTTTTGAATATGTATAACTTCTACAGTGGCATTGTTCTTCTGACTTGTTGTTTTTTTTTTTCGAATCAGACCTTGTTTTGGCCTTTAGAAAAGTACTTATTAATGTAGTACACAAAGTGCATAGAGCTTTTGAGTAGTGGGTGAGAAATCAATTGTCTGGAACTCAGCTCCCCCATCACCTGGGAACAAAAGAGTGTCAGGAATGTTAATTTTGGTTGCCAGGTGTTTGAGGGTTGGGTTTGTTGAAAACTGAACAAAAGATGACGTTCAACCAGGATTTTAAAGGAGAAAGTTGAGAATGCATCAGTTATTTTCTAGACTGAGCTGATAATAAAGTCGCAGTTGAATAGAAATAGTCTCAGTAAAGAAAACACACGGAAAAACCTGAAATTTTAGAAAATCAATCATCACTGATGAAGCTTGGAGAAAAGGAGGCTCAGGAGGGACCTTCTGGTTCTGCACAGGTGCTTGAAGGAAGGGACAGGCTCTGCTCCCAGGGAACAGGGACAGGAGGAGAGGGAGCAGCTTTAGGTTGTGCCAGTGGAGGATTAGAATGGATATTAGGGAAATTTTTCACCAGAAGTTGTCACAGGTTGGAAGGGGCTGTGCAGGGAAGTGAGGGAGTCCCCATCCCTGGGGGGGTGGGCAGGTGTGGGAGGGGGGTCATGGCTTGGTGTGGTCTTGGCAATGCTGGGTAAAGGCTGGACTCGATGTAAAAGCTCTTTTCTGACTTACAGACTGCACAATCCACGCTGATCATCCCCTTTGCAGAAGCTGAAATCTGCTGGCTCTGCCCACACTTTTCCTGGCACTGCTGGGGCTGTGTTTGTGTCTCGGTGCTTGCAGAAGGCCACCCCCAGCCCCAGTGCCATGCTGGCCTCACCTCGGGGGTGGAAATGCCCCTTGCCTTGCAGGGACAGCCTGTTCCAGTGTATTTTTATCCCCAGGTAAGGCAGGAGAGCTTTCCCCACCTATTGCAGCAGAGTGCAGTAGGTGTCACTAGAGCCCTTCCCAACGCTCAAAGGGAATCTCATTTCTCATGCAGAATCTGCTCACCGACGACAAAGCAACTGCTCCTGCAGTCATGGTTTTGTTTTTCCTCCTTCCTGTTTGTAGAAGCAAAAAATTAATCCATGGAGACTTTAGCTTTTAGCCTAGGATGATTCAGATGCTATAATATTGGTGTATTTTTCTTCAGTTTTTATTTTCTTTAGTTCGTATCAGAAAATGATTTTCAGGTAATCTTTTGTAACAAAATCCTGCTTCATGTTCTGTTCCAAAACCACTTTGTGCCACTCTCTTACCTTTTAGTACTTAATGCAATTCCTGTTTTGCTGCAAAGTCTTGATTTTCACTTATGCAGACATCACCCAGCCATGCAATGCATCCTGCACCTTGCACTACCTAATTCCTTCCCCAGTGCAGTTCACTAGGAAGGGTGGTTGTGTGCACATGCACCTGGTGTCCTGGAAATATGGGCCACAAACATTTGAAAAATAGTAGGAAAATACTGAAAAATTATGGAGTTGTTATTCAGTTTATTTTTAAAAAGCAACCATCACGAAGACAAGTTGTTTTTAAAGAAAAATATTTGAGCTTTGCAGATTGCCCCCTTTCCAAATTTATCCCCCAGATGGTCACTAAAGATGGGATTGGTTGACTTTTCTTTCCAGCTCTGGGAAGCTTTGAGCTGCCCAGGGAGGGCTGTGGTGTCCAGCATTATCCCTTTGCATTGGCTGAAGCCAGGGGAGATGATTTGTCTGCCTGACATCTGATCCACAGCTTTCAGCAGCTGAGCAAAATAAAACCAAGCTGTGAAGGTAAATACAGGGTTGGAATTGTTTGAGTTGCCATGCAAGAAGGGTGGAAAGCAGGTGAGGTTTGTAACGTGATGGAAGCACTGAAATAAGGCTGACATGATCCAAGGCATCCCTTGTCAGCTTTGGTGGTTGAGTCATCTGTGAGGAAGCACCTAAACTCTCATTTTGCTTTCACTGATGCACTGCTGGGTTAATGGTTGGGGTCAATGATGTAAAAGGTCTTTTCTAACCTGAAGAACTCCATGCTGACTAACAGCAGTTCAGAACTCTCAGGTGGGCAGATCCTGTGGGAAGAGGAAGGCTGCCACGGACAACAGAGGTCAGTAAATTATTGTACAATTCATCATCTCTCAGCCATTCTCCACAGATCTGTGTCAGGTGGGGATCACAGACAGACCCTGAGCGTGCAGTGAAGTGTGGGCAGCTCTGCCTGTTTGCCATTTGATTTGCTGAGCATCCTGCAGGTAATTAAAATCCTCATCATCTTCACGTGTCGGGGGTATAGGAACCTGCCCCAGCCCTTGGGACAGGCAGGAGGGGACTGAGGGGGCTGTGGGGGACAGGGATGGAGGGCTGGCTGTGTGCTCAGGGCTCCGGGAGGAGCCTGGCACCACTGAGAGGGCAGTGATGACACAGTGGCCATCACTCATGACCCATCCAGGGCCGTGCACAGCAGTCAGCAGCAGGGCGTGTGTTGTGAGCTGACAGCTCCCAATTGTTTCCTCACCAATTACTGCGCCCAGGCCTTGATAGCACAATGAAATGTGCCTCCTACCCATCACTTCATCTCTGTCACACTGCCTGGGTGTTCTCAGTTTGTTATGACTGGGAGAACTTCAGCAGCGTCAGAAAAATAAGCAAGCCTGTCTCTGGTGTGAAAGGCTTAAAGACAGCGTGGATGCTGCTAAATGAAAATGCCTCAGTCCAGATGAAAATGTACATGGAGAGAAAACCTCACGGACCAGCTGAGCCTGCTCAGCTCTGTCTTCATTTGGGACCCAGTGGGGATGGAAAGAGTGGTTTCCTTTGCTAGATGTCTTTATACTTAGTAAAGTATTCAGCCTTTCTTATAATTTATTCATTGTGGTCTAGCATAGTCTAAAATATCAGCCCTTCCCTCTCTGTCCTTTTACACACGCATTTTTGATGCCTCTTAATTCATTATTTAAGTAGCCTGCGTTCTGCTTTACAAACCACCCTCCTCCCTGGCACCTCAGTGCTGTCAGTTATTGGTGGATCCGTGTCAGCAGCTTTCCAGCAGGGAAGGGGCAGGGTGGGATGCTGATCCCCCAGCCCTCATCTCCTGCGCTCCTCCCAGCTCCCCTGCTCGGGGAGGAGCAGGGAGAGGGGCTGAGCAGCCAGAGCTGGAGAGCTGCAGCTCCAGCAAAGCACAAGGACGTGCTGAGTGATGCCCCATGTGCTGTTTTGATGCCTCAGAGCTCTCCTGAAAGTGGCTCAGTGGCACTTTAGGAGGGTGGGAGAAGGGGACACTGCAGCTCTTGGGGCGGTGGAACCCCTGCTCCTGCTGGGACCTGGAGTCCCCCTCCTGGGACTCGGTGAAAATCCATTTGGGCAGCACATCCCGCCCTGCAGAAGTGCCTGGTGAGAGCCAGGGGACCCCTTGGATGGAGGCGCACCTGGAGTGCCAAGTATTCCCAGTCTTGGCACTAATTACAAAGTTGGATAGCTGTCAACAGGAACATTTGCAGCTGAAAAACGAGTCTGTACCTTGCGAAGTGTGAGCGAGGCTTTGATTGGGATTCTTGCAGCAATCTGTTTGCTCCCTGGGCGAGGTGATTGAAACTCTGCCAAATGTGTCATCCCCCAGATTCCTCGGGCAATGCCTGCATCCCGAAGGGAGCCTCGGGAAGGTGTCGTGTTCCTGGCACTGCCTTTCCCTAACAAAAGAAAACCGGGTAGGTAGTTCAGTCCAGAGTATTACAACACTCCCTTAAGAAAAAAGAAAGAAAGGTTAAGTAAATTGAGAGGAACACCGATGTTCCAAACCTCCTTCTTATGGCCTTAGTTTCAAAAATGACCTGGACATTATCTATTCAATGTTTTTAACATTCCAGCCAAAGAAAAAGTTGGGAGTATTTGACCTGTCGCTTCAAAGAAAACGCTTTCAAATGCTGCGTGATAAATCAAGCTTTACTTACTTAATAGCCACAGTGTTTTCTTTTTGAGTCAGGAACTCAGGAGAGAGTCCAGGACTAAAAACCAGAACTGACAGCTTTCTGGCCATTTAATGCAAGTTCCATTTTATTTGAAAGCGTTTGATCAGATTTGAAAGCGTTTAATATTATCTTTGTGCAATGCCATCAGCTGAAGATGCTGCTGTCACTGTGGGGACAGCAGGAGGAAGCACAAAACAAGGCAGGAGCTTGTTTCCAGCAAGAAGGACTTGGCTGAGGACATCCCAGATCCCACTGACTCAGTGCTTGGATAAACACTTTTACCTCATGTTTCGCAAATAATAAACAATTTTGCTTATTTCTGTGGCTTTGGGGGTTTGCCCCCTCCTGACAAAGCAGTGTTTGCTTGCTCCCATATTTACTTTCTCCCAGCTCTCCAATATCATATTTACACAGTCAATACTCTTCTGCTGGCAGATTATTTTTAATAGAGCGCTTTATTAAAGTGTCTTTCAGGAGAATATTTGCACTGCAATGCACATCAGAGCACTGCTGTGTGAGAAGGGCTTCTCCTGAATGCACCAGTACAGCCACTTCCTTATCAAATTTTGTGCTTGGAACATTTAGGTGAAGGAGGAGAAAAGGAACTGCAGATCCTGTGTGGGTCCTGGTGCAAACCCCACCATGGGCAAGGTCCTGCTGGACACTGACATGTTGTGAAGTAAGTACAGCACAGTCCACGCAGCTTTTGTGTCTCCCAGAATATCTTTCCATCAATTTTAAATTCCTGACACCCAAATTATTTTGTTAAATTTAAAAAAAAAATTCCTTTTTCTCGTTACTGAGAAGAAATCCCAAGTTTCTCCCCTTTGAGGGCAAGTGTCAATTAACCTCCAGTTTGTTCTGTTACTCTTGGAGTTAACCAGACCCCAGCTGCTTCTTTTGGATGTTATTTTTTGGTTATGCTTTGGATTTTTGCCTTCAGTCTGAGGTGGGGGGTGGTGGCTGGCACTGCCCACACAGAAACCCACAACTCTTCCCTCCTGGGACTGCAGTGGCACTGAGATTGCATGGGAGGAAGGCTCTGATGGCACAGGGGGTGGGGACACCTCTGCTCACCACTCTCCCAGCCAGCACTCCACAGAGAAAACTTTAGGCAGGTCTGTTGTAAGCAGCACCATTTAATTTTGTTCTTTTTCACTGTTAATTATCACTGGAAGCAGTGAATTACTCCTCATGTCTATGGAGGAGTAGGGCTGCTCTGAGTGTGTTTATTTTTCTTTATGTCTGCTCATCCAGATTTCCTGGACCCCTGCAATTTTGCTAGCTTCTCTCTGCTATTTGACATTTATTCTTTGTGTAGTTTTCCATCTCATTAATTTATTAAACATCAATGGTGATGCAAGCCTTTGATCCACTTAAAAATTAACCACCTACGCCTGTCTCCTAATCAGTTCTTGAGCCATGGCAATATTCCCCTTCTCCTGGATATTTTGGCTCATCAACAGACCCTTCCCAGTGCCTGTGCCTCAGATTATTTTAAAGATCATGTGATCTTTTTTGAGTTTCCCATATTATTTTCAGATTTTCTTGTAGAAAGGTGCAGTTTTGCTCTGTAGAAACATGTTGTTCAGCAAGGTGTGTGTAACTTTTGCTGACTTCCCAAAACAATCAGATTTTTTGGCAAGGAAAAAAAACCACTTGGCTGGGAAATGGATTTGTCTTGAGCATTTCTCAAAGAATGGGGGTTAATGGGGAAGGATCTCTGCACTAGCAGCTCTGTTGCTCTCTCCTTGCAGAGCTTTTGGGTGAAACCATCTGGCCCTGAGAATCTGCACTTTTCTGTGTGCTGCTGACTCAGCTGAGGCTGCACCCCTGCTCTGCCAGAGCTCCCGGGTGTCCCTCATGCCAAACCCATCAGCTCACTATCCTCCTTTACAGGGCTGCTTGATTCCTGTCCACATTCCCAGATCTTTCATTTTGGATGCCTGTTTTCCTCCTACAGGAGGTAAAAATACATCCCTGCAATGTACCACAGCCCCTAAATCCTAATGGTGCAGTCAGAGCTCGCTGCTGAACTTTGGTCCCCAGAAGGTGGGAGCTTCCCTCCTTGGAAGGAGCCCTTCCAAAAGCTGCCTCTGAGTTGCTAAGAAACAGCTTGTCACCGTGGCACGGGCTGTAGGCAGTTCTGTACAGGTAATTAGAAGTCAGTCCTGCTTTATTATTAACTATTTGTTGACTTTTTTTTTCCTTTTAAATAATTTTCCTCCCCGTCCCCAGAGCGTTCAGCACTCCTGGTACATCTGCATCAATTATGCATGGTCTGTGTGATTTTTCTTCCTGTGGAAACTTGGCTGCAGAGGCTTTTTGTGGTGCTCTAGCCATGACCTAACCCTCCTTTGCTGAATAATTCCTACCGAGACAACACAGTTTCCCTGCTGTGTTTTCCACGCTGCTGTGTCTCAGCAAGGCAAATAAATCAGGCTGTCTCCCACCACCAGGCAGCCTTGTTTGCTCAATTTTGCTGTTCCATTTCTTGCTTTATTGAATAAGCATGTATTTATGTACCTTGTGTCCTTTCTCTGCCTGCCCATTTTTTATTGAACTCCTCTATCGGCCGCACGGGTTGGATTTTCCTGACAGAGTTTTGGATCTTAAAACGCTATTTCTTCAGACCAGCTGTCACTTCTGTCCTAACCTTGTCCCACGAGGTCTCTGTGCACTGCTTACGTGTCTGGCTCTGCCTGCCCCTTCACCTTCTCCTCACTCTTTTACTTTTAATACCTTGTACATGAAATCTGGTTGGGATTTCCCCCCCTTCTCTTTAATTAGGGCCACTCTGTTATTTTTGGCACTCTCCAAAACCAGCACCCCTACAACAAGAACCCCTCCCCTGCCTTTATTTCTCCATGACTCCTCTTTGTGCAGGTAGAGCACCAAGCTTGTGTCTCTCAGGGATCAGCAGGGAGATGCTGCTGCACCAGCCCCAGCCTTAAATCTCTTTCCCAGCCATGGAAGCAGTCTCCAGGCAGACTGAGGGGTTTGTTTTAGCTCACCTCAGCCTGCTCTGGAGCCCTGGTGTGTGGCTCTGGGGCAGCTCAGGTGGCTCTGAGGGAGCCTCAAGCTGCCCTTGGCTGCAGCCAATGCCCAGGGGCAGCTGGGGAGAGATGTGGGAGAGCAACCCCACAGTGGGGATGTGCTCCCACCCCTCGCTCTGTCATCCCCCTCCTGAGGCTTTAGGACTGGAGAGGGAGGATTTCATGCTGAATCACCCTTTTGGGAATGAAAAAAAATCCTCCACTCAGCAGGATTTCCTTCCACCCCAAATCCCCATTTCTCTCTGGAGAGCCCTATGGAGCTTTGGGGATGTGGGGGAACACAAAAACCTTTTCCCTAATGGCTCATATTGCTGCTTAGTGACCACCTGCCAAATCCAATGCTGGGAGATGCTGAGATCCGTGGGGTGGGAGTCGGTGCCTAATGAAGGCACGTCAGGCTGGGAATGAGGTTTTTATACCCTGCACAGAGAACTCCAGGATGTTATTTATAGCTGCTCACTTGCACCACAAGCACCTGTAGAGACTTTATTCTCCAGCCCCTCAGTGGAATCACAGATGACAGAAAGAGCTGAAGATGTAATGACCCTTGAAGTAGGAGAAATTATTTACCAAACCGTAGATAAGACGACAGATCTCTCCTGCACTGTGTTTAGGGCATCCAATCTATTGCAGATGTTACCATAGTCATGCTGTTTAATTTAAAATTGCCCTGCCTTCCTTGTGTCTCAAATTCTTTTCTTGGGAAACTAAATCCTTTCATAACCTAAATGCAGCAGAGGAGATGAAAGCGGCTGGTCTGGGGATGTATATGGCCATTCCAAGGGAGCTCTGTGTAATTGTTTTTTAAATGGACATGCTTGCTCTATTTTTTTCTGGCTTGGTTCATCCTGGTTTTGTTGTTTGTGATATGTCTTCTGACATATGCTCCTTGTCTAGCAATGAAAAGCTACCAAGATTAGAAACCTTGGTTAATTTGTAACTGGCATAGGAAGAGCTCTTCTCATTTTACTGACTGCGACCTCCATAGCAGGTATAATGCAGGGATTAAAAAGGAACGGTTACTATTGGTTTGCTGGAATAATTTTCTTTGTGCATGGGTCAAAAGAATAAGGATTAACAAAATTATTAGTATTGGAGACAATAGCCCAATCTGCCTTTAGCTTTTAAAATCCCTTAACAGGGCAGGTGACTCTGAAATAGAAGACTTGCCACTCTCTTGAAATGAACATGGCCCCTACTGCCAAAAAACTTGTTCACTTCAGACCAGTTCCTCACTACCAAATACCCAATAGGTCTTTCTCCACTGGAATCAGACAGGATCCCAGCTTCATCTTCATTTGAGGGAGTCTGACTTCAATATGCAAGACATAATAAGGTTGGTCCTTATTTTCCATGTGTGCTTTCAGCTGCAGTGCCAAGCAGCAGTTGTGTAAATCTCTCCAGTATGAGCTTTACTAATCATTTATCAACCATGTGCAAGCACTTATTTTAGTTTCCCCCCTACTGAGACAAGGTTTTGGGAGCACTCAATGGATGTCCAGCACATGCAGGTGGAGATGACCCTGGGGATTAATCTCACCCATGGCTTTATCAGTGAGACCCATGGACAAGAGAGGCCTTGCACCCACAGCTCCTGGATTGTTCTTCCTGGTGGTGCTGCAATCAAAGCTGTCAAGGAAAATGATCTACAGGCAGCAGCTTGATTATATTTGTCCTGAGATGCTTCTGCACTAAAGGATTTTCAAGTTTTAATCAGTCTGCATTAACTGTGGTGCTCTTGTAGTTGATCATGGAAAGAAAGCAACTGTTGATTGCACTAAAAGCATTAAGTGACCTCTGCTAATTAAAAGATAATGTCAGTGCAACTGAGTGGAGTGCCTGGGTCTTTAGCCTTTTAGATAGACACTAAATGAAAATCAAAGAGTTTGGAGGAAATATTGTGGTAAAGTTAAGAGACTTGTTTGTGGATATAGCAGGTCATGTTTCATAAAAGTTATTTAATCCATTAATGATACCTAATATGCCATAGAACCAGCAATCTGCTGAAAAAGAACAAGCTCCTTCCCCAGTTGTGGGATGTCTTTACTTTGCCTTAACTGCAGCATTTTGCTTGGGAAGTCTATAATAGGGTGAATCCAGTGTGTCCCTCTGTTGTCCATAAATAAACCAAATTCTTTTTCTCACTAATACAGGCCACCTTTTAAGTGACCCAGACATTCAGTGTTAAGTTCTGTGCTCAGTAATAGTGTAGTCAGTGTCTACAAATGCAGCCTTGCCTTTTTTTTCATTAATCTCAGTGTCTGGGAGGGAAAACAAAACAGGTGGAATAACAATGTACGAGCACATCCCTTGTTCCTGGGAGACAATGGCTGGTAAATATTACCTTCTGCTTTCTGTGTTTATATAGATGCAGAATGGAAGCCCTTTGGCCAGAGAAGCAGTGGCACAAATTCTCTATGAAATCACATGGAGATGCTGTTGTGGCCAGAGAGCTCCTGGAGGAGATGCCAAAGCAGTTGGTGAAAGTGTGGGATAATTTTTCAGGTTTGTGCCTCACTCTGACTCCTTCCTCTGTGGGAAGAAACAGAAAGAAGGAAAGTTAAATTTATATATTTTTTTCCATGTGGAAGAAGTTAAACCCCAGATGGGAGCAGAGAAGGGTTCAAGCTGTGGTCTTGAGAATGAGGTTGACTCCGTGCATAAAGCAGGGGCTCACGGGGAGGAGCGGGGAGGCGTCTGCATCTCTTCAGATGAAAAGCAATGTTCTGGAAGCTGAAGGTAATCTCTTCCCAGGCGTTTGTAACCGAGCTTCACAGCTGCCAGCCTGCATCTGATCACTTGCAGCAGCCCTGGCCGGGGAGGCTGCAGGGTGAGGAGCAGCACAGCCCTGGCTGTGAGCTGAGCTCTGCCAGACTGTACCCAGAGCATCTTCCCAGGCAGAACGTGCCCGATTCGCCACCATCCCAAAAGCTACAGGGTGAGCTGGGCTCAGCCTCAGCTCCGGGGCATCAAGGTTAGAGGGGAATTTTCAGGCAGGGAATACTGATTTTTCTCCGTGCCAGACACCCACCTCACAAAACATGTTGTTCATCTGAAGGGAAATGTAAATGTAAGTCTTTGACACAAGTACCTCCTTTAAAGAAGCCTTCCTCCATCCCCCACCCCCAATGGCAATAGAAAGTTACATTTACTTATGTGAAAACTGAAAAAAATTTAACTTTGAAAACTTCCAACTTTGAAAAAATGCCCTTTCTGTTTGCCCTTTGCACTGAACTTTGTGGAATCCACCCTTTGTTGTACTGAGGTCTCAGCAGTGCCTGATGCCTCATTTCTCTCTTTTCTGTTTTACAATTAACCATTATTTTCAGTGTTTTTTTAAGAGCAATATGTACACCTGAAGATATTTTAAAGAAACTCTTTTAAAAGGTTATAAAAAATAAAACAAATACTTGGCACCGAGATTCTTGGAGTGCATGATGAATATTTTAACAGTAAAAAAATCTAGCCAGAGAGAAATGAAAGGATTTAGTGCTCTAAATAAAACTCTTCGTGGGTTTTAATGTGCAAAAATGGACAACAATGGCTTTAAAGCCTCTCCACAAATACGTACATCTCTGCCCTGGTATACTCTGTGTATATGATATCCCTAGCCAGTAATGGTCTGTTATGTCTTTTTAGGTGCTGAGGGAAGGCATTACACCAGTTTTCTCCTCTAGGACTTTGCATAATAACCTTTGGGCTTTGAGCAGGGAGTTTGGACCCTTCGGGGGAGAGTTGTGGATGTAAAGCTCAGGTTTTGTATCCTGTGATGAAAGTGGAAACCAGAGAGAGGGGAGGGATATTTGGGAGGTGATCAATCCCCACAGAGGGCTCAGCCTGCACAACCTGGGGAAAGCTCTGTGCTCACATAATTCTGATTGTCTTGTGACTGCAGGGAGGTTTCAGCCCAACATGAGACAAGGATTGGTTGTGTCTCTGCTTAATGTTTCCATTTCTTTCCCTCCCTCACACACATCCCCACACAGCTGGAAAAGAGAAGCTTTCTGTGATATCAGCTGTGACAGAGGCGGAGCATTACTTGAGTTTTTATTTGTGTAATTGATCAATTCACTGGCTAAAAAAAGCCTTTATTATTTTTTTTTAATTAACCAAATGTATTGGTGTCCATGAAACAGGTATTTCTGTAATTATTTCTTTAAAATAATATCTTTGGCCTGAGCAGGAGCCCTTCAGTCCTGCTGTAAGGTTGCCTTTCTGCAAACCCTCCTGCTAATCGAATCTTATGTATTTTCTTCCTTGCTGTTACATAAACTCCTATTGCTAAATGTAGTGAATGCAATTGCTAAAGTGATGGTGCCAGTATAAATTATTAAAATTACATGGAGTAATAAAAATGTGTTGTGTATAAAAAGAGAATGAGGCAGTAGGACTCAAGCTTTCAAGTTACTTCAGAAAATTCTCTATATCTATAATCTGGACAAGTGGTACAGTAACTGCAGTTGGAGTTTGTCTTTACATTTTTATTAAAGCAGAATGTTTGGATGTCATACTTTTCAGGCTTCCAGCTTTCCTTGAAGGAAATGAGATGGTGTGAAGAAAAGAGGTCTGCTCTCAGCTTTTTGATAATTTTTGGAAGCATCTTGGGTAGGAGCATTAAAAACATAATGTCCAAAATCATAAGTTCCTTCTGAAAATCTGTGTGGTTTGTTTGTAACAAGAAACATTGATAAAATTTGATTGTGTTAAGATCATTTTGTATCAAATACATAAATTCATTAATTTAGTACAAAATGTCTGTTTTCTTGTTATCAAAACAGAGAGGTTCTTCAGAAACTTGAGGAACCCATTCTCCCCTTCCTTATAAATTAATAAAAATAATTCTTCTGAGATTTTCTTTCTTGCAGCAGGCACTCAGAGAATGGACATGGAAAGTGCCAAGGAAAGTAGGAAAGAGACACTAAACAGCACAGATGCAAGGTTAGTGTTATACTAAAAAAAGGAGTTCAGTGCATAATCTCAGCCCTTGATGGAGAAGATATAGTGAAATGTTGACTTTAATTGCCATGGGACATAGATTAGCAGATGGTCCCATGGATAGGCTGCTCTCCATGTCTATAAATAGCATAAGTTAATTTATGCAAGATCTTCCTTAGCTTTTACAGCTATCTCCCAATGTGTCAATATCTCATTGGCAAGGAAGCATCCAGCCCTGGAGCTGGAATGGAGGTCCAGTTTCCAGCCCTGCTATCCTGTGGTTATGTTACAGCAAAACCCCACCTGACCAAGTAACTCCTGATTGAACAGACAGGCTGTGACAGCCTGATCTGAGCACACCTTCATTTCAGAAATAACTATCAGGTATCTGCAAGTCAGCTGGAATAATGGCTGCGAGCACTGGGGGAGGCAGCAGCTCAGGGAGCTTCTCCTGCTTCCTCTTAGGCTGCTGATGGTGCTTTGCTTTGCACATCTCACCCCCCTTCAGCTTCCACCTCCCACTGCTGGGTGAATTCCTTTGCTTGAGGTGTCTCTGCCACAGTCACAGGTAAGTGGTAAAAAGGTTTTGGGACCTGCCCTGCCTGTGTGCAGCCAGCATCCTTCAGCCTGGCCCCTCTCTATCAAGTTTGGTAAGTGGTAAAAAGGTTTTGGGGCCTGCCCTGCCTGTGTGCAGCCAGCATCCTTCAGCCTGGCCCCTCTCTATCAAGTTTGGCCTCCCTGACCTGCACACCCCTGGTGCTACAGCTGCCTCTCAGCTCCTTATCACTGGAGATCTTTTCCCTCCTTACTGGGCTTTCCCAGCCTCCCACTCTGTGTCTCTCTCTGCCCAGTTTCTGTCATGGAAACCTCTCTTTTTGGTTCACAGCTTTGGCTTCTCTGTCATTCATGCAGCATCATGTTTGGAGCTGTCATGGAGTGATTTGGTACCAGACTCTCATGGATATTTCTGTTCTGGGCCTGTCGAGCCATTTGTGCCTTGTCCAAAGAACTCCTGGAATCCCCCACTTTTGGGCTCTTCATCCATCATTGTGCAAATGTCAGCATTACAAATCAGGGTCCCAGCAACCTTTTTGTCCAGTTCTCCCTTGCTACTCAAATGAATGAAAGAGGTACCAGTAAATACAAAATAAGCAAAGAATTTTCTAAGGCACCTAAGTACAGGCAGTATTTTAAGCCCTTTAAGCACTTTCCCAACAGTGTCATGGTATCTCTAAACCCCACAGAAGGGCTGAGCCATCCCCCTTCACCACCTGGACAGGTAAATGAAAATGTAACAGAGGACCTGCAGTGACTGACTTGGTGCCATTTTGAGCCTGATATCCACCAAAATCAGCACCAGAAATTTGTATTGATAGATCAAGGTCCACAACCTGCTCCATGATAAATCTGAACACCCTTTGGTTCAGTAGGGATATTCTGGATTTACCTACATGTAATTTAGAGCAGATTTTGGACCCTGCCCACGAGCATTATGCCTTTCCCTACAGGAAGGAAGATTGATTCTGACCTTACTTAAACTAAGCAGCTTTAATCATTTGGTATAGAAACACCAAGACTGGGCTGGGGGCTGGGGACACAGACATGGGAATCCTATAATCTTTGGTTAAGTTGTAATGAAATTGTCCAGGATGAGAAGGAAACAGATGGATTCTGATTAATTTCTCACAAGTGTAGACCTCAGCATCCGATGCAACATATGTGGTGAGCAAATGTCACTCATGCCTCCAAAGTGCAGAAAAAATCACTATTGTCAGGATATATTCATTGGCATATTGGCTGCTGAACTCCCAAGGGTGCAAGGATGCTGTGCATTACATTTAGTCCTGAATTAAATATTCAGAGGCAGAGATACCTAACCCTTTCCTGTATGCCTCACTGGTTATCACAGTTGAGCTTAATGAATTGAAAGAGGGAGGGGAAGGGAGATTTCCCCCCTTCTTTGTAAATCATTATTTACTGTGGAAGGAATATCAAGATGAGTTGGTATTTCTGCTTTAGAGTGTTCAGCTGACTACCAATGGAGCCTGAGTTAGGGAAAATAATGCAGCTTTGAGCTGTAAATGAGCAACTACATGACTTTCATCTGGTATTGATAGAAATCAGAGCCCAGCTCTGTGTTTGTGGAGTTGTTCTGGGTGTTGTCACTTCTATAATCTATTCCATGTAATTGCATATTTAAAGAAAATGTAGTTCATTTATTGATTGCCACTATATTGTTTCAGGCAGGTAAGATAAGAGGCCAGGGCTGCTTTCTCTTGTCTCCGCGTAGTCTTAGGGAGTGGAAGGAGCAATGCATGTGAGTAAAGCGAGGCCCCATCTGTGCTGAGGAAAGAGATTCATTACAGCTGACTTGTCCTGTCAGAATTACTGCCCCAGACTGTTTCTGGGAAAAGGATGTCACTAAGATATCTGTTAGAGTATTTCAACCACAAACTTGAGAAACGAATATTGAGCACTGGGGCTCCTCTGTGGCTCAGGCTCTGCCCTTGGCTGCAGCTCCCCTCTTCCAGTCACTCCCTCTGCAAAATCCAGCAACGTGTCTGACTGCGTCTTCTCTTACAAAAATTAATTCCTCATTAGAAAAATGAGGGAAAATGCATATTTTGCTCTCTAACTCACTGTAGGTTGAAATTTCATGTCTGTCTTGCGCATTTACCTCTCCACCTTTGGCAAACACTGCTCTACCGACATTATGAGCTGGTTTGTTTGACTTAATGATCTCCTATTTAACAAGTGAGTGTGCATCTTTTTTGGAGGAGGAGCTGAATAATCTCAAAAAGAGCTTTATTTCTGATTGAGGAAGATGTGGCTGATGAGGCTGGGAAATCCTGAGACAGCCACAGGAGCTGCTGTCATGCACTGGTTGAAATTGGCCCTTCTCATGCAACCTTTTGTTTTTTCCTGAATGGAAGATGAAGCAATTCTCAGTAATAGTTGGAACTACACTAAACAGTCCCCATCTGCTGAGTCAGAACTTTCATTTTGAGACCCCTAATTTTGGAAAACTTGACCTGAGGTTCTTGTTTCCCTTTCTCACTGTTCAAAGTTGTGACCTGTGCTGGACTCAGGGCCCCTCTGGCCTTGTGGAGCACAGCAGTGTCTGGTTTGACTCCACTGCTCATTAGAGACAGCTCATAGTCTCTATGCTTAAACCTTTAAAAATTCTAATGAGACAGACTCTGATTCCTCAGGAAGCTGATATGAAATTCACTGTTGGTTTTGCTAAAATTCCTGAATTTTTTTTTTTTTTCTTTTCTGGGTTGTTTCCAAGATTTTTTTCCTGTCACTGCCTTAATTATGTACCAAAAGGAGGTAACAATTTGTGCATCTGCAAAGCTTGTGAACACAGTGCTCTTCTTTGTCAGATGGAAACTCTAGTTTTCTCTTTTTCTGTTTTTTTTAACACGGTGCCTGACAATGCATCACTTACAGTTCCCTCCTTTAAGCTGGAGTCACTGCAATGAGTCTAAGTTTGATAATTGCTTATTGCATCCAGACTGCACAAGGCAAAATCACTTAAATCCTCCAAAGTCACTGAACAAGACTAAACTGTCTCATTTTTCCTTGTTTTGTACATGGCACTGGAATTCCTTATAAATGTTACAGACTGCTTTGCTGTCCTGGAGACCAGGAGCTGTGCTGGGACTCCTTGGCCCATTAAAGTGACATTGCAAAGCTACATCAGGACTTCTTGACCCAGCTGGTGTTGTGTGAAAACCTCAGAGTCTCATGATGCCACCCCAGCTAAATAAATGGTTTGCTGGACAAACCTCCCCACTGCTTTGCTTGGCAGAGGTTTTTGTGGGTAACCAGGCAAGCCTGAAGCCATGGGGAGAGGTGAAGGAGCCAAGGAGAGTGGTGGGAGATGGATTTGTAGGGCAGAAAAAATGGTGGGTGCAGAGATTTCTGTCAATTAATTGCAAAGCTACAGAGAAAAGGAGTATAGAACCAACACAGTATTAGCTTGTGACCAAATATATTTCCCTAAATAGGATAAGTGAGAATCTACTCACTCAAGTGAAGCCATTTTTCAAGGAGCAGAGATGAGGAAGGGACCTGAGTGCACGTTGCCTTTGTCTCTCCAGCTGAGGCATCACACATGAAAGTCCCAATTGCTGCTTCCTGTGTACAGCAAAGCAGTAGAGATATAAAATTGGGGCATAATGATGAATGAAACTGTGGGATGTGTCCTGATTATCCCAGGTTTCTAATGTATAATTGAATTATTTTCTTAAGTGTATTTCAAGCCCTTTGATTTCTGGCCTCTGTTTTTAATTACTCAGCCCCCTCTTGCCCTTGTGCATTATTATGCTGCTCATTAGCATTCAGTGAGACTACAGAAGTTTGACTTCTGAATAAAGTAGCGTACAAAAGAGAAGGGATGCTTTTTATCTTACCACTTAATAATTTAAGTGGAACCCTTTTCTTTAATCAATGTTTAATAGTACAATAGTTGTTTGTTTAAACTGTGCTTTGCCTAATTTTGCAAACAAAAAAGAGAGGCAGGATAAACATGTTTAGAAATAATAAGCTTTGTAACCATTTTAATCTTCAGAAGACTTAAAATATCTCCAGCACTTCTAATGTCAGTTCATCTCAACAAGGCAGGAACGTGGGCCCTGAATGTCTCTGTATCATTTATGCAGTGCTAAGAAGCATCAGCCTATTTTTTTTTTTTTTATTTGAGGGAAGCAGAAAACCTTGCTAATTGCAAAACTGAAAGCTACTCAGCAGCGTTAATATTGTTGGCATGGCCGCCAGCTGTGATGATTAGGATGTGTGACAGAGGGAGAGATAATTTGATCACAGGCCTGGGGACCAGGAGCTCCTGTGTCCTGCTCCTTCCCCGTGCACCTGCAAAGGCAAGGAAAACACAGGGGGAGATTCGGTGCAGCCCCAGAGTGCCCAGGCTTTGCAGGGCACAGGGGATGCCAGAATGGTGGGTGGAACTCCAGGGTGAGGAGGGCATGGGAGCATTGACATGCCAGAGGAAATATCTGTCTGGGGGGTAGTCATTTATTACTAATTGGGTGGTAATTAATAATTAGGTGAGGAGGCTCTGCATGTATGGAGCTTGTTCTCACCAGCAAAACGTGGCTTTGGGTGGGGTCAGACAAAAACTGAGCCGTGGCAAGGTCAGGGGGACCCTCAGAACACAACATAAAAGGGATGGACTAAAGCCTCTGTCCCTCTGCCTGGCTTCCTCCTATGCAAAGCAGGAATTGATCAAGGATATGTTGAGGATTTAGAGATATCTGGGGGCCGCTTTGGAGACATTAAAACTAGCGAGCATAATATCTGCATTTCAAAGTACTCTTTGGACCTCTTAATTCGTTTTGACAGCAGCCCAGTGCTAGAAAAGGGGCTGCCTCTGCTGTCTGGATGGGAAAACAGGCTAAGGGATGGGAAGGAATTATGAGCACAGGACAGCACCAGGCCAGGGAGAGCTGTGAATTGCTGTCTCCTGTGGCTCAGCAGCCCAGGAAAAGCACCCACAGCTGGTAAACTGCTCCATCCACATATCAGGGGGTTGTTGATCCTACATAATCCCTGTCTGATGCCCTGACCAGCCTACTTTCAACAAACTGTACCCCAGGCAGAAGATGAGACCTTTCCTCCTGCTAATTTGTGTCTCCTGTCCTCTAAATCTTTCCATTTCCCATCAGTACATCCAGTTCCCTCCCTTGCACCCACATCTGCTTCTCACATTCCTTAATGCAGCCTTGGAGCTCCTTCCTGCTCCTGCCTTTCCTCTCTCCCCTTTTCTAGGCTCACTAGGGGTCTGGAGGGGTGCTAAGTGTCAGGAGCAGTAGGCAAGGAGGTGACAGGTAAAGAAGCTCCTCAGGTAAGGAATGAGATGGAGAGAACTGGTCTCATGCTGTGGGCTTGTTCCCTCCTATTTTGACTATACTCAAGTCCTGCTGATTAAAGGAGCATAGCTGAATTGTGCTAACGTGAGATGAGGGAGAGCTAAGGCTGGGGATTTGGACCCTTTCTTTCAGGATAAGTGATTTTTTCCAGGATGTGAGAGTCTGCTTCTGGATTATTAATTTTCTGTGAACGGTGGTGTGGAAGCTGCTGGGATTTTTACTGTTTTTCACATGTGGACTAGAGAACTTGCACAAAGACAACTCGAGAGGCAATTTGCCATTCCACAACAGTAGCCAGCGAGGGTTTTCCTGTGATAAAAGTACCTTGCTCTGTTCCACAAGGCATTTTTTTCAGTGATTCTTCCAATTAAAGGAATGTTTGTCCAGGAGGATGACGATTTGCATCACAACAGGATTGAGGTAATATAGCCGAGATCAACCTACTGTTGCACTGAGCCCTGTGGTTACCCACGGTGAGACACTGCCCTCTCTCACAGAAATGAGACTCGATTCCACACGTATTTAAATGCTGACAGCCCCCGAAGCATTTATTTGGACGTCACTGTTTAGGTGAGCAGCAGAGCCACGGGAGGATCTGAGGGTGTAAGGAGGAGGGATAAAGGTTGTGCAGAGTCAGTGGAGAGCAAGGAGGAGGCTCCGTTTCCCGGTGGCTGCTGGAGAGGCAAAGTGACCCCGACTTTGTAGCCAGGGAAACACCAGCTTTCATTCTGAACATTTAACCCAAATTTGTGAAGATGATGATTTCTTGATTACCCGCAGGACTGTGGACACGCGGTAAGAGGAGCGGGGAGGTGACGGCCTCAGCCCCCGCTCCCTTCTCAAGTTGCAGCTGCTTCTGAAAGATGCTGCGAACTCTGGCCCGGCTGCGAGCTAGGAAACATCTTCCCTCGGCTGAGCAGGGAGCGCTCGGCTGCTGAAATAAGGTCAGGACTCCGTCAGGCGATCGAAAGCCCGGGCTGAGCGAGGGCTCTGTCCCCGGAAGGCAGCGCGGTTTGCCCCGGCGGCAGCAGCCCGGGGCGGAGGGAGGGAACGGGGAGAGGGAAAGAGGAGGAGGAGGGAAGGAGGAGAGGGCAGCTCGCCCGAGCAGCCCCGGCTCTGCGTCCCCGGAGCGGGGTCAGGGCCGGCGGAGAGCCCAGGGAGGATGCTCCGATGCTCTCCGAGCTGGGAGAGACGCCGAAGCCGTAACGCCGTGCTTCCTCCCGGGCTCTGAGGAGGAGGAGGAGTGGGAGGGGAGTTCCAAAGCCACTTTGGGCGCCGCGCCGCTGCGTGCGGGAGCCTGTGCCGAGCATCCTGCTGGCAGCCTGAGCGCGGGGTGCTGTCCCCGCTCCCCCGCCGCTGATTCCCCCTTTCCCCTCGGGCGAGGCGGCGGCCAGGTGAGCGGGAGCGGGGCCGGGCTGGGCTGCGGCTGCCTCCGGAATGCTGCTCGGTGCCGGGAGCACGGAGCGGAGGCTGAGGCTGCCCTAGGGCCGGTCTGGGGGTCCCCGCGGCTGCCGGGGCCGGGGGGAGGCAGCTGGGAGAGCAGCATCGCTCCAGCTGCCAGGGAACTTGTGTTTCGGAGCGCAGTGTGGGGCTGGCAGGGGTTTATCTGCTGCCCAGGGATGGTGCCAGAGGGATGCCCAGGCCGGGTACCCCCGTGCCTGCGGGGTTTGTGCTGCCCAGAGCCCGGCAGCGAGCCCTGGGGCTGGGCAGGCTCCGGGAGAGCGGCAGTCCGGAGCACCCAAGGATCGGTCCTGGAGTTCAATCTGTCTCTGCACCGGGGTGCGTGCGCGAAATTCATTTTCTGTTCCCGTTACTCCAGGGATATCGCCAGCAAAGGGTCAAGCTTGCTCTTTAAATGTCACTCTTTTTTTCCTCTTTTTTTTTTTTTTTTATTTTAAAAAGTGTTTACAATTTCAGCTACCGATTTTATAGCTCCTGAGATACTTTCATTTCCCAGAGCAGTTGGTTTCCCACCACTGGCACTTCCACCTTCTTGAGTGGGAGGATTTACTTTCTTTAAAACAGAGCTCTAACAATACTCACTCCTTCAGCGAGACACGTGTCATCTCCTGACCCCAGCAACTTCACTCTGACAAAAGAAAAGCTGGAAATAATCACTTAAGAGACGCGACTTTGCCTGTTTCAACAAGTTGCTTTGTTCTCTGCTCGAGTAATTTCCTCCAAGGCGCGTGGTCATTGTCGCTAGCAGAGATGGGGTGATACGTGTGATGTTAAACCTGCAGTCACCGGGGATTAATGCACGGGCATGACATCACCGACAGCCAATGAGGGGATGGGTTTGGACACGTACTGACCCAAACTGGCTTCCAAAGTGGTGATCCTGCCGTGCTCCTGGGGAATAAGGCCAGTCTGTGCCAACGGTGAGGTTTCCTGGCACGGTGTCACTGCATTTCTCAGCCTTGTGTCCTCCTCTGAGATAATCAACAACTCATTAGCAGCCACACCTGTGTGGTTAGTCTGGTTGGTTGAAGGTTTCACTTCTTGGGAAGAGATTATTGAAAATGGGGGTATCAGTGCCCTGGCACAGAGAGCTGATTGCTGGCAGGGTGTAAGGAGCCAAAGGGTTCCCAGCCCTGGTGGCAGGAGAGCTGCCTGGGCAGCGTGTTTGAGCACACAGCTTTCACCTGGAGTGAACAGCTTTCCTTTGCCTGATTGCTTGGAGAAGAGCAGCTCCTGGGCAGGTGGGCACAGACCCCGTGGGGTGAGGAGGACCGTGGCTGGGGAGGCAGAAAGAGCCTTGTCCTGCTGTGCCCATGGCTCCTGCTGTGCCCTCACCCTCACCTCGGTGCCTCTGTGCTGCCAAGGTCCTGCAGGTCTGCAGCCCTCAGCTCCTGCCCCTTTGCCTTAGGGCTGCTCAAAAACTCGGGGCAGCTTTTGGAGACTCACAGCAGATGTTGCCTGGCATGGTCTGGCTCCTGAAATGTTCATTTTGGAGTTGAGGCTGCCTCTTCTGTCTAATGTTTCCTTACCTTTCATCATTTGCTGCAGACTCATCCAATTCCCCTGCAGGTCAGGCAGGGGCTTCCCCACAGGCTCTGCAAAACCCTTTTGTGACTATCACAAATATTTGCACTCAAATCACTTCTATTTCTGTTTGCTAGAATTCTCAACGTTAAAAAATAAATTTTTGGGTCCAGACTTCACCCCTGAAGTCTTCTAATATTTTTGGTTGTTTTGTATGTAGGTGCACACACAGAGTCCCTTATCAGTGCCATTGCATTGATAGCCCTTTGCATTGAGGGACCCACACAGAATATCAGCAATATGACTGACATGCCTCAGAGCTCTGTGTGAGATCCTTATGCCTTCATTGCCAATAAGATGTGACAGGATACATCTAATGAATTACCTTTAAATTAGAGAGCAGTAAACAAGCCATTATTGGATTAGAGGAATATTAAAATTAGAAGAACGTAAGCGTCTTTTGATATCCTGTGGCACATTTTTACCAGCTAGGAAATGACATGGGGAGCTGCAGAGAGAGAGAGGGTCTCTAGAGAACTGTAATGATTTTCATCTGTGTGAAATAGATTTTTTTAAAATGCTATTACTTAGTGTCTTATGTTTAGATGATGCTGTAGCAGTTTTTTTTTTCATTCTAGTTTCATATTGATGTTTGATATATTTGTCTTGGTGACTTCAGTGCTTGTGGAAGGTACAGGTTTGAAGTACTCTGATAGCTAAAATCTCCCAATTATTGAAGAAAAACACAGGCAAAAGGAAACAAGAGTCTTGGTGATAGATTTTAGTCCAACACTGAAGAGCCTTTCCAGGGTGCAGAGATTGTCTGGGTTCATGCCACTTATTCCATGGCCCTTTTCCTCAGCTGCTTAGAAGGCTGCTCCAGCTCTGCTGATTAGAGAATATTATTTAAATTGCATAAAAAAATTCACCTTGACTTCCCTGCAAGGTAATTCTCAGCAATTTTGTATAAATTGCTGAGAACCCACCAGTTCTCCCGGTCTCAGAGCTCAGGTGCAGGTGTTAGCTCTGCTGCCTTCCAGATGTGATTGCTCTGGATTGGATCTGAATTGGCAACTGGTTGGTGGTACTTGGGAGCAGCCCCTGATCTCCCCATGCCAATCTTTTATTAATTGAAGACCAGCACCTGCTGTCCTCTCTCAGGAAAGCTTCCCAATTAAGGACTGGGCTGAGAGTGAAAAGGGCAGAATTTGGCCAGTGCTCCTCCAGTTAGGAAAAAATTGTACATGGAGAAGTAAATAGTAAAATACTTGATGGAAAGGAATTAATTCTCAGCCTTGTATAAAATGAAGTTTCTTATGACATCTTGAAATTATTTAGGTTTTGTGATTCCACCTACCTTGGTTGGCCATTGAAAAAATAAGCTCTAAATCTAGAAAAAAACTTGAATTTGTGAGTGAAAAAAAATTGTTTTCTTTGGACTATCAATATTTTATAACTCTTTAAGACCAATCTTTTATTCTTTAAAACTCACTATCAATATGAATATGGAGCAGCAAGACACCTTTGAGTCCTAAGCCTCATTCCAGTCTCTGGAGGAAAATCTTGAGCATAATGTTTTGTCCTGGATTTTGGAAGCACACTCAGAATAAAGATCTCTCCTTATACAAATACTTTTCATCCGAGGTATTGGATTTTCCTCGTCTCTCTCTCAGAGTTTAAGGCCCTGGGACTCCTTTTCTCAAGGTCTAGTAGAACTCCTTCAGCATCTCTTTTCCCCTTTGAAAATGTGATAACCATCAGGCAGGCGGCTGCTTTGAAGCCGGTGCCAGCCCTGCAGATCAGGAGATCACAGCACACTCACCTGGGGTCAGGCAGCCGGGCTGAGCTGCTCTGCAGTGCCAGAGCATCCCGAGTGCTCGCAAGGACTGCAGAGCATCCCGAGTGCTCGCAAGGACTGCAGAGCATCCCGAGTGCTCGCAAGGACGGCGATTCCGTCAGCCTCTGCCGCCGAAGCCTCTTTGCTATTCTGAAGAGGCTTGTAAGGAGGAACAAAGGACTGCAGATTTCACCCGTTTTGCTCTATTTTATATTTTCCAGCAGTTATTTTGGAGAGGCTGTGAGCTGAAAGGCTGATTTTCTCAGACTTGGTACAACTGTGCCAGAGTAAAGCTCAAATGAGGCAAAGTAGCACTGGGTATCTCCGTGACTCCAGAGGTGACCTGTTTTTTTTATTCCCCTTTCTGTGGTGTTTCAATTTCAGTTACACTTTACAGGCAACATCTGTGAATAAAAACTCTGCTGGGGTCAGGTCTTTCTCCTAGAAGGATATTTCCCTCTGCACAGCACCAGTACAAGTTTTCCCCCTCCTTCCACAGCAGTTGTGCTACATGTGCTGTGAGGTATAACAAGGATAAATACATTAAGGAGCAGCAATCTCACCCTTGGTGTTACAGGATGGTAAAAGGTGGTTAAAGAATTTACTTCTCAACCCTCACTGCAGAGCTCTTGCCCCTTTTTTGATCTCCAGCCCCTTGCAGATCATGACTCAGTCATGTGTTACATCCCTTTGAGCTGAAGAACATGGAATCAGCTTGGACTTTCTGGTTCTGGAAGCAGAAACCTCTTCCTTTCAGAGGAGAGAGCAGAACTCAGTGCTTTAGCTCTTAAAGTATTTGTAGGCGCTTTTTTTTTTTTTTTCTGAGCTTGCAAGAGGCTGCTAACTGCTAAACCAGAATCATTTGAGTAATGCCTAGACATGGATAAACCAATTAAGAGGAGTTCTTTCAGCTTTTTAAAACAAATTGCAAATTTCAGGTTCGTATTTGCATAATTCAGGTTATTAATTCATGTGTTTGCATTTCCTAAACTGCGTGCCAAATTCCCATTTGGAGCAAGTTTCAGAGTGTTGATCTCAGTGTAAAGGGGAAAAGGTGGAAATTGAGTTGTTGTAAGAAGGACTAAGTGATTTTTCTTTTCAACAAAATTGAGTGAGCTTCCTTTTTTTTGGTGTGTCAATTCATTGTCACCTTAAGTATTCAGTGAGAAATCCACAAATTCTTTATTGATAGGGTACCCAACCTCTCCCTCGTGCACCTCTGGGATTTATATAAATTGCAAGTTAATAAAGCTTGCAGCATCCATTCTGTGCATGTGTAATTAAGGAGTGGCAGTGCCTCGGTGTCCTTTGCTGTGCTCTGTGGATTCCAGTGGTGAGGACGATGGCATTTTCTGCTGTTGAGCACAAGCAGGAACATCCCTGCGTGAATGAATCTGTTTGTAGGACCAGGCTGTGCCTGCCTCAGTCTGGAGAGCAGTTACCCTCGGATTTTCCTGCTGCTTCCATTATTCACTGAGAGTTATGTGTGTTTATGATAGTCTGATCAGCAAACACAAGTGTGTTGCAGATGCAGATATATTGGGAAGTACAGTGGTTTACATTAATGGGAAGGATTTATCTTGCTGCTGTGTTGAATTTATGATGCCAAGCTGTGATATTTCCCTGTTTCAAAAATGTTATATTGCAGCGGGCTGATATCAGGGTGATAAAATAAATGTTTCTTTTTTAATTCAAGCCACTGTAAGATGCTAATAATGTTGGAGACAGGAAGAGAAATGCCACATTTCAGAATTTAATGTAGTGCATCCGTAGTACAGTTTCCTGGCAAAATTAAGTTAGCTTGGACTCCTAAATGAAACTTCTTGTTATGTTTAAAGTATTAAACAGGTGTGGTTGAGTTCTTTAGTGAAAGTATGGTTCTATGACACAAGTAGGGGGGTGAATGTGCCCTGCTTAAATTGGTCTTTGGGACTCTGTTCCCTATAATTTACAAGGGCTTGTAGTGACAGGAAAAGGGGGAACGGCTTTAAAATGAAAGAGAACAGGTTTAGTTTCAATATTGAGAAGAAATTCTTCACAGTAAGGGTTGTGAAGTCCTGGCACAGGTTGCTCAGAGCACCTGTGGCTGCCCCATCCCTGGAAATGTCCAAGGCCAGGCTGGAGGGGGCTTGGAGCACCCTGGGGTAGTGGAAGGTGTCCCTGCCCATGCTGGGCTGGGGTTTGGAACTCTAAGGTCCCTTTCAGCCCATACCATTCCATGATTTTAGGATGATTGTGAAAAGAAAATAGAGAAGCTCTGGCTGCTGGTGATGGTCTCTTCACTGGGCATTTGGGAGCCCATGTTCCTTGCTGGTTTCCTTCCCATTTCCTGGCAAATGCTCAGCAGACAGGGTTACTAGGGAGGAAGGAGAGCTCATCTCTTCCTCTTTACTGTTATCTTCTCCTCTGGCCAGTGCCAGGGTCTGTGGCAATGCCAGGGCTGTACTCAGGACACCCATTTGCTTTATTCCTAGAAAAAGTAAGAGAAGTGTGAGGGAAATCTTTGTAGTCTTAATGACCGAAGTGTTGTGGCTGCCTTGCTCTGGGGCATTGCTTCCTCCCCAAGGAAAACAGGGATGCAACTGGAGTTGGCCCAGCTTGGATGCAGGCAGGTGTAAAAGCCTGATCCTGCTGTCTGGTGTGGGCTGTGGCACTGCCTGTGCTGAGCATTCCAGTTTAGTGGCTCTGAAGCACCGTGGTTAGAAGTCAAGTGCTGTGAAAATTTCCCCAAACACAGATCTACAGCAGTGAGAGGACCTGCACACAAACCAGGCCGCTGAGCCTCAAAAAGGAATAATTATTTTGTGGAATACAGAGAGGTTGTGGTGTGTGTGCACTCCTGTTACACTACCCAGTTAAACAGTGCCTCTGAACCTCTGAGTTAATCTCGTTGTTTGGAAGCACATCACAGAGTAATTGAAATTGGGTTATTTAACTGCAAAGTACTATTGGAGTAAGAGTTTAACTGTGGAAATACCTGCCAGTTATGTGGTGTATGGGCTTAACTGGGGCTGAAGGAGGAAAGGCAAAATAATTATTTCAATACTAAACTCTCCCTGTATTTTTGGTGTGCTGCTGAAATTATTCTGTTTTTTTTTTTTTTTTTTTACTAACAGATCTGTTTCTGTTCAGGGACCACTGAAAGCACAAAAGTTTGTTAGATCAAATACCTTTTAAAAACCTGTGCTGATTGTTTAATTTAAAAGAATAGCAGGTAAAAAGGACTATCCCTCCTTTTCTACACCCAATTGTCATGGAGAGATGGATCTGGAGTGAAGTGGGACAATTTCTGGCAGAATGAGTGTAACCTTCCACCTGAGAAATGACACTTGGTTAAGTGGTACAAATTAATTGGTATATTGTGCTTATCCACACACTTAAGAGCATTTCCCTCCAGAACATTTCCTCCTTGCAATGTTTCTAATGTATTTTTGTGACATATATTTCAGTTTAACAACAGATGGATAGTTACAGAATCTATAAACATTAACAGTACTTCCTGTTTATAACTCTGAAAAAGGGGCAACCACTTCAAATACAATTAGTGCAGCCACTTTAAATACAATTACTCACCCTCCAGAGTGTATCACTCGCCTGTGAAATGCTCCAGGTGAGGTTTCCTCACTGGTTGCACCCCAGACTGAGGTGGGGGTGGTTTGGGGAGGATGAACAGGGAGCTGCTTCCTCCCAGTGTCTTTGCAGACAGCTCTGGGAATGAGAAGGAAAAGAGATAATTCAAGCAAAACTCCTGGGTTTTGCATGTGTTGAACATCCTTTTTCTTGAACATGTTCTTCATAAACTATTATGAAGTTCATAACTATTATGAATGATAAACTATTACAGCTAAATCTTTTTGGAAATGTAGAGGAGACAGTCAGCTCTTTGCAATTAGCATATTTGGAAAATACATAATTGTATTGTGGCTAAAGATCTGATCTACCTTCTGTGCTTTCCTCATGTAAGAGGAAAAATAAAGCCTGAATAAAACCAAATTAGTCTTATTTTAAATGCTTTTTTCCCCCCCAAACAGAAGAAACATCTTCTGTTATAGTTAATGAGCACTGTTGTCTTTTGTTTAAAGTCTTTGTTTCAGAGGCTTAGAGCAAAAGGGCTTTAATAATAAAAAGGCCTTCTTCTCTGGAATATCTGTCTGATAATAGCCTGTATGATTTAAGAATAATGCTGTAAAATAATTGGCTTTCAAACGAATAATTTTCTATAACTAATTGGAGGGCAAGTGGAAAATCTGCGTCCTCCAAACAAATGTATTGTGTCTCTTTAAATACCCAAACAATTTTTCCTCCTATTTTTCCACCCTCAAGACAAAAATAACATCAAATCTCATTCAGGTTGTACTTAAATATGACCAAACTGATAATTACATTATTACAGAGAAGGGCAGGATAGCTGGAGGATATGTACAAGGTGCATTAGTACTGCAAATAGAAGCTGATTTACTTATTGATAGTGGAGACACGTTTTAGTCACTTTATAGAATTAACAATTGATCAGCTTGTTAGGTTCTAGTTCTTCATAAGCACAGCATGTTTATTCATTATTGTCATTACATGGTGCAGGCAGCCGAGGTCATGATTAGCAAGGCAAAATCTAAAAAAAATTTAAACTTCATTAAATAGAACTTCTGCAATGGGCAGTTTCTGAGCAATGCACCAATTCTCACTCCTCTGACATAAATATAACTTATACCTGCCCGGCTAATTTGCATTTCATTAACATTTTTCAGAACCATCTATTTGTTTTGCCAAATGCCAGCGATTCAAGCTTGTAAAATTGTAATAAGATGGGCAACATAAAAGCATTACTTCCAAATTGCCTTGGTCACTGTAAATATCCCCCAATCTGCAGCACTGGAACTGATAAACGAAACATGCTGCTGGAGGAGAACGGGAAGATGCTATTCCAATAAATGTATCCATGATTGTTTGTTACTAAGGGTAAGTTATGTTTTGTAAATCAGCATTGACTTGGGCTGGAGCAAACCCGGTAGCAAAAATCCCCACAGAGGCTTCTCCTGCTGTATATGACTAATATATTAAAGAAGATAAATAGTCATTTTTAAAACTTATTACATTGTAGGATTGAACACAAGGGGAAACCATTTCACGAATCTGAAACTTAAGGTCACCTTGAGAAGAAAAGGACACTCTAGATGACTAGAAAAAGTCTGTTTCCTCTAGAAATTGAGATTCAAAGTTTACTCTTTTCAGTATCTTTTATAAAGCTTTAGAATCCCGAGTATAAAACCAGAGTTTGTTTTGATGTGCAAATATTTCAAAACTGTGTAGTGGATAAGCACTTAGACACTCACATCTAACAAGTGCTACAGATGAGCTTCCAGGCTCAGTAATAAAGAAAATGCAGAATAATAATTAATAAAAAATAAAAACAAGAATATAAAGCTTTTTTTTGCTAGTGATTTTTATAATATAATCCAGAATTAAGGCTGAACTTTCTAAAACATTTCATTAGACTGTTTCATTAATTTTGTACCTTTTTCTTTTTTATTTATTAGCATTAAAAAAAATCGTGATGTCTATTTTAGTCATACTGAACACTAACAAGCTTTTGGTTCATAATTCAGACTTTTAGGAGTATTAGAATGTGCTCAATAGCATTTTCTTAGGGCTTGCTAATAAAGTTAATGAATTTTTTTTTCTATTAGTCAGTCCTAGCACAGATAATACTGCTCCCCTGTTTGAGCTGTAGCAAATCAAGACAACATTGATTTTCTTTAAGAGATGAATAATGAAAGACCTACATTCTTAAATATGTAGATAAAGATAAGTAACTTAATTAAAAAATTATCAGTGGAAGGTAGTAAGATGAATTAGCTGCTTTAATTTGTTGTATATGTCAATAAGCTGTACCATAACCCGGAGTTTTGCATACAATCCATTTATGATATCTTTTTCTCCAATTTTCATAGTGTCTTTGGCTGCTAATTCTTTTGGATATCTCTCATATCTCAGAACGTTAAATTCTTGGAGCTTTCTGCCCTAACTGAGCAGTGTAGGTGTTGACTCTGCAGATGTTTAATGTCCAGAGCAGTGCAGCCTGATGAAAATAGCCCTGCCCTGATCAATAATGATGTTTACAGGCTCCGTCCTCGGCGGTGAAGTCAGGTTACACAGCCTGATTGTTTTTCCAGTGACTGGCAAATTCTGCTGTTTGATCACATGTGCTATGAATATCCCAGCTGGCGAAATTCCAGGCTGAATTGCTTGCTATTTTTTGACCAGCTTTACAAATTATACATGATGGGAAAAGGGACGGCTCGGGGCCCCCGTCTCTCATCCAACGCTGCTTTTAATATCGAGGAGGCACCATCAGGGTGCACAGGGTGGAGGAGGAGCTGGGAGGAGGAGCTGCTCCATTAAGATGTGGTGTTATTAAAGGAGGAGACAAGCAGCCTGGTGCTGGAAGGGCTCCTCTGTGTCTCACACACCCAGGGGTTTTTTCAGTCTCATATCAACGGAGCAGGCACCCACACCAGTCCCACTTGATTCTCTGGTGGGAGTGATGCTGTGCATGGCTCTGCACCTGGAATAAAGCTTTCACAGTCCTCCTGCTTTGATTCTAAGGGACTCAGGAGTCCTGCTGGTTTTCAGGCTTGGATCTCAAATCCCAATGCAGCTACAAATGCATCATTTGCCAGGCATGGCTGAGCTTCTGCCTCAGGTCCTTGGGTCACTGCCTTTCTCTGGGAAATGCATTGTCCAATGGCCGGGGTGGAGTTCAGATATTCCTGTCTTTTTTAGGCATCTCTGTTTGGTTTCTAGGCTGGGACAGAGATGCTTCACAGAGATCTGCAGATTTTGCCTTCTCCTAACTCAGGGCTCTCCCGTGTGCTGAGAAAAAAGGGGCACCTGTAGGTGAGCCAGACCTGCAGTGGGAAGGGGCTGGGGAGGTTTTATAAGATCTCTGGTAAAGCATTGCTTGGCAGACAGGACAGATTTGAGCAGGATGTCTCTGTAGAGCTCCCACAGGATGGTTTGACAGTAAAGTGTAATTTGGGCAGCAAATTTTACTCTTTCTGCTCCACCCACCAATGCACCCAAACTGCAAAGTGCTGGGGGTACTCTGATGATTCAGGCTTCACTTTTTTAATCTAAATTTATTAATTTAACCTTACTTCAGCTCTTGGGTAAACATAATATTTGTGTCTCTGAGATGAGTAACAAACACTGTGCCACACTGTGGGTCTTGCTCTGTTAGGAGTAAGGGATGGGAGTCAGTGTTTCTTGTCCAGAACAAGATTTTCAGAACCGAAGATGTAAATAAGAGCCAAGGAAAATTAATTGTCTATATTTTTATTATACAGCACATCTTTCTTTGAGATAATTAAAAAAAAAAAATCCTGTTCCTGCTGCAAGATCACTGAAATTTACAGCACAGATTGATCCAGGTCCTATGTGCCAGGGGAGCAACCTCTGGATTCCTCCTTTCACTCATGGTTTTTGCTCAACACTGTTTAACACACAGCCAGGACCTGGCTGTGGTTCTGTGTTCTGGGACATGAGTGGCCAGGATGAGATCTCCAGGGGATCCCAGATAACCTTCAGCTGTTTCCAGGCTGTTGGAATGGAGCTCAAGCTGGGCTTGAGCTTCAGAGACCTCTGCTGACTTCAGAGAGGAGAACAGGAATCTTCAGAAAGCAACACTTTCCACTTAGGGTGACCATCACAGGAACATTGCATTATTAAATTAGAAATTTTTCATGTTCTTGAAGACTAAATGCTGAGACCTTCAGGTTAAAAGGCAATGGATTATTTATGCTATGCTGATGTTCTCAGGTGATAAATTGGATGGTGCTATTGCAAGCAGTGAAATAATTAAGAATTCTGGTACAATTGAGAAGTCAAATTAGAAAGGATAAAATCATGGCTTAAGAAACCAACTTTGGCTGGAGAGTAAAAACAATTTAAAATGATAAACCATGCTCTCCACTGGCCATTTATTCTGGTTTATGCAGCACTATCAGTGTTCCAAGTGGGTTCTGTCTTTCTGACACACAGCTGCCACAAGACACTTCATACTCACAAGTACTCCTCAAAATCATACAGTCTGAATGAAGCTGAGCAAATAAATACCCAAGTAGCTATTCTATTTGCTCAAAGCCATCAGCCTAGAAAAAGGACCAGGAAGGTAAAATAAGGGTGATTGCACTCTGTGGAAAATGTCCTTTGGGTTTGGCTCACCAAGCAATTTCTTTGAGCAGAGAAGTGAATTTTTGCCATTGTCTGTCAATTTTAAGGGAGGATAGAGGTGGACAGGCTTCATCCATGGTTTAGAAATGGTGTATTAGAATAAATTGGCAGTACATAACTATGTGAAAACATGTGGGGTTTGCCTAGTGCAAGGCACAACTCTAAATTAAAAAAATATATCTTACTTTTTGGATGTGGTGGTACCCTCTGGTGAGCGAAGGTTTGGCTGCTGCAGCCTCTCTTGCTAATCTTAGCCAAAAAAATTTGTCATTTGCAAGGAGGGGTTTCAGTTGGTGAGGGGAAAATATAAATCCAGTAAGTAATTTTTTCCCTATTTTTCTTTAAATTAGTGTTGCTGTTCTCATCTAATTAATGACCAGTACTGAAGCAGAAGACTTCAATTCCTGCTGTGGTCCTGAGAGGTAACATTTTTAAGGAAAGCAGTTTTTAATGTAAGCCAGTCCTGTGACTGTCTTTGCTGTCTTGCCTGTTGCCAGGCCATGGAAATTCTGTGCAATAACCCTGGAATTTGAACCAATGGTGCAACCACCCCATGGGCCTCTTTAAAAACATCTCTCACAGGGCAGGAAGCTCAGGTGGGAGCAGTTAAACTGAGAGAGTTCCACTTTTGTGTTCCAGTTCATCAATCTTTAAAGAGACACCAGTAGGTCAAGTGGGTACAACACTGATCAATGGGCACGAGGAATCCCTTTTGAAAGCAATCACAATTCATCTCCAACGGGCAATAGAGAAAGTAAAATAAAAAGGTACAGCCACTGGGGTCCTGGTGGGGGAGAACTTAATTAGCTGAGCACTCACACACTCTTCAGAGAGCTCTCCCTTAGAGCCCATAAGGGATTTGCAATCCATTACATTTTTGGAGGGCAGGTTCCCTGCGATGAGACAGTGACAAAACCTGTCTGTCCCCCAGGCTCTTGCCAAAGGCTCCTTGTGTAACTGCACCCCAGGAATTGCCTGGCCATCACCTGAAAGGCAAATACATGCTGGGCAGGACAGCAGCAGCTGTCTCAGCACCCTGCAAAGTGCTCGTGGTTGATTTTATTTGAGTTACACTTGAGTTACAAGCAGTGTACTATTAAAACTCTGTGTGGTAGAAGTAAATGAGGCACATTGAGGGGATGTTTTAATGGCATTTTTGGTAGGAAAAGCTTCTGGAAAGTTGTACATGAGCTGAAATGACTATTCAGTTGCCCATCTGAAATCACAAAAAGTGATATTTGAGATGTTTCATACCTGTTGCTAATTCCAATATAATTGAAATTTGGAGGTTGCTCTCTTTATTGTAGTTAAGTTTGAGTACTGTTTCCCCCAGGACAGAAATTCACAGACCATTTACTCAAAAATGGTAAAAATGTGTGCTGTGGGAATCTGAAAGCCAGGGTTCTGTGAACAGTCAGAAATCAGAGAAATGGAAGACGCATGCAATCCATTTCCTTAAACAAAAATGTTCAGCAGAAATATCTGAGTGTCTGCCCAAAGTGACTGAAATTACTGCTTCTTATTCAGGTGCCAATATCCATAACCTCAAGCTCAGGAAGCACAATCCAACTTCTGGCAAACAATATCTCACTGCTAAAAGAGAGAATTTAATGTGCCACTACGTTAACTTTTTTTTCCTGTGAATCTTGAGGTGGGTTTTTTTTCCCCATAAAATCTCAGTTTCCTGGATGAAAATAATTGGAGAAGATTTTTCTTTTCTGTTTTCTAATTATTTTTAAGAGAGTTAATAGCTCTCTAGCGGTGATGAGAAGCTGATTAAAAGCTGATTGTTGTCTACCCTGAAAATAAACAATCAACGATTTGTTACTTTCAACAGATCTCACATCTTTAAGGCAATCATAATTGCCTTCAAGAGAGGCAGGGGAAGTGGGGGGAATCTCATACTTCATTTCCAACCCTGAGCATTTCAAAGCATAATCAAAATTATACCACTCACCCTCCCCCTTGCTCTTCCCATCATGCACATGGTTGCATGACCATGAAGAGGCTTTTGCATGAATGAAGAACAGGAAAAGAAAAATCTGTCATAGGCAGATTGGGAACTGAAAGTCTGAAGTTCAGGCTTCTCTGAGCTTTGTGAAAATAATTATTATTAAAAAATAAAAAAGAGACCAAAAAAAAATCATATAAAGAAGAAAGTTTCCAGCCTTAGCCATGAAGAGGACATGGTGTTACTCACTCAAAGCCTGGAGGATCCTCTGGCAATCCAGGTACTTGAGAAGGGAACACCAGTTAACACCTCTCTTACTGTTTCTGGAGAGCAGTTTTCAGGTTTTGGTGGCTGCTGCTCTCCTCTCTGGCAGTGCAGCCACAGGAAGGTGTCTGGGACATTTAGAGGTTTGCTGCTTTTCCACTGCAACAGTGCCCAGAGCTCTGTGTGGCTTCCTTGAGCCTGTCAAGGGATAAAAACAGCATCCAGCAGAGGATTAACCTGCCATGGGAGGCCTATTCCATGACTGATCAATAGGTACCTCAGGGGGGTCTCTATCCCTGCCTCCCAGCCCATTTTTGGGGGATTCACACATGGGCTGCTACCAAGCAGGAGAATTTCCCAGAGGAGGCAGGGAGAGGGGCTGTGAGAGCAAGAAACACAGAGGGCTGGGATTCACAGGAAAGGAGGCATGAAGGACTGGGCAGGAAGAGGAAAGGATGGAAAGGATGGAGGAAATTCCTTCTGGAAGTGAGGTGCAAACTTTATGGAACTTCTGAAATTTTATTGCATAAGGGAATGCCATTCCTGGTGTGTCAGGAAATGAAAATAGCTGGGAGTGTTGCTTTATGTACTCATATTGGGATTTGGAATTTTTCTGGTTACCAACAGAAAGGCAGGACCTACTGGAGGGATTTGTCAATCTGTGATGTGACACCTTTTACTTTTGAGAAACAATTCTCAAAATGGTGGGTCAGAAATCGTATTTTGGAATTCTCCTACTCAGTAGAGCAATGTTTTTCCAGAGTAATTTGAGGAAGTTACTGATAAGCAAACAATGGTTTCTAACATTAAGAAGCTGATCCCATAGCATCAAAGTCAAGTGACAAAACCAGATAAAGAATCTGGGTTACAGCTGCCTGGTCTGTGCTTCCCTCACTCTGTGCAAGTTTCATCCTTCATTATTGAGATTCTGTATGTTAGGGACAGAATTTCAAACCACCCCATGACTGTGTTGTTTTGTTACCAAAATGGGAATACCAGAAATGCTCCCTTTCAGTTCCCTAGCAGTTATCCTGTCCTGCCCCACACCTGCCAGAGAGCAGGGACAGCACAGCACAAGGTGCTTTGCTATTGGGTTATGTAGTGGATACACAGGTGATAAAAAATGTGTGTTCAGCCTGTAATTACACTTCTGGAAATTTAGTGCTTTATTTATGAAATGCTTTTCCTTAGAATCTTTAAATAATTAGCTAATGAGTCCCAAGTGGAACAATTATCCCATATACCCAGACAGTGGGGATTCTTCATCAGCCAACGTGCATCCCGTGCTCATAAAACATGCTTGTGTTCTAAAAGCAAAGCTGGCTGCTCCGTGCTTTCCTCTTGGAGCTTTTTGGGGATTGAAACCAAAGCAGGGACCAGGTTACATTGGTGACAGAGGAATGGACAGGCCCTGTTGCTGTCAGACACAGCTTAGGGAAGCACGAGTGGACACGCTGTGAGTGAGGTGGTTTTGGGAATAACAAGAGACTAAAATATTCCAATGCAGGAGAACCAGAAAGAACCAAATTTGTTTGCACAAGGACCTTAAGAACCACCAGAATATATCTAAATACAGCACACCCTGACTCTGCCTGCATGAAAAACCCAACATGTGCAGGAGGCATTTTTAGTTTGTTTCTGCCAGGATTTTCCTCCAGTAACCTCTGACTTGATTCAGGGTATTGAGGATGACACTGAACAGTCACTGACTACATCACATTTATATCCCACTGGTTTTTTTTGCTCCAGGGCATAAAGGATATGTTGTCCTGTTACCCTGAGCAAACATGTCATCCAGCCCTGTGGATGGAGAAACCTTGACCATCCCACAAATGTTCATCCAATTGAAAGAAATCTGCAGGAACCAGGCTCCATGAGATTTTGAGCAGTTTGTACCAGTAGTTTCCCCCACTTAGATACAGACAGTTTCTCTTTGTGCACACAACAATTAATCTTTGCAGGACACTGAATTTATTTTTATGCTATTTGCAGTAGCTACAGATAGCCACTTTAAATCCTGCCCTTCTTTAATGAAAGCCTCTTCAAGGAGACAGTTGACATGTCTCCAACAAACTTTTTTTTCCCCCCCTGACTAAACAAATAGTTATTTTCACCTTTTATTACCACTTGCATTTTCTGACTCTCTTAATTTTAATGTTATTTCCCTTGGATTGCCTCTTGTTTTTAATTTGAACAGCCAGCCTCAGGAATTACCTGCTTCTTGCATGTGAGCCCTGGGCTGGCCACCACACACCCAGAGTAGGTCTGGGGCCTCCCAGAGCATTATCCAGAGGCACAAATGGACAGGAATTTCCTAATCCATCCCTTCCATGCCTTCCTTCCTGCTCTGAGTGACCAAAACAACCACCAGCTCACCTGGGTCCCTGGTGAGGGGAAAGGAAGGTGAGTGACCTGCTCTACAGCAGGTCAGTTATCTTTGCCTTCCAAGGGAGGAATTAAATTCCTCCATCAGCTCGGGGTATAGAAAACAGTGTTTAATGGCTCAAGAGACCTGTGTAACAACTTTAATGCTTTGCTACCTGGCAGGCAAAGTTTGCAGTAGGGGAAAATGTGTTTTTGCTGTGTCTGAAACATTCTGCTGGAGAGATTTCCTTCAAAGACATTTCTCTCCACTTTTTTTTTTTTTTGTGTGCTGCCTGCTTTAGATGGGAACTGCTCTGCTTCTGGGAGGGCAGCTGGGAGTGGAGCAGGGCACTGTCTCTGCTCTGTGTCCTCTTTGAACAGGGTTGGAGTAATTCCTGCTCTCCCCTGAACAAAGTGCCTGAAGCCTGCACACCTCTTAAGCAGGGCTTGTGCAGGGAGGTGGAGAAGATTTTGAGCAGTGAGGGACTGAAAGAACCTGGATAATCACAAGGAAAAATTCTTTCTGATAAAGGTAATTGAAAGAGTTGAAATTCTGTGCTGTAATGAGATCTCCTGTGTTGGCTGCCCACATTGACAAGTCTGTGCAACCTTTAAAATGAAACCTTGATGGTGATACACCTCCCTTTCCTGGAGTTTGGCAGAATGGTCCTAGTGGGGTGGTGATGAATAATAAATAATGCTGTATGGAGAAAAGGCTCTATTCTGCCTCCACTTGACAGAATAGCTGCTCTTGGCCCTGTGAGCAGCCCTCTTGGTCTGGGTGGACTTTATCCTGGAGGAAAGATGAGAACTCACTTTGTGTTGAGAGAGCAGAGGAAGCAACAGCTTTGATTTTAAACTCTTCCTTACTCTGCCTGGACTTTGGGTTTTCTGGCAGCCAGCCCTCAGTCCTTTGCTTAAATTTCTTTCCTGATCCTGTGCACTGCTCTTTCTGTTTCTGTGTGACCTGAGCTCTGCTGGCTCAAATTTGGAGGCCACAGACTCTGACTTAAAACTTAAGACAGACTTAAAACTTAAGTTTTTTTAAGTCTGTCTTAACTTAAACTTAAAACAGACTCTGAGTCCAATGCAAAAACCTTTCCAGGAGATGATCCACCCAAGTGGCTACTGTGACTCTGGCACTATTAACTAATGAAGCCTGTGGTGTCTGGGCTAGATAATTCAGGTAATTTAGGCATGTTTTGCAGGATACCCTCCCAGGGCATCATCTTTACATGCCCATAACAGACAAAAGGTTTATTCTGGTGTTTAAAGGAGGTGGTGAGGACAGATTTACCCTAGAGAAGTCCAAATGCTGCTGAAGACAGCCTCAGTTCCCTCCAATCCCATGGCACAGAGGATGAATGTGTGTGTGTGGATGGTCTGACTGCTGTGTGGTCGATACCTCCTGTTATGTGGATATAACAGCAGCTCAGCTCTCCCTCCTCAGGAGGATGTGGGGTTTATTTCCTCTAGCTCTCACTGACATTGTTTTCTTTTCCTTCCCTTCCCACCACCCCCAGTTCCTGTTCAGTGAGATTTTGAAATATTCCTGTGGAAAGGCCTGACTAGGGGTGACAGACTGAGCTGCTGCCAGCAGAGACTGATGTCGTAAAAGGGACGTGATGTCATAAAAAAACAGTTCAAAAATTGTTCATGAAGTGTGCAGGGAGTCTGCTGGGGTCTGAGAGTGCTGGGCACTGCTGCAGTGAGCCTGTGGTTTTTTGGATACCTGCCTGGGTGATTTTTGTGTGGTCCAAAGATCCTTCTCACTTCACTGTGCTGTGGGGAGCTCGATGTGACCAGTCCTCCAGCCCTCAGAGATTCCTGCAGGGAAGCAGAAGAGCTGATGCCGACTCTGGGAGTAAAGGAAGAGGGAATAGGTCCAACAAAAGTTTTATTTTCTTGCAATGTGAGCTTAGTCTTGTGCTACCTTCCAGTACCTGAAGGGAGCCTATTGGAAAGGTAGAGTTGTACTTGTTACAAGTGCAAAAAGTGGCAGGACATGGGGGAATGGATTCAAACTAATAGAAAGTAGGTTTAGATTGGATATTAGGAAAAATCCTTTACTGTGAGGGTGGTGAGGCCCTGGCACAGGGTGCCCAGAGCAGCTGTGGCTGCCCCCCCCATGGAAGTGTCCAAGACCAGGTTGGATGGGGCTTGGAGCACCCTGGGATAGTGGAAGGTGTCCCTGGCCATGGCAGGGGGTGGAATAGGATGGGCTTAGAGGTCCCACCCAACCCAAAAGTTCTGTGATTCTGTGGTTGTACTCCATGGGTAACCTTAAGTCCTCTCTCAGTTTGCCCAGTGCCTTCCTACCTGGTGTAACCCTACTTGCTGTGAGTAAGGATTGGCAGAACAGAGGCCTTTAAGGTCTGACACAGCCCAGTGGGATGTGCCAGCTGGGAAAACAACGGGAATGTATCGGGAGGCACAAGCTGGAAGGTGCAGTGATTAAGGTGAGGTTAATTAACTGCTGGAATAACCCGGCCGAGGGGGATTTACTGACCCTCAAAGCCTCCAGATCAAGCTGAGTTACGTGAGCTGGTGTAGAGATTTCTGGGTGAGGGTTAAGGGACCAAACCCAGAACGCGAGCCGCGTTATTCCCTGCATCCGCCCGCTGCCGGGGCCGATGGGCGCCGGGAGGACAGGGCTGTGACCGGGGGCTGGATGCCAGCGGGACCCTGCGGCAGCCACGCGTTCACAGTTAATGAGCGGCGCTAATTGTCCCAAGAGGAGCCCTGCTGTACGGAGCGCCGGGCTGGGAGCGGGGCTGGAGCAGATTCCCGAGCGCTGCCCCGAGCTGGGAATGCGGCAGGAGCCGCATGGAGCGAGGCGCGCGGCCGCCAGGGGGCAGCACCGCCCCATGGATCCTCGGGAAGCGCCGGGAGCGGCCCCGGCTGCGCGACAGGGACCTGTGTCCCGACAGGGATCTGTGTCCCGACAGGACATCCGGGACCTGTGTCCCAACAGGGACCTGTGTCCCGACAGGGATCTGTGTCCCGACAGGGATCTGTGTCCCGACAGGACATCCGGGACCTGTGTCCCGACAGGACATCCGGGACCTGTGTCCCGACAGGGACCTGTGTCCCGACAGGACATCCGGGACCTGTGTCCCGACAGGACATCCATCACCTGTGTCCTGACAGGGAGATCCGTGACCTGTGTCCCAACAGGGACCTGTGTCCCAACAGGGAGATCCGGGACCTGTGTCCCGACAGGGATCTGTGTCCCGACAGGGACCTGTGTCCCTACAGGACATCCGGGACCTGTGTCCCGACAGGGACCTGTATCCCGACAGGACATCCGTGACCTGTGTCCCAACAGGACATCCGTCACCTGTATCCCGACAGGACATCCGTGACCTGTGTCCCGACAGGGAGATCGGCCACCTGTGTTGTGACAGGACATCCGTGATCTGTGTCCTGACAGGGAGATCCGTGACCTGTGTCCCGACAGGAAATCCATCACCTGTGTCGTGATAGGGACATCCGTGACCTGTGTCCCGACAGGGAGATCGGTCACCTGTGTCCTGACAGGACAACAGTGACCTGTATCCTGACAGGGACATCAATGACCTGTGTCCCGAGAGGACATCCGTGACCTGTGTCCCGACAGGGAGATCGGTCACCTGTGTCCTGACAGGGAGATCAGTGACCTGTGTAGTGATAGGGACATCGGTGATCTGTGTTGTGACAGGACAACAGTGACCCGTGTCCCAACAGTGACCTGTGTCCCAACAGGGACATCACTCACCTGCACCCCGACAGGGCCATCGTTCCTGACAGGGACAGTCACCTGTGACCCCTGCACCCTGACATCACTCACCTGCAGCCCTGGAACTGCTCCAGGCCACGGGGCAGCATCAGCACACAGCCAGGGAGGGTTTGGGTTGAAGGGGCCTCAAAGTCCATCCCTGTCCTGTGCAGAGACACCTTCCACTGTCCCAGGTTACTCCAGGTTTCATTCAGCCTGGCCTTGGACACTGCCAGGGGTGGGGCAGCCACAGCTGCCCTGGGCACCCTGTGCCAGGGCCTTGTCACTCTCACAGGAAAAGCTTTTATATAACACCTAATATAAATCTCTCCTCTTTTCATTTAAAACCATTCCCCTTGTCCTGTCAATACCTGCCTGTGTAAAAAGTTGTTCTTCCTCTTTTTTTAAGTCCCCTTCAAGTGCTGTCACTGAATTACTGTGTGTAGTGATTTAGCCCCAAAATGGGTTCTGGGTTGGTCAGCCAGTGTGTAGGTGTTTGCTTTAGCTCTCTCTTTTGTATCTAGCTTCCTTTAAGCAGCAGCAGTTTTCAAATACACACAGTGACCTAACCAGATCTTTCCCTCCTCCTCTAAGAAATGTCAGATATTGCTCTATTTTCCCTTTGTCCTTTATTCTGTATGAGACGAGAGTTTGGCCAGGCTGACATTGGGGTTAAAGTCAGGCTGGCAAATCCCCTGAACAGTACGTGGCCCCCAAATTTCTGTCCTTCTCACCCCTTGCTTTACAGAAGAGGATACTTTAAGAGATGCACAGTTGTATTTTAAGTGAGGAATTATTCAGAATGGAGAAATTAAGGCCTTTTAAATATTTAATGAAAGGAGGTTTTCTAAATTATTTAATAGCTTATTATAAAAGATGGCACAAAATAGTTTAGTAATTTATTCTTTGCAGAAAGTAGCCATAAAAAGCATTTTACAACATGTAAATATTGGTAGGAAATGTACCTAATTTAAAGTGTTATCTTATTCCATCTGTCAAAGGAATTATACAGTGCCTATACAGTTTTCAAATAACTTTAGACCTTTATTGTTTCTGTTCTTGAAACTCTTCCCTGGCACAGGGAAATGCTGTTTACACCCATTTTACTCAAGTGCAGAGGCACAGAGAGCAGATTGTGCTGGGACCAAGGCACAGCAAACCTGACCATTGCAATTCCCTCCAGATCCCAGAACCCACAATCTTCATTTGCCCTAAATACTGACCCAGGGGAGTGGTGTAGCCTCTGGGGATCTCCTGTGCAAAGCAGGAGCTGTTCATGGCCAGTCCATGCATAATTACTGAAAATGGAGCTTTTCTCCTCTCCAATTCCCTCTTCCTTCCTTTTTACATCTTTGCTGGAGTTGGAGGTGGGGTTCAGCTGCTCACTGGCCAGAGCTCACTGTAGAAAAACAAAAAAGCAGCTCTGTTTTCCAAAGTAATGTCTCACCCTGAGACAAGAGAGGGGCCAGCAGTTAAACCCACTTTTCACAAAACACACACAAAACATGCTTTTGCCATGAAAAGCCTGGAATTCCTCTTACAGTTCTTAACCAGGTGAGCCTCTTGTTTCTGTTCTGATCTGTCTCCTTTATTGACATAAACCAGCTGAAGCTGGTTTCAGGAGTTTGCCTTAATCTCCCCTAATACAACTCTATTTTTAAAAGAAATATCCCTGCCTGGAAGGCATCAGAAAGCCTGGAGATATGCAGGTGGGTGTATCATCTGTCACTTTCACTGCATCCACTTAATTAGGATGAGCTGGACTAATCAATACTCCCTTGCCTTTTACCAGTGTTTAACATGTGTTTACAGAGCAGGTTACACTGATGTTTGTATTTACCTGTAGCTGCATCTGCACGGGGCTTTATTTTCCTCTCTAATAAAAATTATGGAACAGATAAGCACTAAAAGCCAAGTTAGTGTATTGCAGTATTGATTTCTACAAGAGCACTGTAAGAATGTATTTATCTACCTGTCCTATTATGAAATGGGTAAAAATGTACCACATAACCATTTCAGTCAGTCAATGCTAAATTGAAAATCCTGTTTGTTTGCTTCTTCTAAACAGGTCTTTTGAGGCACACTGTTGTTTTATTTTTATTTTTTATTTTATGTGTATTTTTGGAAGAAAGGATGAATGCAGGATGGTAGTGCTTTTTCTTAAGACAACTCTTTGCCTGCATTTTGTTTTGATATCCACTGCTGATTTGATAGAACTGCTGATTTTGGCTCACCCTGGACCTCCACCTTGGAAAGCAAAGAGAGTAAAATGTGATTAATTATAGATTGCTGGCCTGGCACCTCTTTAATTCCAGCAATTACTCCATTTTCTCATGGCATTCTGAACAAAAAGGAGCTGTTAGGGCCAGGTTGGATGGGGTTTGAGCAGCCTGGTCCAATGGAAGGTGTCCTTGCCCATGGTTTGAAGCAAAATGAGCTTTAAGGTCCCTTCCAACCTGTTTATGGAAGGTTCTGTGATTCCATGAGCATGTTGAGCCAGGGGCTTTCCTGTCCTGAGCTGCTGAAAGGTGCTATGTGCTTTTATAACCCCAGACATGCTCTGCCCTACAGTGTAGTGCTGTAATTTTGTGTTTCTTGAAAGCAAATTTCTAATTGATCAAAGGAGGAGTAGAATGAAAAGAATGGTGGATGAGAAAAGGTTGTTTGATGGCTGTCTGGGTGAAGACCACATTATTATTACTCTCACAAATTGCTCTGTGTCATGTTTTCAGTAGCAGAAGGTCAAGCTGTGCCCAGGGATGGAAGTGAGAGAACAAATATAAACAGCAAAGAGGCCTGAGTGTCTGTAAAATGGAGTGTTTGAGCTCCTTACTCTGTAGAACATGTGTCAGAGCTGCTGTTTCCATGTGGAGATTTCAAAGTGCAACTCCTGGGTTACAGCCTGAGCTGTAACCTGTGTGTTTCTCATGGAGAGGCCAAGAAAACTAAGGTTAAAAAAAACCAAAACAGGTTTAGTCACCTGGGAAAGATTTGGATGACCAAAATCTGAAATGGCACACTGATTTTAGAACTTCCCAGGTGGGCTGCAGGTGTAGGTGGGCTGGGTGATGTGAGGGGTGATGCTGGAAGCCAGGAGAGGCAGCAGGGTCAGAGGGTGCAATGATGCACAACCCCAGACACTCTCCTGTGCATGTGACCCCTCTGCTGAGGCAGCCTCCAGGGCCTGGGCCAAATCTTCATGAAGAAAGTGACAGATTTCCCCACTATCTTTAATAATCTCTGCTTCAGACTGTTGGAGTCTTCATGGAACCATGTGGAAATGTGTTTGCACTGTGGTGCAGCCTTAGAGACCTCACAGCTTTCCCAGCAGCTGGTGGAGAGAGGGCACGTGGTGGGGAGAGCTCAGTGAGCTGCTCAGATCCTGTTTGCAACCCCATGCCCAGCAAACTCTGCCTTTGGTTAATGCAGTGATACCTCAGAGTGCCTCACCACAGCCTCTCTGTGCTCTCAGGAAGAAAAGAGAAATGAAACTGCTGCCTTTTGCCTCGGATTGCACTGTAGATGGCACTGTGAAACTAAGATTTTGGTAACAAAGATGTATTTTACAGCACCTTTGCAGACATTAATTGCAGTGTAATGTGGCTTTCTTTCTAGGTCCCCGAAGTGAAGGAAAAATTCTGAGATGCAGAAAGGCTTATTTGCTGCTGCAAATGGGAATCTGGAATAACTATGAAAAACACACTGAAATAATTGTGTTTGACTGGAACAAAATTCTTGCAAAGTCCCCAAGGTAAGAGCACTTTTTATCTTTCAAATGACACTGAAGATTCTCTGTTCTGGTTAGCAACAATATCCACTTGAATCCAATAGAGAATGAAGGCTTGACATTTCTGAAAGCAGCAGCCCAGTGACGCTGAAGGGCTCGGCACCCCTTGCTGCATCTGTCTGCCAAATTTCATTTTTTCTCTGCCTTTTCAGAGGTGCTCTTGTATTTCTTTACATTAGCAGGCTGAAAACTTGTATCCTGTCTACCTGCAAGGCAGACTGAAGCCTGCAGATGTGTCCCTTGGATGGTACTGGATGCTTTTAGCAGCCTTTCAGTTTGGATGTGAGCAAGTGGATGCTTTGTGGTGATACACTTATGCCTGGAATTGAATGTTCTTACACAGGGCTGAGGTTACCCTGTTAACCTGATGAGCCCTGCTTTCACATTCCTTGTTTAATGACTCAAAAGAGTCAAGCTCAGCTGGGGAAAACTTTTGAAAATAGCTCAGTACAAGACTATTTGCACTGAGACCAGTTTTGCTGCTGCACTGGAAATGTTGGGAACGCCTGGGTCCACTAAAGTGCTGAAAGAGCAACTGTTGAGCTTATGATGCATGATTTAGGACCATAATCCACCAAATCCCACCAGAAATGGCATGTTCAGAATGCCTGAGCTGGGGTATGTAATTCCACAGGAATGCTGGAGGAAGGTTTGTGTCTTCATGGTGATACACCAGAGTGACACCAGAGCTGGGGTGATGCTTGGATCAGATCTGAGTGCTTGCATTTACAGCAGCAGAAAGATGGGATTGGGAGCTGAGCAGATGATGACATCCTATTCATGAGCTGTAACCTGTATGTTTCTCATGGAGAGGCCAAGAAAATAAAGGTTAAATTCAGCTCTTCCCCCCCCCCCAAAAAAAAAAAGGTTTAGTCACCTGGGAAAGATTTGGACGACCAAAATCTGAAATGGTACAGTGATTTTAGAACTCACCAGGCAGTTTTCTTAGGCTAATACTGGACCAACAGCAATAGTGACATTTATGCTGGTTTCACAGTGACTCAACCCCATTAGCTGCAGTGACATTATGGGTTCAGCTGCATGCAGGAGGTGAATTCGGTTCAGCTGCTCTGAATTAACCTGGGAGAGCTCCAGAAGAGGGTACTTATAGGGTGGGTGAGGAGCAGAGGTGTCTTTATCTTCTGGGCTTGATTCATGCTCACAGAAGTCTCCTGTGTACAGCTGTAAAAGGCCAGCAGGGTGTTTGTTCCTGCATTCAGGGTGGAAACAGATTGGGCTCAGAACAGAGCATCTTATTAAGCCAGAAAAGGTACCCTCTTGCCAAACCTTAAAGTGCTTAAAGTGTGGCTTCTTTACATATAATTTTCATTCTCTGAAATCTGTAGACATGGTGAGCTGTTTTTTTTGCAATATTTATGTAATTAAAAAAAAATAATTTTAGGCTGAAGGTGTTGGGGTTTGCACTAATGTATTTCCTTCTACAGTGTAAACCAGAATTTATTGCTGAAATATATTTACATGTAGCAGGCTTCTGGTCTTTTAAATTTTGATATTAATAAGTATGTTTTTTATTTGTTTGGGCTTTATCGACATTTGCAATTAGAGAAAAAATATTGTTCTGCAAAGCGTGAAAAGGAAAATTGTGTGAGCAATTTTGAGTGAGAAAACATGGCCTCTGTTTTGGTTTCATTGGTAGATGTTTGTCAAATTTAAACAATGTCCAAGTGTGTCACCTGGTTGTGACAGTGGAGCTGTCTAAGGCATGTGTTGCTTGGGATTTATTTTTTAATTTGTCTCTAGCACTTGAATATTGGATTAGCTGAATAGTCTTAGGTATTTTCAATATACACAGATAATTTTGCTTTAGAAAATACTTGGAAGACTCAGAACTGCAGGGGGAAAGCAGTTCCCAAAGGACCTTTTGGTGCAAATAAACTTGTGATAGGTTTGCCCAAATCCCAGCGTGCTGATTAACTGCAGACTAATGTCAGTGCCATGAAAACAGTATTTGATTCAATTTATGCAAATCTATAAATTGCCTTTAATTAATTTGATGTATTCCTGCTTGCAGAATTTGCTGAAATTGTGGAACACAGTATCTAAGGGTTCAAGTACATAACGCCCATTTATGTATCATGCAAGCAATAAATCATCATAACCAAGTTTAAAAAGATGATTAGATTCCCTTTCTATATGATGAATAGCATAACATAAGCTATTGAGGGATTTAATTCTAGATATTTGCAGGAAAATTATGGAGGATTTGGGGTTTTAGTTCTAAGAATAACATGAATAAAAGTAACAACATCTTCTTTAGAGCAAATGTTTTCTGAAATGCAGTTTCCAACACCCTGGCAGAGAAATGAGTGCTTGCATGTTTGACTGAGGTGCTGTTTCATGAGTGTTTTACCCTCAGTAAAGCAGGTGATCTCCAGGAAATCTCCCAAATATTGTGTGTTTGGGAGACCCAGCCAAGTCCTGTGCAAGGCTATAGGGGAGTTGGTAGCTTTAGTAAATATGTCCTGAGAAGTGTTAAGTAAAAATGACATTTTTTTCTGTCACTGGGGGAGGTGCAGTTTAAAAATAATAGTACACTTCATGAATATGTATATTTAAATTTGGACGTGGCTGGATCTTGATAAAAGACAAAAGAACCCATCCCTTCTCTCAGATTCATAGAACTGTAGTGCACTTTTAATGTGTTATTATATGTGTTTGTGGGTAATGTGATGTGTGATAGACATTGCTTCTAATTATAAAGCTTCCTTAACAAAGAATTGATCCCAATGAATACGATTTTATGAGTGTTGCCTTGCAATAACCCACATCAGTTACTCTTCAGCGTCCCTTCAGCTTTCCCTTCCCCACATTGTTTTTGTTACTCCCTGCTTGCGTTGTTCTTTCACTCAACTGCTTCCTTTTCTGCCTCCAGGATGAGATTCTGTGCCAAATCAATGCTTCTGTCTGACTGGCTCTTTCTGCTCTATGTGTTAATGGTCTGCTGTAAATTGTTGTCCGCCTCTAGTCACCATCCCCGGGGGCACACAGGTAGGAGCTTTTAAACTCATTATGTGCTACTGAGACCAATTAATACCACTTGCAGCATGTGAGAGCCCACTTTCTAGCAATGGATAATTGATGAGGCTGTTGACAGTATGTTATAATCAGTGCAATAGGTTAAAAATACACCACCAACAAGGAAAAAAAAGAGTTATTGTAAATTTTCATGGCTTTTCTCTAGTTATTTATGTACTGAAGCTTGCCAGGAGGTTTTTGGAGTGACTTCATGACTGCTAGGTCTTTGGCATTTGTTTGTGTCATTTTGCTTTATCCTTATCCAAAAACATTCTGAGATGTATCTTTATCTTCACCCTCTTAATCCTGTTGTTATCAACTGACTTTACAGCGGTGGTGGGCAATAAATCGAAGCCCTCACACTCATGTTAGCCAGTTCTTTCTCTGACTGACACAAATTCTGACCTGTGCTTAGATCAGCCTCTGATACTCTCCTCCTTTTCCTAACTGGCATAATGAGGAAAACAAAGATCTAGCATTTAAGGGGATGGACTATTGTAGTAGAGAAATACTACCAGGCATGATGTGTTATCTTTTTATAAATGTCAGAAAAAGCTCAGAATGAGCTGGATTGACTTCCAGACTGGAATTTTGTAGCAACATCTCTGGTAGGATCGTGCAGACATCAGCTTGAAAGCAGAAAGAGATGAAGATGTACCAGTGCTAATGTGAAGGTATCTGTGCAAGTCCTAAATAAAACGGGATAGCTGTGCTAAGACTGTGCCACTTTTGATCCCACTAGAGAGAGAGGTGAGGTAACAAAATACCCCTGTCAGTGCTGCTTTTCAGGAGAGGATAAAAGTCTGGCTGCAAACCCCACAATGGGTCTGTTCTCAGCACCACAGTCAGCTGCATGCTGGCTTGGGGATTTCTGCAAGTGCTGCTGTCTCTGATGTGCCCCTAAATCAGGTGTTACTCCTCAAATCCATGTGCAATGTTCTTAGCTCTGAGCCAGGCTCTTGTGGGTGCAGGTCTAATGTTAGCATCCACTCCCCTCAGGGCTGGGAAGTGAGGATGCATTTGGTAGGGGCTCCATCCTCCAGAAGAGACAAACTATTGATCTCTTTCCTGGCTGCTTCCAGTGGTTGTCTGGGTGGGAGCTGAAGGCTCCTCCCGTGCTCACCAAAATACCTCCAGAACTGGCAAGCAGGACTGACTGACTGCACGCAGCTGCTGTGTCTCTGAGAGCTACAAAACCTCCTCCTTGCCTTCCCCCATCACCAGCTCTGCTTTCCCTGGCTGTGCAGCACTTGTGTTTGCTGTAAAATACAGCCACAGTTTCTGGAGAGTAGCTGCACTGAGAGGCAAAAGCCTGAGGAGTGACTCCAGTGAATGCAGTGGTGGAGGATGACCCAGGTTGCTGCTTTGCTCTGGGAATTAGCTGTATCCCTTCCAAGAGGAAGGGGGTCTGTGCACACTCACAAGTTAATAGCAGAGCATTTCAGAGCTGACTCTGCAGACAAACCTGGAGAAGAGCAGGTTTTGTCATGTGGGGAGTGGTCTTGTCAGAAGAAATATTATTTTTGTCCTTTCAAGATGCTCTTTGCCTGTGTACCTAAGGGAAAAACCTGTAATAAGGCAGCAGTGATCTTGTGTTGTGGGCTTGTATGATGAACACAGTGTATTCTGTAAATCATGACAATATTTTTTTCATAAAATTTCAGAATGCTTGAGAGCATACCTTAAATTGACACATGGAATTCCTTCCACCCTGTCCAAGAGGTACCACAAACACAGTCAAGTGGCTTGACTTTAAGGATGCTTATGTGCTGTGATTTCTCTGGTGAGCTAAAAGAAGGTTCTGCTCCTCATCAATAGCTTGGTCCAACTGTGGAGCTGTTTTTGAAATGGACACCTTTGAAGCTGGAGCCTTCATGCACCTTTTTAGACTGTGGTGTCCTGTTCTTCCCCAAATGTGTTTCCCTCCTTCGTACACTGAAGTGAGCCCCATCCCACTTTGATTCCATGTGGTAGATTGTTACCATGATATTTTCTGAAAAATCCCTTTGTGAGGATTCCTTCTCCTGGGAAGGCGAGAAGCCTCAGCTTCTCCTGTTTTTGCTGCTTTGGAGTGTGGTCTGGAAAATGTTTATCCAACATGTGAATTGTTTTAATTTAATGACCAAATCATGGTCCAGCTGTGTCAAGGCTCTGAGGAGTCACAGCTTTTTATTATTTATTCTTGTTAAGCCTTTTGATGTGTCCTTTCTCTTTCTTTAGTATAGTATTCTTTTACTATAATATAATATTATAACAAAATAAATCAGCCTTCTGAGAACATGAAGTCAGATTCATCTCATCCCTTGTCCTGGAGACCCTCACAAACACCCCAGTAGAGGAAGCAGTGATCCCATTTTTGATTCTCCAGCTCCCTACATCTGACTCTTGGCACCACAGAGGGTTTAGGGGTCTGTCCTCAAGGGGCCTGCATTTCCCAGCCTCATCTTATCTTTGCTGCCTGACACAACACATAGATTGACCTTCTAATGGATAATCAAATCTCTGATGGAATCTATTATGTGAGCAAGGTGCTGCCTTGTTCATCAGGAAAACAGATAATTCAGAGCTTTTAGCAGAGCCTGTTTTGTGGAAAGCAAATAATTAGCCTCATTTATTTCATACAAATTAGCATGTTCTTGGATAGCAATTGAGATAAAATTTCTGCAGTCAATAGGCAGCATTCCCATTTTTCAAGGTAAAATGTCCTGAAGCACATTAGAGGGATGAATCCAAGCTTTGGGTTCAGCAAAGGTTTTGTCCTTTAGGTCCAGCAGCTGCCACCTGACAGGTACCTGCTGAGCTGGGGGCATGAGGGGCCCAGCCTGGGCTGCTTTGAGAGGAGCTGGTTTTTTAGAACAGGTTGTGTCTGCTCCTGACAATCAGTGTGCTTCAAATGATTTACTTGACATCATCAGCACCTTTAAATAAATGTGTACTCATTACAGCCAAGAAACTTTATTAACTAAGAGCAGACAAGAGAATTTAAGATGAAAAGTGGGAATTGACTTCTTCTTTTCAAAATACTGCCATTTTAAAGGAGCCTTGTCTGGGAAAAGACAATTATTGACCTAGGTGATGCCTGAAAAAAATGACATTTGTCAGCTGTCTGCCCTATTCAGGCAGGGACAGAGCCTGGATCTTATGGACCAACCTGCCCCTGAAAAGTGGGAGAGAATGGCATTGAGAAATCCCTTTGACAATGGAGGCCTCTTCCCTGTAATGAAGTGTAAGACAGACCCAGTTCTTTCTTTTACTCTGTGAAATATTAATCACAAATATCCCCTGAAATACCTGTCAGAGGGGAGGTGTTCAATCCTGCCTTGCTTTGGAGCAGTTTGGATCTTGAATCCAGCTTGGAGGTGTCTGCCTGTTTTTCACTGGAACAGTAAATGACTGACCGAGGCAAAAGTCAGAGGAGGAATTTTCCTTCTCATCACCATTAGATCATTAAAGATGTTGCTTGTGCAGATTATTTTAGCAGCCTCCTTGTACATCTATGTGGAGAAGAAACATGAGAATGTTCATCTGGCTTTGTTGCTGTGAATGCCCTTCTCAAGAGTTTCTCTTTTGCCCTGACAATAACTAAGGGAAGCATAACCAACATTTTTTTTTTGTTTTAAATGGGCAGTATTTCAGGCTCTTGAGTGCCTAATACCAATATAATGATCAATTCCATGCTGTGCTGGATGGAGCAACATACATTTAGTAGCAGAAGAGATTTGTTTCCACCTCACTGCTCAAAGTCACAAATGAAGAAGCATTGAAAAGACATTTTGTCAGGTCAGCTTGTGTGAGGGCTGGCCCTGCAGACCCTGAGCTGGCACAGCCAGCTGAGCAGTTTCTGCCATGAATTACTGGTGCAGCCTGGCTTTTTTGACACTGTTTTGTGTGAGATGATGCTCACCTGCAATGCTTCCAGCTTTGCTGAGAGGTCTAAATTTTTAGGCGAAATGTTCCACATCAACTGCAGTTTTTCACAACTTTAAGGATTTCTTTACTTTCAGGTCTTTGTGGACAGACTCTGCTCCCACTGGAGTCAGAGGAAAAATTCCTTACTTACACAGGCTCCAGGATTTAATCACCTTAAAGGAGAGCTGAAAAATGCAGCTTTATCTTAGAAATATTGCTGCTTTTAAGAAAGCAGGGAAAACCCAGGCTGCTTGTTCTCCCTTTATTTTGGGGTTGGAGCATCATTTTTCCTGGCAGCGCTGTTGGGCAGCCGTGAGATGGATTCCTGTTTCCACCAGAGGGCCCTGCAAGGCTGTGGAAGGGGCTCCAGCACTCAGCCACCACCGGCTTCCTCCTGATTTAAATCCCAACTCTGCATTTTGCTAAGTAGAATTATGAGTCCTTTGTATTTCCACGGGTCAGACATGGTTACTGCACAATAAGCTTTAGCCCTTTGTTCTATTTAACTCCTTTTATGTCTTAATGTTTTATTCAGTGTGCTATTTATGTGGTTTATTACCCAGCTTCTAAATACAGGGTAGCTACAATATACAGCCCTGACTGTAATCTCTTCAAGTAATAAGGTAGGGAAGGCAATTCACTTGAGAAATAGGTTCCCTTTAAGACAAAAAGGGCAGAATTCTCTGTGTGAAGTTTGCTGGTGCACTTATTTTTGTGGAGAAAAAAGTATAAGAAATATTTATTTTCCTTTTAAATTTTTTTTCCTTAAATAACAATGACAGCTTTGATATATATGACAGACTTTGAAAATTATTTCAAATTAGATGCATAGCAATGTCACCAGTAAGTAACAATTCAGTGTTGATTTACTCTTGTATAGGGTGAAATGTAGCTTCTGGTGTCATTTTCCAAGAATGCACACTTTAACTGTGTGGAATGTTATTTCATGTGAAAAGATTTGTGTATTCCTGGGAGCTGAGGGGTGTGAAGGGGAGAATTACAGACAAACTTTTAAATGTTTATGTTTGTGTTTCAAATGTCATTGTTTCAAAAGTGGGAGGGAAATTCTGTAATAAAAAGCAGAGAGTCTCATTTAATACAAAGGGTCAAACCCAGTGAGTCAAACTGTCAAGCAGGAGGTTGATACCAAGCTCTTTCCTGCAGCATCAAAGTAACTTTATTTTAAAGCCAGAGAGGAAAGCTTGTGAAAATATTGCCTTTATTTTATTCATTTTACATTGACACCATAATTTTTTTTTTACATAGCTGCCACCTGCTGTAAATTATAATCTTTATATCCCATTGACCAAAATTCTAACCAGGAAAGCTTTCTTTACTCTGTGTCTTTTCTTTTAAATCTACTTCTCCCAAACTTAGATCTGATAACAGAAAAAAAATATTACATTGCAAATGGATTGTCTTGTGCTAGTGTGAGACAGAAATGGCTGGATAAGGGTAAATCCACAAATAGAATGGAAAAGATCTTGTCCTTGGTGTTCACTTGAGTGAAGTGATGTAACAAAAAGCTCTGTTCTGGGTTTCCATGGAGGTCAGTGTGCTGAGTCCTTGGGAGGATGGATGCCAGAGTGATGAAGGCAAGAGATTGAGATGTAAAGGACTTGCATCAAGTTCTATGCTCTGAAATGATTAAAAGACCTGCTTGAGATGAAGTCCTGACCCCACTGAAGTGGGAGTTTGATTCTTCTGTGATTTAGTTTCCAGCCCACTCCGGATATGTCTCAGCAGAAAAGTTTAACTTGATAGTTATGATTTTATTAAAGCTAAATCCAGTCACTCACAGAATTCACCATTGGCAAATCACTGCCATTTTTGAAGGATGGAAACTGTTTCAGGGTCTGTTCTTCTATTGATCCCCAGTCTGTGCTCACTGGCTGGGCTGCACTGCCACAGCCTTCCAGTGACATTGATTGTGACAGCAGGGCAGAGCCTGCCCCAAACCTAAAGTCCCATTTCAATGTAATTGTAAGGCCTTTCATCCCAAATGAGGGGCTGCCCAGGCTTGAATTAATGCTCATGGAAATGGCTAGCAGTTTCTGGTGATTTAGATTTTTTTTGTCTGTGCTACCTGATGAAGGGTGGTTCAGAGGCAGCCTAGGGAGGGCTGGCTCTCCATGGTGGCTTTCATTTGCCCACCTGGCTGTGGGTGAGTACAAAATATTCACCTTGTATTTAAGAGATCTGTGGTCATCCTTGGCTTGTAGCATCAAGCATGCCCCACCTGTGCCTGCTGCACTCACACTTCAAGGAGTGCCCAGCTCTGCTCTCGTGCCAAGCACAGTGCATTCCCCTCCAGAGAGCTGCCCCTCAACTTTAACTTTGAAAGTTTGAGGTGTTGATACACCTGGTTTCAAGGACATCTTTGAGCAAGCACTTCTTGGAAACCAGAAAACATTTAATTAATAATGGAAGAGCCTGGAGATGGATTTTTTTTTTTTTTTAACTAACATTTAAGTGTTTTGTTGGCAGAGCACCATGGGATTGCTGCTGGTAGCCCTTTGCAGCTGTTTTTCAGTGTTTGGCAGCATTCTTGCATTCCTTCAGGAGAGTGACAACTGATAGCAGACAATGGATTCTAAATCAGGAGATTAAAGATGTCTTGTAGGCTTCAGCAGGGTAATCTCTCCTCATCACACTGGAGATGGAAGCTACACCTGACATTCATTATCTTCCAGGGTGGCAATCTTTAACAATACCTCCAGAAATGCCAGAAGTTATGAGTGGAAAATTCGAGGATCAACAGTCCTGTTGCTTAGTGTTTGGCCTTTATTTATTTATTTATTTCCTTCCTTTATTTCCACCTATTTTTTTCTCCTTATGGATATCATCCATATGCCTTGCAGTCTGTGAATGATCACTAATTTTCTGATTTACGTTGCTATTTTGAGAAATAATGACCATTTAAGTGCGAGGCAAGATTTCTCTTAGCTTTATTTCCTGCTTGCATCCTGTACCATTTCCTTCAAGTAGCATCTTAAGATGCAGTGAATATTTTGGTATAAACAGATTTATTTTGATGTCTTTTTTTTTGCACAAACAGTCACAAATTAGCTGGGGTGGAATGGCAGGCTCTGTGGTTAGCAGTCCTGGGATGTGCTAACAGCTGTTTGTAGGGTGTTGCATCACACTGGCTGGTTTTTGCCTGATAGCAAAAATGAAATTGTGATTGTAAAGCAAAAATCAAAATGTACCAAGGTGTACATTTCATAAATGAACCCAACTTTTGGGTTCATTTTATTTTCAGATTGGGTGTAAAACCTTAAACTATCTTTTGTGCTGTGTATATCCCATCTTCTACAGCTTCCTTTCTTCTCCCAGGAGATTTCCTTCTGCATAACAGAAAATAAGGCTGATGGGGAGCAGACACTGACCTTCCTTGTTTGTGGTGTCCCTGGATTGTCTCTGAAAGGGACACGAAATCTCTCCTGACTTGCCATGTTGAGGAGATGCCCTTTTCAGAGATCAAACAGGAAGACCTTAAGACTGTGTGTCAGCACTGACACTTGTCACTAAATTTTCTCAGTTTTGTCTTTAGAAAACGTAATTTATTGAAAATATTAAAATCAAGTCAGAATATAACTTGAGAAAAGCATATGATGTCAGCTGGCTTAACTCACCCCAGCAACACGAGTGTCTGGCATGAGTTGTGGCTGTGCTGATGATTTCTGTCCACTGAGTCCTTTCAGCAGATGCTGGTATTCTTCCAGCTGGAAAAAAATAAATCAAAACAAAAAAAAAAAAACCCAAAACAAAAAAACCCCAACAAAAAAATCCCCAAAACAAAAAACCCAACCAAAACTAAGTCAACTGAAATTTCTCATCTAAAAGAGTTTGAATGCACAAAGAGGTCCTTGCTGTTCTCTGCAGGCACTCTATTAGAGTTAGTACTGTTGCGTCACTGAGAAAAAAATGTAGCTGATAATTTTATTTTCAGTGTTTCTAAATGCATATTGTTAAAAGAAAGTCTGATTGCTCTGCAAGGATTGTCACTTCTTGGCTGGGTGTCCAACTCTGTTGTCTGTTTTTAGGAATGGCTGCTGACAATTGAGTTTAATAATTTACTTGCATAGAGTTAATTTTTCAGCCTTTGTTCCTCTTCCAAGGTTTCAGAAATATGGAGACAATATAATGGGTTTTATTATCAGATCTATGTTCAATGTTGTTTGAATTATATGGAAAAAAGCAATAGTTTGATATTTCATTCAGAAATACTGTGACAGATGGGCTATTTTTCTCCCCCTACCACACAATATTTTTAATATTTTATTTGCAGATACAAAAGACCTCGCAACTTTGTGTTGACATTCTTTAGAAATTGAGTAAAATTGCTGCCCTCAGCAAAATGCAATTTACTGCAAGGGATGCCACAGTCCCCAAACAAGGAGCCAAGATAATTAGTCTGCAACTGACAAATAAGTCTGCTATGCCAATGTAATGAAACATCCTTTTATCAGACTGCATCACATGATGGTTTGTGCCAAGCTAGAGAGAAAAGAGAGTTTACTCTGAAAACATGTCCTCTTCTGGGGCAGCAAATCTAATCCAGCAGTGACTTGAAAGAATTTTCCTGACCCTTCCCTGGTATCAAGGGATTTGGATTGACTGAATTCTGGATCAAACCCAAAACCTGAGTAGAGTTTTTTTTGCAAAATCATTTCCATTTCTCTTTTGGCTGTAGCCAGAACAGCATCAAAGCAGCATTAAAAAGAGCTTTGGCTGCAGGAGGAGCAGTTTATCAGGGAATAAAGGTGATTCAGCATTTTCTCTGTATCGCCTCTCCAAAAAAGAGAAGGGTCTTTGCCCCAAATTCTGTGGCAGCCAAACCAAAGCAGTATAAAGTATTTGTCAGCAACACGAACTGCTTTACAAGGGAAGTGTGGCCATTCTCATTTAAGAAATGGGGGATGAAACCCTTGTGTGCATGGTGAGCACACCATGTCTTGGGAGCCAACAGGTCTCGGGTGCAGAACAGAGCCAGGGGCAGGTTTAGATTATCCTGCCTGGGACTTGGTGGCTGGGCTGTGATTTATGCAAACAACACACTTAAATACCAAACACCATCACTGCACTGTGCTGGCCAGTACAGGTACCCCCTGTCAGAGCTGCCAAGTGACTGGGGAGCTCCTTCCCAAACTTATTTCCTGCATTTCTCAGTCCAGAGTCTGTTAGCTGAGTTGGTCAAAAGGCACTGCAAAGAAAGGACATTTATTCTTATTTATTAGGTTTTGCTCACTATTTTTTTTTTTTTTTGGTGAAATACGGCATGACCTTTCAGTCTGAGATCTGGTAGATGATAAATATTATTAGCAGGGTCACTCCTTGACCAGGGAAAACTGCCTGTTGTGCAATGATGAATTCAGTCAGGGGACAAGCTGTGGAAAATGTCTGGTTTGTGGCAGCCTCAGCAGATGGTTGTACTGAGTGGATATTGCTAATTGCCACTGCTCTTATATTAGCATGGTGATGAGGAACTGGTTTGCTGCTTGGCTGTGGGGATGGGGAGAGAAGAAATGGGGTCCTTGTGTCTCAGGTGAGAGCACAGGTGTTGTGTACCCCTTGGCTGACCCTCATTTCATGCAGAGTGAAGCACGGGTGACACCAAGGAGCTGAGGGGCAGCATGTGCTAGCCTCCAGCAGAGAAGGGATCAGTGATGCTACAACACACTGTAAATAAAGCATTAAACAAAGTAATTCTGAATATAAAAAGAAATTGGTATGAAAATCACAAGGATAAACACCACGCTTCAGTAAGAGTGAGTGTAAAAATGGCATCCAATTGCTAAGTGCTCTCGGGGGCAATGAGAGTTACTTAGTCTTTTTTGTATAAATCTGATGATTTAAGCTATCTGCTTTGTGAAAGGACTGCATGAGAGAGTGAACAGGATGCTAGTCTTCAAGGAAGAAGAAAGGCAGAAATCCCTTTCACTGGAGACAGGATCTCATGGTGTCATTGAGCACTTGATAGGCCAATTGAAATTCAGAAATCACATTTAAATTTCTGAATGCTGAACAGGAGGGAGATAAATAGGTCTGCACTAATGATTACATAACCTCTTGGCTAGAATCAAATAATATAATGTACATTTTCAGTTAAGCCTGCGGTCCTGTATCCTAATAAGTGCTAAAGTTTAAAATGCATTTGAGAAGTAACATGGTAGAAATGTGCAAAGCTGAATTTATTCTTCGTGTTAGGTGCTGTGCAAGTCTTGTTTGTAGGGGTGTGTGAATAATCAGGGCTTTAATGCTCCAGTTAACTTGTTTAACAGGTGAATGGATTTATTGTGTTTTGGTAGAGAGGCAAATCAAGGATATCTCTTTACTGACAGAACACAACTATCCTAAATGAGTCCTCCTGAAATTAATCACTGGGAGTGTCCTGGGCTGGGTGTCTCGCTCAGACAGAGCTGAACTGAGCACAAGGCAGTAAATCAAAGCAGATACCCTTCAGGTTCTCTGTGAAAGCTGACTTGGTGCCTGGTGCAATGTACAGCCTGTAATCACAGGGCAGCCCTGGCTTTTGCCCATGACTCCAGTAGAGTGATTTTTATAGCACTCAGGACTTTCTGGAGAGTGGAGGGGCTCTGCTTGTGCCCCTGCTTTTCTGGCAGGTTGACTGTACAGGGAGGACATGTCAGCCTTTCAAATGGTTACAAAAACCCCAAGATAATCAAACCAGATGAAATGTGGGTGGTGATTCTCCCATTCTGCCAGTGGTGCAGTTGAATATCCGGTACTGGTTTATCAGTCACAGTTCACCTGTTTCCTCCATTCACCAAAAATAAAGCATCATCCCCTTCTTTGTTGGCTGCTACACCACTGCCACTCTTTGGGAGAATTCTGTGTAGTGGGATTTAAAGATGAGTTACATTAAAAGTGGATAAATGATAATTTTATGTTTCTTGTAGCAATTTTACAGGAAATATGAAGCTCTGAAAAATACAGAGACTGACACTTGTTTCTCTGTCTCAGCAGCATCTCAGAGTTTCACAGAGCAGAGCACTGATTGTGCAGCTAAGCTGCTGAGAAAAGCTCTGTCTTTTTCTCTTTCCTGGTCCCAAGTCAGCCAACTTTCCCCCTTCCTTCCCATTCTCCTTGATTTGGAGGAGTTTGTGCCATTGATGTCTTTCTGTAGTCTCCTATTAGCATCAGAAATTTATCTTCTTCATAAATTGCCCTGTAGACGGTACCCTGACAATTTGTGTTGGCTTTAAATTGTTGTCACTGTCTCTGCTTCATCATCCACAAGTAATGATGTTGATAATGAAAATGTTATGCTATCATTTACAAATTCTTAGCCTGTCTGTTATCTTTGAGGAGATGATAAGTAGATAGCAGAGTATCAAAGTCTCATTTTGCTCTACATGTATTCTGAGCTCCCAAGTACTGAATCAAGGCAGAAACAAGCTTTTAAAGCTAGATTTAGCAAGATATTTAGATACCTATCACAGCAGATTAACAGCCAGTAGAATTTTTCAAGTGAGTTTTTACAAGGTATGTGCTGAACCTCCATTTTAAATGCAGTGAAATTCTAGATGTGAAGACTTGGAATTTGTGCTGGTATAAGATAGATAAGATCCTGCTTGTTACAAAGCTCTGTGTCACCACTCCTCTCTCAGCTCCAACATCTGAAACAGCTCAAGAGCTGCAGGGTCAAAGTGGATTGAGTCCATGGAGTGATTTCTCAGGCAGCACCAGGAGTGGTCCAGGCAGGAGATGCCTCTTTGCTCCCCTTTGTGCAGAAGGAACAGACTCTTACAAAGGCTTCTCATTCACTCCTGCTTTATTTTACTTCCTCTGCAAACCTTGGCCTTGCTGGGCATTGCCAGGAGGTGCAGCAGGAGCATCCCTGTGCCCATGGCTCATTCTCCATCCTCTGCTCAGTCCCTGTGTTAGGGTTCAGGAACACATCATCACAGAATGATTATATGCAGGTGCTTTTATTGAAGAGCTCTGGGTGTCAGGTACAGATCCAAATCTGTTTCCACATGGGCTCAGGATGAACACGTTTTTATACCCTTATCATTATATAACTATATATTAATTATTAAGCTTATATTGTTTTATTGTATACATTGATGTCATCCAAACAGGGATTTTTGTAATTTCCATCAAACCCCCCAAATATAATTTCTCATGATTCTTGTTACAATTAAACAATAATTATATCCAATTACCAAACAATCATCACATTTAACAATCATATAATTTACCATATAACAATCATATAATTTATCACAGATTACACCGGTGCAGTTTCGCATGATCCAGTAAAGCCTAACATTTTTCCAGGGCCTTTCTTTCCAACTCCCCTGAACACCCCGTGATTTTGGGAACATTTTCTCCCTGTGCTGGCCCCGCTGGATGGCAGCAGCGCGACAGCCACAGGCTCTGCCCGGGCAGCGCCACGCTCTCCCAGATTTCCACGGAATTTTCTCTCTTCTTCACCTTTTATTTGCCTCCGCCTGTCCAGGAGAGGCCCAGCTCGGTATTTGTCTTGCTCAGTGTCCAAGCAGGTGTGTTGCTGGTTCAGATTTTCCAGGAGCAGGGGCCAGGTCAGGCAGTGACAAGGGGACGCGTCCCTGGTGTGGTCACACTGCAGCCAGGACCTGCTCCTTCTCAGGCAGGTCTGCACCTGGGAAGAGACATGAAATTAAGCCTGAACATTTCCTTTCCAAGTTTTATTATTGCTGTATCAACAGCAATTAAAACAGGCAGGTATTTACTGCCTGATAGCGCTGACAAATAATTTAATTTTGCGCTGCTTAAAAAATGATCCTCATCTTAGCAGGCTTTGTAATTAGGTTTGACCTTAAGCAGCCCCACGTTCCTCATGTTGGTATCCTCATGTTGGCAGCAGTATCTGAATTTTGGAGTCTATTTAAAATGTAAATTATGTTTCTTAAAATTTGTAACAACATCTTATATAGCATCAAGATGTTTAGCATTTATGTTATAAAGGTACATAATAACTAAATGTTTCATAACCAGATGTCATGATTTTATGCTGAGTGCTTGGACCTGCAATACTTTAGATGTGTGCTAGTATTTAAATGAGTTCCAGCTCAGCTCCAAGGCTAGCAATCTGTTGGGATGAAAGTGTGGGCAGTTCACCTCAGTGTCACTGCTGCATTTTTTAGCTATTTGTGTGTGGACTGTGTACTGTGAGAGAAAAATATCTTGCTGTCACTACAGTATTTACTAATTAGCCAAGAGTAATTTAAAGAAATGCATTGACTCTCAACATTTAGTTGCAGGAGACCAGATGTTAAAAACTAAAAAGCTGTTTTGTTGATTGAAGTTTGGGCTCTATTTAGATCCCAAAATGTTACTATCATTTGAATTTTAATTTTTGTGGGACTTTCTTATATTTGAAAAGAGACCCTTGACTGTACAAATCTTTATTTTAGATCACACCTGCTTTCTTTGGAGGTGGTTCTAGGTTTAAAAGAAAATATTTGTGTTTACTAGGGTGTGAATATGGCATTAAGTGGTTGCAATAAGGATAGTGCTGTTTGTTGCCAGCAGGAAATGTGAGATCAGAACAGACTATTTCCCTATAATAATTCAGCTATAAATGCTGAATTATTAACAGTAAATCCACAGTATTTCCTTTTGGATATGTAGAAGAGACTTAATCCCAGCCACAGGTCTTTATGATGGTTTTAGGCAAGAACACAGAGATGATGAAGTGAGGAAAATTTCTATATGGAAAAAAAATGCAAGCTTGGAGCTGGTACAGATATATGACCTCTGTTTTAGCCCTTAATCTTGGAATGAAACAAGATTTTGGCAACTTGTTCACCTCCTTCAGAACTTGCTTGCAGATACAGTGACACAAAACTGTTTCAAACTTATCGACACCAGCACTGGCTGAATGCATTATCTGATGCTGCACTGTGGAAATTGGGGCTGTTTGATTTACATGCCTCTCCCAGCTGTTGGATTTATCTGGTTGGAAAGGAAAAATTGCTTTGAAGGAGAAATTTTTAAAAGTGAAGAGATCCCTAAGTTTTGGGTTAATTGTGCCATCCAGGGAAGATATTTCATTAGCATTATTAATCTAGGTCTGTGCCTGGCCCTGTGGGAGAGTGCTGTGCATGCTCCAGGTGACAGAAGATGGAATATCCGTGGAGAGGACAGAACAGCTCTAGCTGGAAGACACATAAAATAATCCATATGAAACTGGGGAGTTTCAGGGAAGTTTTAAGGGCAGAGCTTAGAAGTGCACTGGGATTTGGTCCTGTACATTCATTATGCAAGGATACAGTTTAATCAAGAAATGATTTATGCACCTGTAACAGTGGTATAGACAGGCTGCTGTGAAGTTCATCCTGATGTTGGTGTCTTGTTCCAAGTGCTGGGATTGGCTGCAGGTGATAAGAACAATACTTTGTTTCTGTCCTAAGCAAATTATTTATTCTCTTTAGTTTGTTCCATTTCACTTTGCTCTTGTTTATTATATTTGTCAATCCAACAGTCCAGCATGTTCTGAATTAATTATGAAATGCTTCAGAGTAAATGGAACTGGGACTGCTGCAGAGAACAGGAGATTGCTGTGGTTTGCTGAGTTTAGTGAGACTCTGTATTTCACAATGCTTTCCTAAAGGGCAACCATGTGTGCACCTTGAATTTCAAACACTTCTTAACCCTGCAGGACTCAAAGTTCTAAAGGAGCAGGAGAGATGAGATTTTACATTCCTCCACCTGTCACTGACTCCCCAGTAATTTTTGAGAGTGCTGGGCCAGCAGAGGTGGTGTCAGTGCAGACTGTGACCCAAACTCTGGGGTCCAACCCTCCCAGCCAACAGAACTGGGCTGTTCTCAGGTGTCAGTGTCCAGCTCACACTTAGATTTTGATTATTAGATATCATCCCTTTGAGACATCATGTGTTAGATATCATCAGCAAATGCTCAACAGGAAAGGTCATTGTTTTCAGTGTTCCCTTAAGACTCTTCTGAAAATCCCACCTGAAAAGTCTTATTAGTCACATTTGTTACACAAACAATGTCATTCCTCATCCTCAAATGGCAGGGAAACACCAATAGTAGCTCACCTTTAATTTCTTTAGTGTTGTTTTGTGTTCAGTGACAAAGTTATAAAATATGTTTAGCAGGATGCCATAAATAACTGCAAGCTGAGAACAGAATAATGATGGAAAGCAACTAGTTAGCCAGATCACATAACTGCAATGCTTTGTACTGCCAGGAAGGACTTACACCAGGCTGCTTGCAGAGCTGCTGTTTTGAACCTTCTCGAAACCTGGAAGGTGTGTAATTTGAGAACTTTTATGGATTTCTTTATATAATAGTTCCAAGAAGCCTTGCCCCCTGTGACCTAATTATGTCACCTGAGTGCTGCACAACTTTGTACTCAAGTAAGACTGCCAGGGGCATGTGAGCTTTGTACTGAAATTTTTTTTTAAATTGGACTTCATCTTTTCTTCCCCCCTCTCCCACTACAAGCTGCTTGACTTTAACATTTTATCTTAGGTTGGATGCTCCACTGTTTTTTTTTTTTTTTTTTCTTGGTGTTTTGCTTATGTTTTTGTTGTGTATGTTTTGGGGTTTTTTTCTTTTCTTTTTTTTTTTTTTCCCCCAAAAGGCCAAGTATGCAATGATAGGACTAATTTGTATTTTTAATCTGTACCTTGTAATTAGAGCTAGGAGGGGCTGGAGGGAGATGCCAAATGAGTAAGAGCTTTTCCTCTAAAAGCTCTCCAGGCACATAACCGAGTTTTGGGAGAGCTTTAAAGGAAAGCACTAATGAAATTCCTGCAGAAAAAGAAAAATAAGCCAACAAAATTAAGACTTAAGCGTGCTATTTTTATTCAGGACTGGGGTTAAAAAAGACTCTGGTACCCCCTGGGTTCACTCTCAGCTAAAACATTTTAATCACTAATTATTATTTTCTTTTTGTGTGGATGAGTTTCTGCCCCATTGATTTGCCCAGTACTGAGGTTTTTAGGTGATTGAAGATGATGTTGATGTTCCTTGGAGGATTTGCATCATTTTACCTCAGCTTTGCTTGAAAACCAGGCTGTTTTTACTGCGAGGTCAGTAATTTTCATGAAGTTTTGTTTTTCTAGAGGGCAAAGCGCCAAAGGACAAACCCCAACTTATTTAAATCTTGGAAATTGAATAGCTGTGGAAATTGTGAAGGTTTAAAAATACCACACCTTTCACTCAAGCAGAGCAATGAATTAGAAACAAAACACAGTCGTGGTTATAACCTCCAGAAAGGTGCTGGTGGTGAGAAAGGTGAAGCTGAAACAGGTGCTTCCCATCCTTTTGGGCAGGATTCTGAAGTTTTAAGGCAGTAGATCTCCAGTGGTAGAGCAGCACAGAGCTTTGTGCATGGATCTGCTGATGGAATTGCTCTAGCACAGAGGACTCTTTGTTTCTAGGAAACACATATGCAAAAATTTCATTCTGTGTTCCCTTCTGAGTGCATGTGCCTCCATCAGCACAGTGAACTCCAGTGCCTTCCTTCTGCCAGCTGATCCTCTAAGGGTCCCCTGACTTTTGCTCTCTGTGGCTTTTCTCCTTAGTCTGTAACAACCCTTATTTAAAAATTTTAAAGAATTTTATAAAATCAAAATGATGGCTGTGAACGTTTCTCTGAAGCAGAGGGATTGCAGAGCTAAGCCATGTTGCTCATTGGCACGTTATCCTGTGCAGGAGATGGATGATTTTGTATTCTGTGTACAAGAAGGAACATAAGCCTCAGCTTGTGCTGGCATTCCCAAGGACAAATGAAAACAAATGTTGAACAAGATTTCTTTTGGTAAAGAAGATACCCAGTTAAATGAAACTCAAGCCTTTTAGTTATGCAAGACTAGCTTTTAGTCTGTCTAAAGAAGAGATATCCCGGTGAATACGCTGGGTCTTAGCTGGCATTGCTTAAAACTGGATTATTCCCTCCCTTCCCTGGTGGGGGCCATGGATAGTTGCCTTTCCCTCATCTCCTCCTTTTTGTATGCAAAGCTGGTTTTCTCTCCCTAATATTTAGCACCTATCCTCTGTCACTTGAGTTTTCCAGGCTGGTTTGGGTTATTTCTTTGTTTCCTGTGATTTAGTGAAGGCAGCTTTCTCTCCTGTCATAGCTGGAGGACCAGGCTGAAGATCCAAGTGAAGTATCATCCATAGTCTGAAGAAAGAGAAGGACCACTAGCTATCAGGATTTGGGAACTGAAGAGTTAATGATGGGGATTTTTATGTTTCTAAAACTGGATTTTGGAAACGAGCAATATCCCCCATCATCCATGGCATTCTCAGCTATACCTCTAACTTAAGTATATTAGTTTTCCAAGTGGTGTAAATAAAATTAATGGGCCTGGCTTTGTTTATGGGCTGTGTCTCCGTGCAGGCACAGCCCTGGAGCAAGCACTCCCATCCTGGTGTTAGCAGGCAGCTGTAAACCTCTCTTCCTTATGGCTCCCTTGTAGCTCTGTGCTCTGATGCAGCTCAGCATGCAGATTTTTGAGTAAGGAGAGGCAATAGTTTTCAACATAAACAAGTCCACTGGGTCACATTAACCTCCTTCAGTCTCTGTGTTAAATAATTAAAATAAACTAGGTAATGCTTAACTATACGTATTTAGAGGCTTTCTGGAGGAGCTTATTAGTTCAATATTCTAACACAGTGTCTTAAACCTTCCTGAGCTCCAGGATCCCTTATTAAATATTTAGTGCATATTGCTGAAAAAGTCAAGATTTGCTTTATTTCTTAGAAGAAATGTCTATTCTAAAAACTCACTCAGCCTTTAAAACACTGGCCATCTATAAATACTACTTTTCTCAAGTTGTCATTTCTTGCCAGCAAGGAGTATTTTTCATTTGTAGCAATCTTAATAGCACCCCAAGAATTAATACTTGCAGGAGGCTCTGCAGTGCATCCTTGCTGTACTCTGTAGAACCACCTCAAATACCTTTTTAAGCAATTCATTTGACAGCAGCTCCTTTGGATGGAAAGAAGATGTGTGTCAGCTGCTGACTGTGCTTGGGAGACATCAATATTTCTCCTCTTCTGCTTCTAAAACTGTCAAAATGAAATTAGTTAATTGGTGGGTACTTTAGTGTAGTTGCTGTGGGATAGTAATTATTGGTGACAAGAGCTGCTGGATGTGCACTAATACAGTAGAGCAAAACCTAAAATTTGGAAATGTAAGGCATTATCCTGCACTGCTATTATGACTAGTCATTTTGCCACAGCCTGACTTGCTAGAGATTCAAACCTTCACGTTCAAGGACTTCTTGCCAGGAGAGAGAAGGTTTTGCTTTGTGCAGAGCAGAGTTTTATAAGAATTGCCACATAGCTAAGCAACAGCAGCTCAGTGGATTAAAATAGCATCAGTGATATCTCCAGTCTCTGGGGTAATGAGTTCTAAGCAAGGCAAAGACCTCCAGGAAGGGATTTTGTTTCTGTGGAGTCTCTATCAGATGTTAGTGAATAATAAACAAATAACGAATTGTTTCACTGAGTCCATTCTCATGTGGGCTAATTGCCTGTCTTGGTTCAGTACTTCTGAAGACAAGACACAAACCACGTTGCATTTACCTTTACACCCAGGCCTGATTGCTTACTGAAAGCAGCACAGGCCCTGTGTTTTCTCTCTGCCTCTAACCAGAAATGGTCATCCCTGCTCCAGGATTGTCCCTCAGTGCTTTAATTCACCACTTTCCTTGTTGTTGTGTGGTCTGAGGTGTCAGCTGAGAGAAAAGGGTCCCTGCTCAGCCCCCATGAAAGCAGCACCTTCCAGTGTGAAGGTGTATCTGAGGAAACCATTTACAGAATCCTGCAAACAAAGCTGCTTTCCACTTCTAACAGACTCCCCATAAATGGCCAGTGTGCCATAAAACATAAACTACCTAATAATCCACCCCTGTACAGATGCTTAAAATGACTCAGAAGCTGACAAAGGCTAATGTGTTGGACTGGCAGCATGCTGGATCCCTAACACAGGATCTATTCATCCTGGTAATTGCCATCCACCTCTCACATGAAACTCACCTGTGCTTTAAGCTGTGAATCATGATCTGTCATAGCTCTGTTCTCATAATGCTGGGAAGGAGAAATACGAGGTGAGAAACTCTTTAAAAGAGGGTAGTCCCAATTTTGACAAGGTGTTTCATGCACAAATATGTCTGTTTCTTCACTTGCAGTATTTTCAGGTTTTATGGGGTCTAGATTAACAGATTTTTCTCTCTACTGACTGGATTTTTTTTCTGAAATTTGATGGATGTGTAAAAAGTAACTAAAAAAATATCCTTCTGGTTTGAACTGACAGGAATGTTAGAAGAAATAGAAACCTCTTCTCTCTTACCCAACTTCAGTGCTTTTTGAATAACAATATATTACTGAAGTTTCTGATAAAATGTCAATGATTTTAAATAAATAAAAGGGGAAATGAGTTATGATTTTCAAAAGACTGCACCTTTTAATCTTAGAGAGCAAAATGCATTCCTGAAGGAGAAATAATGCCCTTTTTTTTTTCCTAGACAATTGCAAATAGATGACAGGTTCGTTGCCAAATAACACGTCTGATTTCATGTCTAATAGTTAGTGGAATTTAATGAGTACAAACTGAAAAGTGAAATAGTTCTCAGTAGGAAGGGAGCTGAGTTCTTCTTTTGACACACCCTGCTGTTCAGTGGTTTGTAAAAGATACCCACAGGTGGCAATTCAGTGCTCTCAGTGCCTTGCCTGTGTGAAAGAATAAATGTGAAGCCAGAGCACACAGGGAACAAATCCACCCTGGCTCACAGGCTCAATAGATTTCAAGAGGAATGAAAAAGGGCAGCCTTTTAATGAAAGGAGAGTGTTGGTGGTCTGAGATTTTACTATTGATATTTCAGGTACTTGATATTTAAGGTAATTATACCTAAAACTTCTGTAGGGAGTGAAATTTATACTAAATTCAGTGGTTCAGGCCTTCAGGTGCCTCACTGCTAAACTCCAAGTTCTTTTCTGGAAATATTTGCCAGCTGGTCCCTCAGAACACTGTACTGTGGGCTCTGAGAGATAGCAGGGAAATCCTTGTGAGGACTGAAGGGGGCTAAGAGAGAGATGGAGAGAGACTAATTTACAAGGGCCTGAAGTGACAAGACAAGGAGGAATGGCTTCAAGCTGAAAGAGAGGAGCTTTAGATGGGATATTGGGAAGAAATTCTTGACTCTGGGGGTGGCTGCCCCATCCCTGGAAGTGTCCAAGGCCAGACTGGATGTGTCTTGGAGAAAGGAGTCCCTGCAATGGCAGGCAGGTTGGAACTGTTTTTCCAGGTCCCTTTTAATCCAAGCCTATGATTAGATGACTTTATGATTGTCACACTTTTCTTCCACTGTCCCACCCACCACCAGTGCAGAATGTTTGGCTCAAGGACTCTCATGTGGATCTTCCCTGGGGCTGTCCTGGTACCTGGGGGAATCACATCTTTGTGATGGTTCAGTTGTCCAGCTGTTGCCTCTAGGATGTGTGAGAGTTAAGAGCCTCTGAGGTGATGCTGAAATGTGCAATTCACTCACCCCATGTGAAACTGGGGGTGCTGGCAGTGGATGTGGTTTCTGGTGCTTCCCTGTTTTTTCAGGAAATTTGCATGGCAAATTTCCTTCAGGTTAAAGTAGAACACTCGAAGTGTCAGATGTTTTTAATATCTGAAGGTCTAATTCTGTCTGGTGCTGAGGCTTGTGAAGCAGTGCTTTGTGTAACTTGGAGTTAGGAACACTCTACTACACCAGGTCAAATTATGAGCATGTTTACTGTCAGCTTATCAGTCTGGTTTGCTGTGTAGTTTGGAATTGTGATTAAAGATAAATCATCATTTTGCAGCCTCACAGAACACAGAGTGCTTGGAACAGGATAGTGAGAAACCTGTTTTCTTGTTTGTAAGTGAGCTCTTCTGGGGTTTTGCTGCTGAAGCTGGATCCCTTCTCAGCTAAGGCTACTTCCAAAGTGCACATATTTATGATAACCTCAGGCCATCTGCTACTGATTTCAGAATGAATTAAAATACTCATTCTAGATGTATCCTGCCTTATCACGGACACTGATTCACAGTGGAACATATCTTTTGTTGCATTTTCTTGTTTTAAACCCAGTAAATTTTTAATACTAATTTTAGAATCTTTTAAGTCTTCCACATTTTTTGTCTCTCCCTTAGCCTTTGCTCAAAATAAAGGGGAAATTTTACTTTAGAATCTGTACTGCCATTTTTGCATTCTCAGAAGCAATTTGTTGAAGACTGCAATTAAAATTATTGCATATTTCAACTGTAATTCAGGAGTAAAAAGTAAATGACTTTGTTAGAAGTATTTAAACAGAAATCTTGCAGGCACTTAATAACATATGAAATAACAAAAGACTTTTGAAAAGCCATTCTATTTCTGCATTGTCATGTTGAATACCACCATGCCTGTTCCCTAACAATAAAATTTTTTAATATTTGTTAAGCAAAACTCATGTTTTTATTAAATGCAGAAATGTAGGTATTTTTACATTACAAGACTCAGACTATTTCATTAAAGAAAAGTCATGGCAGTTCAATTGGGTGAGTTATTTTCCTTGAAAGTTCTGTTTGCCAAGGTAGAATTAAACTGAGCTAGCCAGCACTATCAGTGTGCTGACAATTGAGTTCTCTTCAGGTAAAGTGGTAGTGCAGAAACCAACCTGTTAATTAAATTGTCTAATCTCAGCTGGTCAGGTTTGCATGCTCTGAAGGTGGATAGTCACTATAAAGCAAGTCTTGTAATTTCTTGTGTTCGAAAGAGGAGCCTGCAAATAATTACAAGATGAAATCACACAGGATCAAGAAGCCTTGATGGATTGGTAATGAGATACAGAGCCTTTCACCTCAAGGCTGTTCCTAAGCCAGATCTGCCTGCTGCAGTTGGGAAGTGCCCTCAGACAGTGCTTGGTTTGCAGTGAGCTGGGGCTCTCAGGGCTGTTGATAAGTACAGATTCACTGAAGAAAAATTGCCGTGGCTGTGGTTTTCTCTCTGGCTGTCTCCTTCCCTCTTATCCAGACAGGAGACAGAATTTGTGCAGTTTTCTTGGATTGTGCTGACTGAGGGAGACTGATGTGATTCTGGGCAGGTTCCTGCTGTGGGGAGCTGCCTGCTGGGCACTGATGATGCTGCTGGACACAGTGCTCTGGCGTGGGCACTGGAGGGAGCCCAGCAGCAGGAGGCAGGACAGCAGTTCGTGTTTAAAGCAGAGTCTGCTAGAAGTTCACATTTAAAGGCTCACAGAACAGTGTGAGGGAGGCTGTCCAACCCCACACAGCATCCTGAGAAGCCTTGAAAATACCAGGATTGAGCAGGTGTGAATGGAAGGGAAGTCTTTTTTCCATGGGCTGTACAGGGCTGTGGAGCGCCTGGCAGCTCCTTACAGACAGTGGCACCAGCTCTGTCTCCTGCTGCTGGCATTCACTGCAGACTAAACCGACCTTTTCTTGGCTTCTCAGGACCTTCAAGCAAGGGGTCTTGCAGAGGAATGTGCCTTTATGGAGCTGCTGCTGCTCTGTAGGAACAGCTATTGCAAACAATGGCTGCTTCCCACCCTGGCCCTGCTGAGGCACTGAGTTGAAGGAAGCATCAAAAGGACACTGAATATAATCTCACAATGTCCATGGATTTTCAAAGCTATCTACTGTTCTGACAATTTATATTGCAAGGCAATGTGTGTTTTGAGATCAAGAAAAGCCAAACACACTGGCAGAAACTGTTTTCTAGCGAGTTAAAGTCGACACAACTTTTAAGGGTAGAAAACCTCCGCATAAACTGTTGGTTGAATTTTTTTTTTTTGAGAATACCATCAGAAGAAACCTGTTAATAGTTTCCCCTTTTTATTTAATATGCTGACTTCAAGAGGAAGACCCAACTGCTTTATTTAGAGTACCATCCTTGTGGAAAGAGTGAAACTAATGGCAACTGTGCCAGGTCACCTTGAACTTCCTCAGACAGGAGATGGTGGAGCAGTGCTGTTAAAGTCAATGGCTCTTGGGGGAGCCTCACCAGCACTGCAGAAGGTAATGACATGTCCTCTCCTGCCACCTATGGCTGCTCCATTATCCTTGAAAGCAGCCATGAAATTTGCACAGCTTTAACAGGAACATCTGCTTCTCTCCCTTGGTTGTTTCCTTCACATCTGCAGCGGTGGTGACAGGGCACGTGTTCTTCTTCATTCACCCTCATTGCTCTGACCTTTCCTGTGGCTCATTTTTTATGCTCTGTCTCCTTAATGACTATTCTAATTCATCTCTGCATTTGCTGATAGTCTTATTAGGGCCAAGGGAAAATTCCCCAGGTGAGGAAGCCTGTTGTTTTCTGGTAAGAATGCAACTTTGTCAAATCTGACAAGCTGGCTGGGGTACTTTCAAGGGACAATTTCACTACATTGTTTCTGCAACTTGCTCAGTTGTGACAAGTGCTCCTGCTAAAAAGAGTAATCCCTCTCTTCCGTGGTGAATGAAGTAAATCTCCTTTTTAGAATTAGATGCATAATTTGCTTTTTTCTGGCCAACATCTAGAAAAATATCCAAGTGTCCTTCTGCTATTTAAACATCTAATTGCTGTTATTTCAAATAGATTTCATTGCCAACATAAGAACGGGACATTAAAAAGCCCTTGGGAATTTGAGACTTCCCCTTCAATTCTAACTCCTCTGAGCTACTAATCCAAATATGCTTTGTCAAGTGCCCTGGAGCTAAGCCAGTGTCTGTCTGGTTTCCTACAGGCACAGGGAAATGCTATTATTGCATCTGCTGCATCACAAAAGAAATGTGCTCAGTTATTGGGGGGCAAATTTCCATCTCATGGTCAAAACCCCCTTCCAAATACAATAATCTGCAAGAGTCAAGAGCTCTCAATCCTTTGAGGGATGGCAGTGAGGCTTGCATTTGATTAAAGTATCAAACTCTCAGATTTTCTCCCAGAGTTGTGGTGTCTTTCTGTCAAAGCTGTGACATGGTCTGGGGGAGGTTTTGATGCTACTCTCCAGTTTGTTCCTGTGGTACATATTGCAGGATATGGTGGCCTCTGTGCCATTATAAAGTTATGTTTTAACTTTTCACTTCAAGCTGAATGGCTTGATTGAAATGGAAAATCTACCTGATCGTTGTCAAGGACTGCCAATTTTAGTAAGAATGGAAGGAGAGCTGGATTCTTGGGTACTTGGAATGGGATGTGTGGAACAAAAAAATAATGTTTTAACTGGTAGTTCTTTCATTTCTGAGAAAGGTCTGTTAACACTCTGTCTTTACTGACTTGAGCAGTAAAGACAGTGTGTTACTTTAACAGTAATACACTGTAATAATTCACATTTTAAGCCTGGGTGGAATGTCTTGATTGTTTCTAGTTGCCAAATGAAAAAAGCCAAATTTATGTAGAACTAGCTGTACACTGACTTCAAAATCAACTTTTTGCTGCATAAAATAATAGGTTTAATAATATAAATGGCATGGAGGAGATAAGGTGAGAGATCAGCACAGTTTGTGTGTTGTGGCAGCACCCACTTGTGCATGGCCAGTTACTGAGCAGAGATCTCCACATCTGGCTCTTTGAACTGCCCCTTTCTGGGATTTTCTTGTTTTACAGACTGCAATTGGAATGGTAAAATTTTAGTCTTGCACCTTTATTCTTAGGTAAAGAAGATTAAAAAGTGAAAGTTGAGAGGCTCAAGAGAGCTGCAGAATCTTGAAAAGAAAAAGAAGTATTAATGGTGAAGCTTTGACAGAGTTGTCAGTATAAAAAAGGAAATGTACAGACCCTGACAACTTCTGAATTCTGACCTTTAAATTATTATTCTGTCATTAGTAGTGTAAGCTGGGGTGAGGAGTTTAAATGTGGGCCTATGGGAAACAGTTACCAGGTTGATTCTCACTTTATTTCAGTGTGATTATGTTTTATTTTGTGTCTGTTAAAGTGCAACATGAAGTGGTGGGCAGTCTGCAGTGTTTTTTTTTTTTTCTTTTTGTGTAAGAAACCCCCCCATGTTGCAACAGTTCTGACTAAAAAAATGTCTGACATTCTGGAAACCTCACTTATGCTTTGCACTTCTGGATCTAGCAGTTAAAACAAGTTCAATTAACCTTTCAGCCAGGTTGGATAGAGTCTGTACATGCTGAAATCACTTTGAAGTCCTCATGCCCCTCAGAGTTAAAAATGCATTTGTTCAATTTAGTTTTATGACCTGTTATTGCTTAACTAGCAGCTGGATCTTATGTTTGGACTGCTGTGATGCTTTCTTTTTCTATTCCATCTGATAAACCCAAGGTAATCATTGCAGCTGTATAAAGCCTGATATAAAATGAGACAAACTTTGAAAATAATTAATCAGTGGTGATCAAGACATAGGGCTTTTCCCAGGGATTAAAGAGCAGCTGAGGAGCTGGTGGCCTGTGCCCAGTGCATTAACTGCTCTGATTGCTTGTGACATTCCTCAGAATTCCATTTGCCTGATTTGCCTATCACATGAAAACTTCATCCCACTTCTGCAGTGGAATCTATCATTCAAGTTCAGTCTTATCTGCTGGTTCTGGTTTTTGCAGAAAACAGTTCTTCCAGTGGCAACAAATGCTGGTCTATGATTTTAATAAACACAGAGCAATTAGTGGAAAGAGGGATTCACAGCCCATCTTTTAAATTAAGAATGTCAAACAGGACAAGCAGAAGTGTTTCACAAACCACACCATTTAATGATAACAGTTATGTCTAGATCTTTCTGGAACAGACTGCCAAATGATGGTCAATTAATGAATAATTATTTATTTACCTACTTTAACTATCAAACTGAGGCAAAGTCCTATTATTCTATAGTCCCCTCAAAGGAATTTAAGGAGGGAAATATACCTTTGCATTATAAAAATAAACCCCAGAAAAGAAGTTCTTGATGCCTTGTAAGTGTGAGCTGTTTTGAGCAGTGAAATAAAGTCCAATACACTTTTCCTTGGTTGCTCGCCCCAGTTTTACTGGTTCTATTTGGACATGAGACTAAAGATTCAATTTTCACTAGAAATGAAGAGAATGCTTTTTCCCCAAACATCTACTTTGTTTTCTGGCAGCTTCCATTTACTTAATCTGCAGAGCCTAATGACTTAGACGACAATTAGTGTTTCATATTCTCTAAACAAATATCATTCTTTTCTGATGAACGACCTTGAACTGGGTTAAAAATACCTCTGGTATTTAGTAGATTACAAATGTTTGTTTTACACAAGTAAGCCTGAAATGATCATTAGATATTTCAGGTGCTGCAGGAATGCTCAGAAAGGCACAAGGCTTAATCCTCAAAATGTATTTTGTTGCATGCATGAGACAGACTTAAAAGGTTTTGATTTTTGTTCTTTTATTTTTACTTTCTTAAAGATTATAATACTATTAAATGAACTTCTGTCATGTCATAGATGAGCAGCAATAAGCTGCTGTGAAACAAGCACAGTCCTGAGACTGGGTGTGGAGAGCAACTGCAAATGGCAGTGAGCTCCCCGTGCCTGCAAGGGCTGTTAGTGACACCTTGGGCAGGGTGCCTTCATTATTGATGTGGATGGGACTGCCTTTCTCAGTTTGTGGTCCCAAATATGCAATTTTTGCTTTCCTATGGCAAGAACAACCCTTTTGTAAGAGGAAATCAGCTCTCACTTGAGGCAGAGAATTAAATTTTTGCTTACAAAGTGGTAACTATAAGCCTGGCCTGTATGGATGTGTGTACCTGCTTTCTTCAGGCAAGCAGAAATCTCTCCAGGGAACTGGCTTCATTCTCTTTCCCTTCTCTCATGATAAATTTGTGAAGGAAGGAACAAATGAGAGAAAAATAGTGGTCCACGTGTAATAGCAGGAGTGAATGTTAATGGGACACCTGGGAAATTCTTCTGTATTAGAGAGCACAATGTTGCTCATTTGCTACAAGTTATGATTGAAAACCAAATCTTTCCTTTGCATTTTCTCCTGTGCCTCACCTAAAATAGCCCCACAGCAGGAAGCTGCCCGTAGGAAATTATTAACACTGCTTTGCTCTGAGGTGCCTTATGAGGTTTTAAGTCTTGGATTTTGTCTGCACAAGTGATGTGTGTGCTTGAAGCAGATGAATATTGGTGCCCAGCTGAAAGGCAGCAGTCCTCATTGATCGAGTTCAGTGAGCCCCCTGGCACATGGAGACACTCATGTTTTAATTTGTTTTTGCTTCCAGGTCACCCTTCATCCACCTTCCCATTTGCAGCAGCTTTCCCCTCCTCCCCCCTGCATTTCCAGCACCTTCTCAGCTGTTTTGATTTATTGACCACTCAGATTTAATGCTTCATTCCTTGGAGAAGTCTCTGTGCTTGTGTCTGATCTAAGGTCACCTGTGCTACTTATTCCAGGGGACTTTAATCTCCATATGGATGTGACCTGTGACACTCAGCACAGAATTCACTGTGTCACAGGATTCTCTCCAGCTGTGTCAGCAGCTTCCTCCACCTGCTCTGAAGGGTTATGATTTCATTAACTCTTTGGGTCTCATTATCAGGGTTTGAGGTCACTCACCTATTTTCAGATATAGAGGCACACCCACTGTACCCCTGGTGCTTCTTTCTACCTAGGTGCTTGTTTTGAGAGTTGTTTGGTTTTTTACCCCACGTGTTACTTCTCACCTGAAACAAATTAAAGTGGTTCAGGGCTGCTTCCCTGATTCCCCAGTTAAAATCTTGATTGTGATTTTGCACATACCACACTGCTGGTTTCCACAAGGAAAAAAAAGCACAAATGTCTAGATGAGAACAAAATCTGTAACTTCATAAATAGTGAGAAAAACTCTTTAGTTGGAAACCTGCACATTGTGGAAGCTCCATCTATTCCTACGCCTGTTCAATGGCTGTATCTTTGCCTTCTTTTTCCTTACAGATGTTAGCACAAGGAATCGCAGTCCTGCAGTGTATTTGTGGATTGTAAAAGTAATAGCTAGCAAACAGGATTATTTTTTCCCTTCTTTTGTTTTTGTTTGATTTTTTTTTTTTGTGTGTGTGTTACATTTTACTTTGCCTCCTATCATGGGCAGGTTATGGGAAGATATTTCTTGTCTGTTTATTCCTAGAACAGCTGAACTGGGCTTTTGGGGCAGTTCTGGACTATCTCTGAGCACTCCCTTACTGCCCATAAGTGAAAAGGTTGAACTTTAAAAGTGGAACTGAACTGATTTGTATATTCAGAGACAATTTCTGAGAAAGTGTGTGTATATACATATATCTGTGCTTTATACCCTTGAAGGAGGAGAGCATCTAAGATAGAACCTTGAGAAATGAGTGTGAGATTATGAAAAAGATCCAGTAACTGATGGAATGATAGCAAAGAAAAAGCTCTGCTGATATTCTCAGCCTCTAACATGGTGTGTACATTTTACTTTCCAAGTGACTTTTAGCTTCTTTTCTTGAGAAGAGTTTTAATCTTTAGAAACAGCCCTTTCCCACTTTTACCCATCAAAACACCCTGCCCTGTGAGCTGGATTGGTCCTTGTAAATATGTTTGGCAAAGAATACGAAAAATAGCAAGTGTTATTTCCTCTAATGTTTGTGTTTTTCTAACAATATTTGCCTTCTGGTGTGTGCTTTCTATGCTCATGCATTTGTAAGCAAAAGCCAGCATGAGATGAAGGCAGATGATAAACTGGCACCAAGCTTCTTAAAGTGCTGTCCTCTTCCAAACAGCATCAGTGCTGACTTCTAAACCCATTTGTTTCTCTTAATGCTGTCTGCAATATTTAGTTCCATAGCTGTTCATCCTCCTATTGACATCCATCCTCTTACCCTTTAAATAAATGATGCAGTTGATTTTGTGCAGACCAAGCTTGCTGCTTTTGAGGCTTTCTGAGGAATGTGCTGAGCTGGGCTCATCCTACTCCAGATTTGCTGCTCTCCACAGCATAGTAGCTCTCTTCATCAGAGGTGGCAGATTATGAAACAGAGATAAAAAAACTCCCTTTAAATTTTTCTTTTCCTTATGTTTCTTAGCCAAGAAATGAGAAGAAAGAGGCGTTTGTTCAGGATTTCTGGTAGAGGCGTGCTGCCTGCATGTATATTGCATTGAGACAGCACTCCCTGGGAGTGATCAGAATTAGTCACAGAGATGAAATGCATGTGGACAGAATTGGTTAGCAACCTTCTGAAAGCCTCCTTCTTTCTTTGATATGTTCCCTGTGGTTTTGAAGTGCATCACTACCATGTTTGATATTTTATTAACAATAATTGTATTTCCCTCTTTTCTTTTGAGCATTTCCAAGAATTTTAGAAGTATTAATTGGTATCTGCCCTCTGACTTCTATGAAGAAAGTGAAAATAAGGTCTTGTCAAATATGTTTGTTGGGAAAAAAAGTACTAAGAATAATACTGAGAATATTAAGAATACCACTGAGAATAAACAGTTCAGTAGTGATTATTGAGTCATCTCTACTCACAACACTTGTGTTGGCTTGTAATGTCCAAGTCCAATAACTTCCTGGTTTGTGCTTTCTTGTTCTTCAGAGATGTCTGTGTTCTCTGAAATCCTGGGGGGCTGCCTTGCAGCTCTACACAGCACATTCTTCTGGGATAAAAATCCTACAGATGACAAATAAATGGTCACAGAACCTCAATGAGGCCACTTCTGGAGGTCATTAAGAAGCATCCTAGACCTGGGCACCTGAGGGTGCTGGTATCTCATTGCTGACATCTCACTATGGAAGGCAGCAAAATTCACAGCAGGGAGGATCCTGGAGGTTGCTTCCATCAGGGAGCCCTGTCCCATTGTCTGTGCCCTGTACTGGCAGACAGAGAAAGTGTCCTCAGTGAACCAGAGCAGCACTGGTGTTCTGGGGAAGAAAAGCTGTAAAGAAATTAGGGTATGGAGAGCAGCACACGTGCCAAGCTGCTGATAAGAGGAACACAGAGCTGTGTGGTTTTCAACACCCATCCCCTGTGCCTGCTGGCCCATGCTCTCCCTTCAGCATGCAGAAGGTGCTCTGTGACAGAGACCTTTCTGTGATGGTGCTGCTGATAAAATCTTCTCCCTCTGGAGAGTTTTTATTCAAAAGGGAAGATGTAACCGAATTTTAACCCCAAATACCGACAGCCCTGAAGTCACAGATCTGAATAGGTTTACAGAGCTCATACAGATGAGCTATGAATTTATGGGCTTTGCTCTCCACAGCTTTTCTCCCTCTCTAGCACTGCATTTCTCCCTGAAATGGCTTTCCTGATGTGGCCAGCATAGAATTCATTTACTGTGATCTTCACATTTTGAAAACTCTCCACTCCCTGCTCTTCTAATTACTTGGCTTCTAGAGAATCCATCAATTATAAAATATTTTAAGGCATTTCTTGAGTGTTTCTGTCAGTATAATCTCAGCTGCATGTTAAGTGTACTTTAAACCTGAGGTGAAGGTTTATTTAGTGCAAGATGAATATTAAAACATGCAGGAGAGAATTCTTATATTCTTTCTTTTTGCTGCTGTTGGGCACCTGAATGCAGATACAACAGGTTTCAGTAGATCTAGGGAGGAACAGATTGAGTTAGGGTTGGTTAAGGTTTTCTGTGAGTTTTCTTAAATGCGAAAGCCACTCTGCAAATGAGTGTTTATCCTCTATATTTCTGAACAGTGGCAAAAACAGGATTGAAAGGCACCACTTTAACCCTCAGCATTTGTTCAGCACCTGCTCACAGATGTGTCTGAATATTAAGGAGAAATTCATATGGTGCTCAACAGCATAAAAAGTGTCAGGATGTGTGTGAACAAGCAGGAGGAAATATCGATGTGAGCATGTAGGAGGGGAAAGACTATTACAAGGGCAATCCAATTAATGCAAATGATGCATGCAGATGTCTGTGGCTTTTTAGAGCTGTGCTCCATAAGAGCTGTGCATGAGGGGTGAGGGAGGGGAGTGCTGCCTTCCCTTGTGTGGCAGTGGTGTTTTCAAACCTGGGATCCCACTCCTGCAAGCAGATGAAGAGGGCACACCTTCCCTCACCTGCTCGTGGAGCTGCCAAAGAGGAATGTGAAGTAAAACAGCTCCTAAACCAAGGGCTGCTCTCAGGGGGTATTTTTATCTCAGCTTCTGCAAACAGAGTGTGTCTGTTGACTCCTGGCACTTCAGGGCACCCCTGTCACTGCTTCAAAAGTCAAACGAGATAATTGAAAGACAGCTCCGGGTTTTTGGGGCTGTGTGCTCAGGGCCAGCGTGTTTGATTTCCTTTGGTATTGGCTTAACAGGACTGTTCACCTAAAGGAAACAGGATTTATGGTGGAAAATAGACATCCTTGTAGCTACATATTGATCCTTGGAGCTGGAGCTTGTCCATCCTTATGACGTACCTTCTGGAAAAAAGGTTTCTTTTATTTCAGCATCTGATGTCTGGTGAATTGTGACTTTGCTTAAGGACAACGCCTGGCCACTTGGTTTTTCAGATGATGATACAAATCACAACAATTTGTGGCAAACACAAATATGTGGCCCGAGCAGTTCAAAATTTTTGCTTTTTATTGCTTCCTTTATAAAATCTCCTTCTCAAGAGACCAAGCAGACTCTGACCTTGCTCTCCTGGAGTGAATAGAAACTTTGCTGTTGATTCCAGTGAATGTAGGACCACCACAGTGGGCACTGTAGGAAACCAATGGAAATTTTCTCCTGTTTATTCCAAAGGGTATTGATTCAGGCTGTAGCACTAAAAAACAGATAATGAAATAAATATTACATTTATTTAATAAATACATTAACAACCTTATTAAATTAACAACCTCTCTTAAATAACAGTCTCATTTTACAAAATCTTTTCTGTCAGAACTTGTGCCACTTGTGCTTTTCTCCAAGCATTGTCATGTCAGGTATTTTGAGGAACAAAACTTTGGGATGAAGTGGCAAATTTGCTTTCTCTTCTGTGTGTTTTCCATATTGACTTACAGAGAAGCTGCTGTTCTTCTGACTAGTAGGTGTTTTCATTTTTTTCCATGTTTGTTATTAGGTACTTGCATTAAAAGTCAGAGTCTGCCAATAAACTTATTACAGTGGCCCTGTAAGGTACTTTTATGTTGTCTTCAGCATTTTGCCAACTTGCTGTAAAATACCTTATACATTTTTCTACTGTAGCACATTTTGCTTAAAAGTACTGTAGCTTTGTCCTCAGGGAAAAAAAGGGAAAAAAACCCCCAAAATCTCTGTATATATAATTTTTTAAAAAGTTGAGTGCTCAAGTAGAACATCACATTTCCACTCCAAGATTGAATATGCATAGTTTTTTGTCCATTGAGGTTGTTATGAATACAAATTTGGCAACAAAATTCAGGCAGCCAAGTGTTTTCACAAGTATTTCAGCTGTGCTTGAAATACTTGTGAAACCAAAACATACACAGGAAGGAACACTGCCAAGCCAACTTTTAAAAAAAGTTATATGTATGTATTTAATAATTTTTTTTTAGGAACCTCCCCATAGAAGCCTAAATTGCATTGCTAATTCTTTTTGAAAGTTAAGATTTCACACCTAATCAAGTAATAATATGTTCTGCACAAAAATGACAGTGATCTTTATCCCTCAGGAAAATTTCATTTGTAAAGGTATGCCTGATATTAGCAGCAGATACTGTAAAAAACCAAAAAACCCAAAACCAGCCTAAAATATCCAAACAAAAACCTCCAAACAGGGCAAACACAGAGTGAATAATTCTGGATAATTCTCAGGTTTGTCAGCTGGAGGATTGTCTGTTTGTGGAGAGCTCTCTGCCTTCCCCCTGCATTTCTTTATTCTCTGTGCCTTTGATATCAGCCACACCTACACCAGTGTCTGGGCTGTCTCTCTTCTCACACTTGGTGCCGCTTTGATGGTGACTATTTTTGTTATTCTCAGTGTTGTCTCTGTCTCTCTCTTATGAAATAACTCAAACTGCTCTGTAGTGCTGTTAATTTACAAGGTGCTTTACAAACACAGATAAGAGCCATCCAAGGCTCTACTCTAAATAAGACAAGACAAATGCAAGATGAAGCACTTGAAGGCTGTTCAGGGAAGTGAGGACATGGAAATGACTTGTGCAGGGAGCTGAGGGGCTTGTGAAGTGGAGTTTCTGAGAGGAGGTTTAGGCAGGATGGAGAGGAATTTTGGCAGTGGAGGAAAATGATCAGCTGCAAGGAGCACTGAGGTGAGATGTGAAGTGAAGAGCAAGGAAGAAAAAGGGAGGGGGAAAATAAGCTTGGAGTAATAGGGGATAGTGAGAAAAGCAGGAGGACACAATATTTATCAGAGGTTTATTCAGAATGGTCTGGGAGAAAACTGAAGAAATCCATACACTTTGGGTGTGGTTTATTTTTCTTTTGGACAAAACCTGACTGTCTATAACAGCTTTACAGCCTACCTTGTTCTCAGCCTGTGTGTGATGACAAGCATAGCAAGCAGTGCTTATGTGTGGATGTGTTAAAAAGTTTTTCTACTATTTAATCTGTCTCTTTTGTATTAAATATTATCCTATCCACTGTGTCCATTTATGAAGGGAAATAATTAAATATAAAACCTGATGGATGTCAGGAAGGCAAAGGAAGATGGGTGTGCTCTGTCTTTTTGCCTTCATCATCTAACTGATTAATCCAACCAGTTTAAATGTAATTTATATAGTATAAAATAATATATTATAACAAAGTAATTAAGTAAGTAATTAAGATGAAGTCCTGAAGTCCCCTGCTGCAAGAGTCATCCTGTTTGGACAGTTTCTCACAGGCACTGTTGTGTTTTTCCTCTCCATCCCTTTTCCTCTCCATCCCTTGGCCCTGGAACTGCCAGGCCAGCACCAGGTGAAGCAAGGGACGTGTGAGGTGGTGGCCGTGCACCGCTGCTGCAACAAGAACCGGATCGAGGAGCGCTCCCAGACCGTGAAGTGCTCCTGCTTCCCGGGCCAGGTGGCCGGCACCACGCGGGCTCAGCCCTCCTGCGTGGAAGGTGAGAGCCCCTGCTCGCCCCTGGCTCCCTCAGCTTGTTGGAGGAGTTTATTCTCCTTCATGTCTGACTTCCCGCTGCCTCAAAAAAAAGCGTAATCCTTCCTTTTGTTCGTTTCGGAAACATCTCTGTGCCTTGATGATAATAAGCCCGTGCATAAATCTTGGTGTAATTAATCCTCTTAATATATGTACTGGGCCATTTCATGTCTGTGCCAATAAAACTTCTTAATTTTTTAACGCAAGAATTCTCCTCTAAAACTAGTTTGAAAGCAGCATAAGCCAAGCAATTCAAGCTTATGATATTAACTCTTCCAGATGTCTTATGACTTAGTGGCTTGGCTAAAAATTCAGTGGATAATAAATGCAACCCTAAGACTGGGCATGCAGATGGTGCTGGGACATCTGACATGGAGAGCTTTTCTCTAGATCAATATTTCACCATTTAACGTGCTTATTTTTTGTAGGGGTTGCTGCCCTTGTTAAGTAAGTAAATCTACTCCAAGACAGACTTTTTCTTAAAGTTACCAAAACCCCTCATTTCATTAATTCATAAGCAAGATTCTGCTTTTATTCTTTTGCGCATAAAATTGCAACCAATTCACTTAAACATAAAACAACAAGCTTCAAAGTCCAATTCTAATCTAATATTCAGAAATATTTAATGTCAGACATAGAACTCCAAATACACGTGAATCTCGTTTTTGATTTTTTTAACCTATTATGAAGCTGTCAAAACAGATATTTTTTAAAAAGTATATTTTTGAAAAAGATTTTTAGATGCCTAGTGTTTTCATGCTTTATAATTCAGCAATACTGTTAAGTTTAACAGTGTATTTTCTTAGAGAGTTTTCTTGTTACATCAGAAATGTCTTCTGCATTTTTAGGTGACACACCAAATAGCAGAAATACTTTTGCATATAACAGATAATAGAAGTCAGATATTATTTTAAACTCAAAGATTGCAAAGGTGACACTGTCATTCTATGGCAGAAATATAAATAGTGCTGAAGCTTGATTCAGCCAACAGTTGCTGAAGGAATTTAACAGCTGTTTTTTTATTCAGGTATAGTTGCAATTAAGTGCAACAAAATATTATGAATGTAAGATTTTGACTTTTCAAGTGGAAGCCTTAGATTCCCCCTCACTCCTTAGGGTGTTGCTTTAGCAGGCTTTGCTTATTTTTGCCAGCATCTGGGACTAGAGTGAGTTGCTGCAGCACAGAAGCTGAAACTCTCTTTCCTCAGCCTCAGGATCTGAGGTGTTTTCTCCCACTCTGTACATACCCTTCAGTAGACTCCTACACTGTGAAAGCAAGAAACTGTTTGAGTCTTCAATTTGCATACTACAGACTGGTGCAGACTTTTAGGGGCTTTTCCCAGCACGTTTGTCCTGAGTGCAGGCTTGTTTAATTTGCCATGAGTTTAAAGGGAAGGATATACCCAAAGCATAAGATTTTTTTTTTATTATTTACATATTTTATAAAGCAATTGGATTGAAGTTGTTTTTTATCATCATTGAACTTCAGGCCTTATCCAGTAGCGGTGATACTTTGCAATAGGGCAGCAATTCCCTCTGCTGTTGGTCAGTGCTGTGGTTGGTCCCTGGTGCTCCCACCTCAAATCCCCAGCCCTGCTTGCCCCAGCAGACCTGTGGTGATCATTCCTCATTCCCACTCCTCCAGGAAGGATCAGGGTGCCTCCTTCCATCCCACATCCCGTGTTTTGTGTTTTTCTCTGTGCCCCAAGCCCTGTTGGGTGCTGCCATCTTCTCTGGGTGTTTTTCACTCCACCTTTACTGCCCTTATCAGAAATTATCTCTCTCCTCCCTGGAAGCACAGTCAGGTTTCACCCATTTTTTTTTAATCCACAGTCAATCAGTATCAATGATGACTGGTGGAAGTTCATACGTTTATTCTGTAATGTTATAAGACTGAAAGATTAGTTTATAAAAGCCATAGCAGTGTTCCAGAAGTGTATTTTTTCATAACATTCTTCAGTAAAAGCGCAAAACAAAATAATTGAATGAACATTTCAGCAATATCCTGATGTCAGCTTGCCTGCTTGACACCCCAATTTAAAGGTTGCAGAAGAACAAATATATCTTGAAATTAAAAGGAAAAAAAAGTACTTTACAAGCAGCAGACCCCATTATTTCTGTTCATATCTTCTGAATGTGTTATCTTTTAAGGCATGTGATTCAATAGTTTGTGCGCATAGTAGCATAATGCAGACTAGCTGAATCCACGTCTTAAGCCATATTTTATTTTGAAATCCAATATAGATTATGTAGGATTGTGTACTGATATATTTCATAATAATTTTCTGGGATTTGATGAGTGCCATGAACAATGCAAAACTGAGAAATGCATGCAGGTGTTTGTGCTGTTGTTAATAGCAGGTTTATAAGGTCATGAATACATTTCTAAAAATAATAGGCATGGTCTTAATAGAAATTGGCTTAAGGGTAGAAAATTAATAAATTTACCTAGTTAAGGTGTACAACTGTAGCCTTCCAAAACATGTTGCAGAAGTGGCAGTGTGAATGCAAATGGATTTTTAGTCAATATTCTACTGCTTGCCAGAGGTTTCCCCATTCTTACCTCCTGAGACACCTCTGGGGTTTACATCTCTGTGCAATTCTATTTTCTCACCCAGTGAAGGAAGAAACTGGCATTTCTCTGTCCAGTCTCCCATATGCATGTATGGTTAAACAAGAAGCCTCAGCTTCATGCCCCCTTACAGTAGGTACTTGACTGAAGCATGAAAATGAAGGAGACAAGTAATTTTTGTTGTCTGTGGAGATGGAAAGGTATTTCCAGAAGTCAATTCAAATGCTGGAATCAGTCTCTGGTGGTGCCTGCCTCTTTATCATTTGGATATGGCATTTACCCTTCTGAGGGCTGGTGTTTAGCCACTTTTTTACCTCAAACACAGTCCATGTAATTTACTATTAAACCAATAATTGTTGATTTTACCTTTTGAAATGAACTAATTGAATATGGCACAGACAACCTCTCTGCAAAAAAACCCACAAGGGTGATAAAAAATATATTGTTTCTCCTCCCTGCTTCTTTTTTTCTAGCTTCCATTGTCCTGCAGAAGTGGTGGTGTCACATGAACCCCTGTTTGGATGGAGAGGACTGTAAAGTACTACCAGACTATTCAGGTTGGTCTTGCAGCAGTGGAAATAAAGTCAAAACCACCAAGGCAAGTACAGAGATCACCTATATTTAAAGATGCCAGTCTGCTGATTGCTCTTATTGCATTGTGTCTGTGGGTGTGAGCACCAGTCTTGGCCTTCTCAAAGTTTTGGAAAGCTGTGATTAATTAGTTGCTCTCAGAGAGGAAATATTAGGTCAGAGCTGCCCCTTCCTGCAGTCACACTGGAAATGAGCCAAAGAAACTTTCATTGTGCTCAGTGCTAGAGGGATAATCATGTTCCAGAACCAATTCTTCAATTTGCAGACTGAATACAGGGATCCAAGATCTTTACCACTGTCACATGAAGTTAGATTCTTGTGTTGGACAGCCTTTTACATTTTGAAAGTACCAGACTGGCTTGGGAGTTGTTGAAAACCTGCACTGATGACACTGTGCCACACTGAGCACCCCTGGAAATCAGGCTGGTTCAGAATATTTCTAATTACAGACCACCCTGTAGTTGGCCTGATTTTTTTTTTTTTTAAACCAGACCTTTGCTATGTCATCTTATTTCTTAATTAATTGAGAGAAAATATCATGTCCTCTGTCTGCTTGGCAATTTAAAATTGTTTCAGTGCATTGAAGTTCAACAAGTCACAGCAAACTGCAGGTCTAAATACATCATAAAGCAGGAGTCTTTAGCAGGCAATAGCAAGGAGAGACATATGCTCAGCTTTTCCCTTTACAGCCTCTTCTAGCTGGGAAAGAATGTTCTTCATTAGGTTGCAGTCTGAGTTAATAAGCAATACTGTCACCAAATGTTGTTTAGTGAAGGCTGTTCTGAGGAGTGAAAACTGCACTAATTTCTGCATGGATGAGAGGAAATTGGATGTTTTGGGCAGCTGTGGCACTGCTGGTCTGTAGGCATTGCACAGTGGCACAGAGGAGTGGCATCCCTGCTCATGGCAGAGGGATTGGAAGTAGAAGACCTTCAAGAACTTTTTCAATCCAAACCTTTCTATGGCCAATGATATTTATCAAGTGTCAAAAATGTAGTCTACAGCATGCCTGGGTCCTGCTGATCCCCTGTGGTGGACACTACACCTGGAATCAATGTGGATAACTGGGACTCAGTTATTGCAAGATAAAAGATCACCCTCAGCCTTTCTGTGTTTGTTTTTTTTTTGTTTGTTTTTTTTTTTGGGTTTTTTGTTGTTGTTGTGGGTTTTTGGATTTTGTTCCCAGAGCTGATTTTTAACTGCTCATTTGTAGATAAGGAGTAGCATTGTAGCATCACATTGAAGGGTGAGACTGGAGAATCAGGAGTTCTAGACATTGTACAGGACAACTTCATCTCTGGACATACCAGAAGAGAGCTGACAGTTTATACCAAAAGGACTTTATTGGAGAAGAGTGAGTCAGGCTAATTATCCTTTGAGTGAGGGTTAATTATCCTTGATGCCTTCACAGATATTCGAGGGGTGGGGGACAGAACAAAGACTTTTATGTTGGCACTGGTGAGTGAGGTGTCAGATCCTCATTCATGCAGCTGCCTCTTCCTTCCTCTGGACAGCTGTAAGGAAGCCAGAATGGAAAGACAAGTTCCCTTGTCACAGGGAAAAGGGAAGTATGGCATAACGTATATTTTTATTTTGAAAATGAACCAAAGATTTGTCTCAGATCAATAAACAAAATAATTCTTAGGTATGTTATTAAAATTTTACACAAAGAGCTATTTGAACTGTCAGACCCATAGCCCAAACTGTTCAACCACCTGTGAGCCTCAGCAATGGGATACTCAAATCAGACACAGCAAAACCCTTTGGGACAATTACAGAAAGTGTATGCATCCATGAATTTTTTCCAGTTTAATAGTTGTCTGATGTCTAAAACACAATAGTTGAGATCCATTCCATACTAATTTTTTTCTGTGTTATGCACCAGAGATGATCTCATTACCATTTAAAATTGTAATCAATTTTTAAAGCTGTTTAAGACCCTGGGATCAGTGCTACGTGGGACAGTGGCTCCACAGGTTAATTATGCACTGAAAGAGGAAATGTCATTTAATCAACTTTAAGTCCTCTATCTTTTCATTCCATGAAAATAAGCAAAAGTAATGTAACTGAAATATTTGAAGCAGAGGAGACTGCTGACACTACTCAGTATTTAGATGAATAGTTAGTGTCTGAGTGGGACAGTTAAAATGTGCAAAGCTGAGGAATTTGCATCTTCCATCAGTTCCCTCAGGGAAGGAAATAAAAACTTCTCAGTGCTGAGTGTCTGTTTAGTTTTGTGACACATGTAGACACTGCAGAGCAGAGCTGACAGAGCTCTCTTCCTTCCAGCTGCCTGTTCTCATCCTTTTCCAGGACAGGAAATCCAGCAGGACCCTCCTCACTGTGCACCCAGAGCTGCTGGGTTTGTGCCCTGTGTGTGCACCAAGGCTTGCACACATCCCTGCAGCCCCTCCAGGCTCCTGAGGGGGTTCTGCTGGCTGGGGGAGATTTCTGCTGCAAGAACAATTTATTCCCATGTGCTGCCTGGTCCCTGATTCCCTCCCCTAGGATGGAGCCCTGGGAATGGGCAGCAGTTTGCCTGAATGGCCCTTTGGGATGTAAATCCTACACTTGTGCTGGAGGCATTGGTGTTGGGAAAGCAAAATAGGAGATGTCCAGGAGAGGTTGGTGGCAAATTTAATGGTGAATTGCCATTTCTTTATCAGCAAATCCCCCGCATGCTATCAAATAACAAGCAATTAACATTTCTATAGAGATTCTGCTTCTCTGTGATATAAAGGTGTGGCTGGGGCAAGTTCATTCATTGTCTGTTTGTGTGCACAGTTCTTTTGCAGTAACAATGCACCTGATACAATCTTTTTTTTGGTCAGTTCTATATTAGTAACTCTCCTCTTCTTTCATAGGTAACACGGTAGCAAAGGCTGAACCTGCAGCTCACTCCCAGAACTATGGCATGTGGAACTGTTCCTTGGCTGTTACACAAACTCTTTTTTGTCCTGCTGTCATTGACTTCACCCTTTGAACTTGCAAAGGAGTTGGGAAAAAGGGACAGCACTTCTCCTTTCAACTGTGGCTGCAGCTCCTGAGCCTGGATTTTGCTATTCAGTGGTACATTACAATCTCACAAGAAAAACCAGGGAGATTTGGTTCTACCTGAAATGCACCTTGGATTCCCAAGGATCTGAGACCTGGCTGAAAATTGTGGAAGAACACACCTGAGCTTCTTGTGGTGCACCAAGGATAAGACTTTCCTAATGACACAAAGATATGTAAAATTGTTTTAAATGAGTTTAGATCATGAATGTAACTTAGGGGATCATAGAATGAAAATGCTGGTGTTAGAACTGGTACAGATGATCTCTAAGGTCTTTTCAACCTGTATGATTCTATGGATTTGTCTGAGGTGTTTCTTGCATACAGTACAACATAGAAATACAAAGCTGATCCCAGTGAATTGATGGGATTGTGTTAGTAAATTATGTCTAAGTGTATTTTCAACTGTAATTTAGTACCTATCAGGGTGGTATGAAGGTGAAAAGATGGAACTTATAGAATTAGTAGCAATTATTGTAGGGCAAACTTTGGTTATAGCTGTGCAATTAGATTTATTTCCTCAGATAGGTAGTTTAACCTTTACATTCATAAGTGATGGCAGGAAAGCATGAGAAAGAGATAAAATTTGAAAGCAGGCATAGTTTTTCTTGTCCTAAAATAAATCCATTCTCTAGGGGAATAGCAAAGTATACATATTCCTTGCCTCTTTGAATCTAGATATGGAAAAGAATTTAGCCATTAGCTAGAAATATTCATTGAGATGCCTCAAAAAAAGGAGAGCAGGCTTGTACTGCATAAGGAAGGCTTACTGGAAGGGGAGTAATTTGTTTGGATTTTCATTGCTTTGGTTTTATCCTAATAGGTAACATACTTAAAATTCATAAGCAAAATTCTAGATAAAAGTGAATCTTCAGTTTCAATTAGTTCTTGTTTAGAATGATTATAATAATTAAATGTCCAGTTCCTTGACAGACTGAATTTCCAAGTGGTTACATTTTGAGACACATAATTGTTCCCTATTATTGTAGATGTATTTCATGCTCCTTTTCTTATTTGTCTGTTAGAGTTTTTTTGTCATCAGTCTTCATAAATAGAATAGAGGGTAGGGGTGAAACTGTAGCCAGTCTGTTCCCCCTGACATTGCAGCAGACTGAAGTGCAGATGAACTGCTGGTGACCCAGAGACAGAAGTCATTGTTATGCTTTATGTAAATATTGGGGTAACAATGCACATCCAATTTTTTATATAGACTGAAAGGTGGAAAAAAAAAAAAGCTGTCTAGTACTAATGTAAGTCATTGTGTATAAGCTCTCTAGTGTATGGGAAAGATCCCATCAGCAGTGAAAAACTGTTCAGGGTCATAATTATTAACTTCTGAATTGCTGGAGTGAGTGGGAGCATTCAGCCAGTTAATCCCACCAGACTCAGTGGTGGAAGGATCTGGCCCTGTGTTTCTTTGGTTTTGATTTCCTTGGTTTAGGTCACTTTCAATTATGTATTTGATTACAGCTGGGACCATAGTGGTCATTGTACTCAGTGATAAGCAAACAAGAGATTTTCTGCTCTGTGCTTGGACAGCTGAACAGACTCTGCTTGCCCTAATGAACTCTACATTCCCAATATTTTTCCATTGTTTTGATTTTCTGATTAAATTTTAAAATTACCTTTACTATTTCTATTGTTTCTCTGCATATATATTCATGGTGTCATCAGGGAAGATCCTTTTCATTTGCTATTTGTACAGTATTGAACTGTAACTGGAATTTATTTATTTTGGTAAGTGTTCTATGGTGATGTGTAGTTAAAACTGTTGCTGAGATGTTCTAGGTGGGAAAAAAGAGTTTTAGAGAAAAGTTGTCTATTTTTGAAGCTAAATACAAAGAAAATAACTTCCTTTCAGTGGTCATACACTGGATTTGTGGTGGAATTGAGAACAAAACCAGAACTTCTCTAATTCAGTCCTACCCTAAAGGGGTGCAGTATGAAATAGCTCCCTGGAAGGTGCTTTTGCTGTCACTGAGGAAGGGGGAAAACTACAATGTAAATTTGGTAGCATGGGATTATGAAATATGGCCCAAATGAATGGCTTGCCCTCCTAGAAACCCAGCCCATGACAGATTTTATATTCCTAAAGAAGCTTTGTTCCAGAGGATCTTGGGTTGGTTTGAAGCCTTTTCTGACACAGATGCTGTGACGTGTGCCTGCCTCTCTTTGTGGAGCACTGCTGCTGCTTCCAATGCTGTTGTCTGGCATCTGACACCAGCTCTGCCCTTCTGCTGAGAGGCAGCAGAGTTAAATCTGTGCCAGCTGCTCTGTCAGTGGCAGAGATCAGTGCTCAGATCCTTGGTGTGCTCTCTCTGGAGTTTGTGTTTAACTCCTGGTTCTGGAAGAGCAGTTTTTGTAAGCAGCAATCCTCACCATCTCTTTGCAGCCCCAGGCTGCTCCCAATGTTGAGCTTCTGGGGGCTAAATCCTGTGGGTCATCACACCCAGGGTTTTGTTTGGGCAGACGCTCTCCTGTCCTGGTTCAGAGAGTAATCCTCTGGCTCTAAAAGTGGCAATGTCTTTCTACAGAGTTTCAAAGATTATTTCAGACCCTCACTTCTCTGATGATATATTAAATCCCAAGCTGAGCTGGTTAATATCCTGATTATACCTTTATCTTATTTCTTAACTGTGTTCTTTTTAACTTAACTGTCCCTCATCAGGATGACCCTGATGCCTTTCCTTTCCTCCAGGTGATATTTGACTAGGAGGCATAAAATAACCTTGGCTTCTTCATGGCCTTTTTTCTGCCCTCTGCCTGTCTTTGTAACCCTCCTTGAAGTTTTGGTGAATATTTTTGGACACAGATTGCCAGATTTTTATGCTTTATTTGGCATCTGCCATTGCTGGTTTTTGGGAGTGTTGAACACTGCCAGGACTGACTGGTGAGGAGCTCCAGCTCCATCCTGTCTCACTTTGAGCAGGAATTGCCACTGCTCACTCCCCAGGCATTCCTTGCCACCATCCTTGTCTTCTCCAGCTACAGAAGGAAATATCTGTGGTATCAAAAGAAATGCTTGAATATATATTTTAAACTAGATATATGGCATTTTATTTATCTAGAAATTCAATTATCATAATATAACTCCCTTCAAGGTTTCCCTTGCATCCTACAACTCTGTTAAATTCATGACACATTTTTTCCATTTTCCATTTACCTCTAAGTCTTATCTTCAAGGATTTTTGTTCAAAAATGGATCTAAAGAGAGTGGATAAATTTTTTACACTTGCTGTAAATTTTCTCAAGGGTTAGTTTATGACAAACCTACAACAATAGAAAATGGCTTTGAAGACTCTCAGTTTGCTTGCAGACTGAAAAGACCCTGAGGTAAGAGAACAGTTAAGACTTCTGTCATAACAATAGATGCTTCTATATCTATTGAGATAGAAATGATCCTGTAACAAATATTTGGGATAAATTAGTACCTCTAAACTGTAGTAATGTCATTTGAAGAACTGCTTTTTGCAGTACTGTGTCTCTCAGCAATGCATTGGGGTAATAATTCTGGACAAACTCGGAATGGATGCGTTCACCTTGGAATTTGGATTATATTGGTTATGTTCAGGAGGGTGGTTTTTTGAAGGTTAAGGCTGCAGGAATTCTCACTGCCTGGAAATGAGAATCCTACACCTGAAAACATGAAGTATGTATTGTTTTTCAGTTCAGTTACCTCAGAGTTTCAGAATCTCATTTTCAAGGGTGGGATTAACTAAACAATGATAAAACTTGGAGCTTTTTTTTCAAATGATGACTTTGCCTTGATGAATAAGCAGCATATCTCCAAATAATTTCCTTTGTCTTCTGCTGTTAAAATTTCTTAAAAAGACAAACAAAAAAGTGCCTGGGCAGAGTTAACAGCTTGTATTTTAGGGTCTAGAACTCTGCTGTGTGAATGTGTCTCAGTTACCGGATTTTTCTAATTTGGATGAGATTTCAAAAATGGGGTTAGAATAACAGCATGAGCCAACCTTCAGGAGACCTTTTGCATTTTATAAAGCACCACAGCTTTATTATGGTTATGAGGACAAACTCACCCACCAGGAGAAAATGAGTAAAACCACTTCAGGGGCCATTCTGCTGTGCCCTGTGTGTATGAGTGTGACATTCCCATTAATACCTAGAAATCACATGCACTCAAAAGGAGAGCAGCTTTGGTAGCATGTTTTATTGGTAGCATGTTGTTATTACAATCGTTTATGCAAAATAATAGTCAGTGAAATGTTGCCAGAAAAATCACTGCAGGCTGCTCTGAATGTGGAGGCTCAAGCCTGTGAAAAGCCACTGTTGAATTTTACCAAGATGGGTCCTGGAAATGAATACAAATTTCTGGTCCTTTGATATGTAATGACTTGTAAAGGGTGCAGACAAGAGGGAGACTTAAATGGAAAACCAGCTCTGTTTTCACTCTCCTGTCCCACTAGATAACAGAGAAGAAAATGCTTGCACCTTCAGTCTGTACACTTTTCTGGACTGAAGCTCAGAGATTTATACACCTCTTCCAGCCAATGTAAGTTTTCCATTTTGGAAGGATCTAAGAGCATGGTCAGATCACAAGTGGTTAAGCAGTGATCTTAGCAGGACACTGATAAGCTGAATTTAGCTGATTTAGCTGAAATGCTGGTACCCTATTTCCTTGTGGATATAGAGCAAAGTGAGGTAACTCAAGCTGCTGTGAAGGTTGCAGCTTTTAAATCTCTCTTAACTCTCAGTTGTCTGTCTCAGGCATAACCTGCATTGTATCTGCCTCACTGCAGTTATTTAGGGACACTGGATAATCCAGCACTTGCAGTGACTTCTTAATGTTGGGCTATGAAAGGTTTTTATCTTTGTGAATGAAGTTTTGCAGAACTGACCCCACTTACATGCTTGGTGTTTATGCATTGAAGTCCTCCAGCAGAGAAATAGGAACACAAATGTTTTTGCTCACCGGAGCTGTGCTTCACTTGATCACAATCTATGCTGCCATGAGGTTGCATGGGTTGGTACAGGAATTTACACAAAATTGTACAAATCATAATAATTCAGTGTCCCTTCTGCTCTTTAGTGTTCTCTCTGGGTGGAGGTTTGGGGATCCCATTCATGGCTCTTGGCTACAGAATCCTGATTTGTGTTCTTTGCAGTTCAAGGTTGTGGGTAGATGTACTTTTTTTTCCATTTTTAAAAAGAATTTGAATCATCAGAGAGGTTTTTCACAGAAATGCCTTCCCGTCAGGAAACTTCTTACTGGGTCTTCTGAGTAGAGGGAATGGTTGGCTCAGACATGAAAAGAAATCTGTGAGGGGCCAAGTTCATCCAACCCCACAAATGCTCTCAGTGAGCCAGAAGAGTGAAAATGTGACATGGGTAAGATAACTTTACCTCAAGACACCTCATGTTATGGATACAAAGCATTATTCAAGGCATTTCAAGGACTCTTAACCTGTGGCCTTCGTATGGCTGAGGCCTTAGAGAGTCACAATAAATTGCAAAATAATTTTCATGCAACTTAAAGGAACATCTACGAGGCCATCCATGAGCCACCGTGAGAAGGAGATGAACATTACAGCAATGGAAAAACAGCCTAAAAGGCAACACAAAATTAGGTACAGAATATATTTATCTGCTGTACAGTACTTTGCAGATCCACCCAAGCTCATCGTGCACTTGGTGATTTTCCAGTTTACAGAATCATGATGATTTTTTCTTTACCACGTTTTTCGACAAATATTCCCATTGCTTAAAATTCACCAGAACAAGTGATTTGCAAGCGAAATTGTCAGCTGTTTGCTTACCCTTTAAATTAAGTAGCTCACAAAGTAATCTACTACAGTGGTAAAATCAATGTAAAATGCATTACTCTAACTCCCAACAAAATAAAATCGGTGCTTTGTAAAACAGCCCTGCTCTTCACAGGACTAAACTCTGCTGTCACTCGGATTCCTGTGGAACTCCTGGAGCTGATGAGTTCACACGGGTCCAGATGAATGCACAATGATGTTCTCTATCTGCCTTTTGAAGATGTGCCTGCAAGTCAGCAGGAGGCATTAGCAAATCCGTGAGGAATATTGCAGGAAGAGCAGAGGAATGTACTGCTGCTTTCAACAACTTTTACAGGGCCTTTGGAAAGTCATGGGAAAACTGCTTCCTCCTGGAGTAGCCCGTGGCTTTCAGAGCCTGAGGATCAGGTGCTACCCCTGCAGGGAGCACAAGTGCTGTGGTTAGCAGTGAGCTCAGGGCTTCTTGGCTCTGGTTAATGTGCATTTTTTACACAGGGATGGTGCGAGCTGTAACGTGGCTGTGCTGAGTGCCTAAATATGTGTTCCAGGCCTTGTAAAGAAGAGGCCATGGGGGTACTCACACCCTCAGGTGGATCAGGGTGTGTGTGAAAGGATTGAGCTCTGCCCCCACATGGGGCTGTGTCCAGAGACATTCTCTGTTCATGTGCTAAGAATCCAATCTTCTGACAGCAGGAAAACACAAAGAATTGCAGAGGGGATGCGAATTCCTGCAGCAAGGGCTAGAAAGAACATTTTTTGTCACTTAAAGCAAAGCAGACAAGGTAGCACATCCCACAGGACACTAATGAGCCACCTGATAACACCGAGTGCACACCTGACCTCTTGACACGGGAAGCGAGGATGACAGATGTACTGTCAAAATACAAATCTATCAACTTCATCATGTAAATCTACCCACAGATGCTTTACGGTAGAGATCTGAGGGCAAACAAACATTTTAACTTACAGAGTAACCTTGTAAACAGGAACTTTTCACAAAAGACTCCAGTTAATAATTTATGAATTGTAACAGTGTCATGAGAAAAGGATACAGAGCATTGATTTTTGGCATTGAATGACAACACAGCCAATTCCCCAGTTTCCACAATAATGATGCACTCACTCTTCTAGTGTTGGGGTGTATTGATATTCATATTGCATTTGCATAAAATCCTGTCTCTCATCTTTTATATTATTCATTTGGTGCTTTCCATCTCTTTCCCAAATGTGTTGAGTTGTTCCCTTAAACACACAAATTTCTATTCTGCAGATTTCTGTTCCGAGTCACTTCAGGATGCTGAGTTTTGCTCATTAATTAGGTCTGTAAAGAATTTGGTGCTTAGATCAGGAATTAATTTTGTTTTCTTGTTTATAAGTAATTTATTGTGACCTCTTGAAATGATAGCATTCGCCCTGTGTGAAGACAGTTAATTTTCCAAGATGTGACAAACACAGTTTTTAATTAGATTAGGGTAATCATGTCAAAAAAGGAACTTTCTTTTATGAAGCACAAGGATATTTGCATTCTTTTAGCAAAACCTTCTTTTTTTCACATGAATGAAAATTAAGCCTAGCAATGAACAGATCTGGAGTGCTGGAGCTCATGCAAGGAGAAATTTTTGAGCTGTTTATAATACCTTTCAGGCCTCTTCTTACAGAGCTGCATTTGTGGTACATGTTTATTTATGATTAATGTATCAATATTTTAGTTTCTATTTTAAAGAGGCTTTATCCAAATATCTGTAAGCATTTTTGCAGAGAAACCTTTAAAATATGGATTGGGTACAGCTCTAAATGTTGTGTCTTTTCCCCCCTGTACCCTTGAGCAGTGATGGCACAAATCCAATCCCTTTTGGATATTCTCTCTATGGGAAAGACCCCGATGGATGGGGAAGGCTGGCTGGGCTATGGGAGGAGGTTTTTCTGTGTTGTTTTGACATGAATTCATGAATGGAATCTTGGTTTATCCACTGGAGTTCTGGATTCACAGCATGCAAAAGGTGTGGGGTTTTCAACATGATCCAAATCCTCCATAAGCACCTTTGAAGATAGTTTATAGTTCTGATGAGGCTGTTTGAGTCTGCCAAATCAAATCAGATTTTGCTGCTCCTTTGGAGAGAGGTACTTCTGTAGATCTGTGGTTTAATGGGCTGATGGCAGTTTCAGAGATGCTACAGTTTTCTGAATTGCTGCAGGTGCACTGATGGGTGAGACCCCATAGGCCTATTCTGAGCCATTAATGCTCACCACATCAAGAATATTTCAACAGAGTTATGTTCCTGGATCATTGATCTGCTGATCCATAGGTCTGCAGAATTATGTTCTGTCAGACAAGCTCTAAGAGGCTGGAATGTTTTCTGTATTCTCCAACAATGGTTTTGTTTTTTTTTTTCCTTATGGGAGGCCCAATTCAAGGATTGCTTTGGAGATTCTAGAGGTGTTTTTAATGAAGGAATGACATTATTGAGCCTACCAATTGTTTTTTACGTGCTGGATAAGTAGAGATATGTATATCTATATATATATATATATATAGATATCTGCTATTCATATATATATATGAATAAATAGCCCGTGAAATGATGAACTATTTCCTTTCTTAATGTTTTTTTCCCACTGCACATTATGTTCTGGAGTGTGATTCCTTGTGTCCTCGGATCTAGGACAAATCAATATTTGATGACTGATGAAGTCACTCCTTTAAATTTTGTTTTAATTTTTTTTTTAATCTGTCAAGTTCATGAATGTCTTGTTCTGCACCTATGGGGTTTGGCTCTCAGCTGGTTTCAGGGAGTGCCCAAGCAGGAGGCTGGGGCAGAGGGTCACCAGCTTGAGAGGAATGCTGGATTTGGTGCTCCTAGCCAGAGTCCTGCCATGGAGATTGTGTTTGAGATCCAGCTGCAGGCTGTGACACACAAGCAGTGCCAAGCTGGGTGAATAAATGCAGATAGGCTGGAAAATGCAGTGGATATCCTGATGTGCCCCTTTATCCACAGAAATCGTGCATGATTGATGGAGCCCAAAGGTTTTCCATTAGTGCTGGAAAGCAGTTCTATCCCTTTCTGCTTTATTGCTTGTGGCAGTGAGAGCTAAGGAGCCAGGGCTGTCCCCATCCTGTCCCCAGGGCACAGGTCCAAGGGAGAAGCCAGACTGGTGTTTCCCAAATGTGGATTCCTGCAGCCCAACTGCCTACAAGCCAGTCTGCTGTGTAGCAAGCAGGTAATGTGAGATGTAAGAGCTTTGCCAACTTGTCTATCAAATATTGACTGTGTGCAGCTACTGTGAGGCTTTACAGGCAGTGGAAAATCTGGCTGTGTGGTAAAAGCTGCTGCTATGCTCATTCAGCCTGAGATGTAGATCTAAATTTTCCTCATTTCTGTTCTCCTTTTCCTTCCAGTCCTTATATCCAAACTGTGCATAAACACACATTCAAAAGGCAATGGAGAGATACTCATTAAAGCCTCCTGCACTGCTCTTGCATGGACAGAATTAGATGAGAGTCATTTATCCTTTCAAAACAGCACAGTTTGTTCTTCAGGAACATTTGCAGTGTTGTGCATTTGGTTCTTACAGACAGGTGTTGCAGAATGGTTTCCTCTAAAGGGCTCAAGGTTTGCCAGCTGCTCTGTGGCTGCCACCCTGACACAGCAGAGCCACCCTGAGAGCTGTGGGAGGCTGGTGCCTCACTGGTCCCCTCCCAGCAGTCTGTGAGGAGCTCAGTAGCTCACAACTGTGGAACCCTGGGAGGGTTTCCTTTCATGCTGCTGGCAAGGCTGTCACTCTGAGGCTGCAGCATGCATGGCACAGCAGAAGTTGCATTATCACTTTTGCTGTTGGCTCTGTTTATGGCTCCTGCTGGGGTGGATTTGCACCAGTGGTAGGTGAAAGCATGCCTGGCATGTAACGGAGAGCCAGTGTCAGGAGGGAGACAGGTGGAGATTTTCCAGTGGCAGAGGAATCAGCTGCTGGCATTCATCCCTCTCCAGCACTGGCTTAGCCAGTTGGGTGCTGCAAAGGAACAGGGAGAATCCCATTTATCAGTGTTTTGCTTATATGTGTGGCAGGGAGGGATTAAATGCACAATGCTGTGCTGCCATCAGGTTGCAGGAAAGGAAAGACAATTCTAGATGAGAAACAGTGGAATGTAAACACTATTTTTTAACCATTTTTAATTTTTCTAAATTATCTTAGTATTTAGAGGAGGAATCATAGAATAACCTGAGTTGGAAGAGACCCACAAGGATCATCAAAGTCCAACTCCTGGTCCTGTACAGGACAGCCCCAGAAACCACACCATGGGCCCGAGAGTGCTGTCCAAACACCTCTTGAATCTTCTTCAGTCTTGTAGGTTAGTGTTAACTGAAGGTGAAATGTAATGCTATCTTACATATTATGAGTGACAACACTTTCATTTTCAAGTGTTTACTAAATAAAATGCTGGATTTGCAGAGGAATTCCTTTATAATTGAGAGTATCACTAAAAATCTGAAATTAATTTATTCAGCTTTATAAACCAACTTTTCTTACTTTGTATTTGGTTTCTGCAACCCAAGCAGACTGTCTTCTGTGGCCCTGGAGATGTCTCTGCAAATCTTAATAAATCCTCAAACTTCAGTTAATGTCTTATGTGTATTAGTCACATGTGAGTTTAATCGCCATTATGAGAGCCTATCCTGGGTCATGGAGCCATTTCCCTTGGAAATAATTACCCTCAGTTGCAGCATAATGTGTTAATAGAATTGCTTTAAAGCAGGAGAGCAGCCCCATTAGCACTTGTCAGTGCTCTGTGTATTTTCAGGATGTCTCTCACTTCTTTTGTGCGCCATTAGAACCACAGGGCTGGGATGCAGGAAATAGTCTGGTGCACCCCGGCAGCTGTGAGCAGAGAACTGACAAGTGAATTATCCAAAAGGAGACACCTGACCCTCCAAAGGGGGCTGTGTCCTGGTGTGCTTGGTCCAGCTCTGCAGCCCTGGTGAGGTGGTCTGTGTAGCTGCTGGCTCCTGCTCTGCTCAGGGTGCCAGAGCTGCTGAACCAGGCACTGCAGCTGCACACACCAGCAGGGCTCTACAGTGAGCTTTTCTTAGCTCAGATCACCTCAAAACCAGAAAATGGAAAGGATGTGTGAGCAGGAGGCATCTCAAACACACAGGGGAGTGTGCAGGTGCTGCCTGTGTCTGCCCCAGCAATCCTGGACCTGCCTGAGCAACCCAGTGCTGCAGCTGGTTGGAGGGAGGATGTCTGTCCCAAACCTGCACCAAATAGCCAAAGGTGTGTCCTGGGGAGCTCTGGGCTGAGCTCCTTCACATGGAGAAAGTGACTGACCCCATGTCCCACACCCTGTGGGAGATGGGGGAAATGAACAGTGCAAGAGGTGCAAGAGAAGGGGAGCTGGCAGCTCATTTGGCTGCATGATGGTTTTGCTCAGAAACAGCATTTGTTTTCCATGGCATCTGCAATCTTCCTTCACAAACCCCTCTGTTCATTACGTTAAATTGGAATCAAATGTACAAAATACGTGACTATGGTTCAGTACAAATTTTCATTGCTTTGCTTTTGCAATTAACTTGTTGGCATAGAAGTCATTATCTGATGACATTTGGGAACAAAAAAACCAATATTGTCTGGGGCAGAAGAATCATCTTTGCAGCAGCCATTAAGACAAACACTTCTCTGGTTTTGTGCAAACAACCTGATCACTTTTTTGGCAATTTAAATCAGCTGATATCATCACCATGCTCCAGACTCCATCCCAATGCCAAAGGTTGATAAGCAATAAATGTTCAAGTCAAAGCTGACCCTGCAGGCCTCCCAGAGCTTTGAAAAAACTCACAATATTTCAGCCACAGCAGGTGCATTCTGTAATCCTTTATTAAAAACTCCTGCCACACATCCCCCCAACATGTGGTGGGGTCTTTCGCAGATTAAATCTGACATGCTATGAAGTCACTGCAACCTTTTCCTTACTCCTAATTAAAGGAAAGAAAGCCAAGAAGAGAATGAAATACTCCTAAAGAGAAGTGTGAGGCAGGTGGGTAGAAATGATTGTAGTGTGTGGCAATCACCAGGCTTCAGGATCACAAGATGGGGAAGGTTCTTGACCTGCTGTTCTTCCTGTGTGTGTGCTTAAATTAAATCGTAGGCTTTCTGTGAGAGGTAACTGACTTTGTTTAATTAAAAGCCTCTCTCCTGTTCTACCTGGACTTCTAATTCCAGGGCGATGTGTAGGCACACGGTGCTTTGTCTTCTCAGGGTAATTAGAGTTAGTAATGCAGCTGTCCTGTTTACAGTGTAAATCCCCCTAATGATAAATGGAGTAGACTTTTGGAGAAACCCTGATGATACTTCAGACAGGGAGAGTGGATGATCTTTGCAAATAACTGGTGGGTAGAAAGTAAATCATTATCTGCTAATAAGCCTCTGATTGCTGGGTGTTTTACACTGTGGAAGATTAGGGAACTTGACTTTGCTTTATTTTAGTCCTGGCTGTGGAGCTGAAGCACGAACAGGAGTAACTGGTTTGTAGATGGGTGAGATTCTGACCTTGGGTCTTGAGAATCTCTTTGAGAGTTCACACTATGGCAGAAGCTCTTCTGTGGTGCTGGCGAGAAAAATGCAACAAAAAAGCTTTAGAAATGGATAGTCTGCAGTAATATGGGGGCAGATTCTGTGTTGTGAAGCACCCAGTGACCTCAGCCAGGTGAGAGGACCTGCTTAAACACTCTATAGGCAAATAACAGAAGACCTCTGTGTCCCAAAACCCCCACAGCATCAGGAGAGAGAGCTGATTAAGGGTGGAATGAGGACGTGCTTTTACCCTTGTTGGCAGGTGTGCTCCTGAGGAGAGCAGTGTGTGCCAACTGCAGTCCCTGACTTCTGCTGAGGCAGAGCTAGGGACCAGGAGGGGAGGTCACTTCAGCTGTCAGAGACCAGAGACTGCTCAGCAGGGAAGAGATGAGGAACATATGGTGTGGTGGGAGGAGGTGACAGTGGCAGTGAAGATCAAGAAATATAATGAGAAGCAAACTTTTTGTGGGGTGCTGCCTTCAGGAATGTGGTGTCAGAGGGCAGGAACTGGTGAGAGAGAGGCTGATTGTGCAAAGGGGATTCAAATAGGGTAAAGACTCAAAAAAGAATCAAATAGGAGCTGTGAACAGGGATGAGCCTTGGGAGGGAAATTACCTTCTGTCAGGCATGTTCTTCCTGTGGCATATGTCAGCCTGGAGGCCACGGGAGCTGTGGTGTGAATTGGAGGAGCACCCTAAAGTTGTATGTTCTGTGTCCATTGGTTGCTCTCCAGAGGAATAAAACTGGGCCCTCTGGTTATTCCCTAGGTCTGGTTTTGGTTCAGCAGGGGGCAGGAGGTATTTTCCTGGCACAGCATGAGTACAGCCCTGGGAGGAGGGAATGGCCCTGGGAGGAGATGTGCCACCAGCCCATCGTGCCTGGGGCTCACTCACTGCGACCTTGGGAGCAGCTCTGGGAGGAAACAACTGGTGAGAAGCTCCTTCAGTTGGACTGAATCCCATTTCTCCTTGCTCTTTTATATTTCAGCTGCAAGGGATGAGTTGGGTGGCACTACCTTTGCTTGTTTTGTGTTGTGTCATGCTGTCATTGCAGCTGGTGTGGCCTTGCACAAAACAATTCTCTCTGCAATGTCTGATGCTGATCCCAGGTGTGCTCAGCCCACCAAAGAGAGCTTGAGGAGCTATCACCACCATGTCCACTGACCATGCTCAAGAACTTCCAGACATCTGAGTATCTGCTACAATTTGTCATGGAGTTCTTGTGGCTGTTATGGCACCCTGGGAATTGTTTGCTAACTGCTGAGAAATTCAAGATTTGAAAAGTGCTGCTATCTCAAATTAAGACAGCAACCCAAAATCTCAACCATTCTTATTCATCAGCTGAGGGAATTTAAAGGAAGGAGCTGGCTTAGTTGAAAAAACCTGTTTCAGTAAATTGCAATTACTGCAGTTTGAGTTCAGACTTTTTAAAATGTAAATTAAGTATTTGCTGATCGTTACAAATTTCAAAGGAAGAAAGCAGGTCTATGTGAAATTCAGTGTGTTTCAAGTAAAAAAAGTATATTAAAAAGTAGTTTAGGTTACAGATTTTTTTCTTCCCAGCTAACAAATTTTTGAACAGTTCTTCATTTCCAATGTTTTGAATTAGGTGAAATGGCATTTTCTGATGTTTCCTCAAAAAATTCCCAAATTGTTTTAATGATCTAACCAAAAACACTCTTCTGTGGCTTTTTGCCAATATGTTGGTTTATGTATAATTATACTAGAATTATATTAAAGGTTTATTTCATAATGAAAATAACCTCAAGAGAAATGAAAATGGATATAGAGTTGCAAATGAAGCACTCTCCAAAAAGTGAAATTTGCTCTGCAAGGAAATCTGTGCTCCACTTTCAGGTCTGAGAGGGTAATAAATTGAACACAGAATGTTTCACAGACAGTGTCAGATATAAAATATATTAATCTTGTCAGAGAGTGTACTAACTCTCCCAGATTTATGATCAGGTGCACTTAAGTGCTGTTCTTCTCATTAATCTTGATTTACAAACAATAGCCTTCGGAAGAAGGGGTCAGAAGAGACAAGAGACTCATGGATGTGTTGCTTGGATAACTCACCTTCCCCTGCTGCCCTGTGCCTTTCAATGACACCCTTCCATCTTTAATTACTGAAAGGTCTTTAATCTTGTCTGAGTAAGGGCAGAATATGATGAATGTGAGGGGTTGCCTGTGCTACTCTGGGTTTGTTTTTTAACAAGAGATGTCATGGACATTGGTGGGAACAGCAAGATAATCACATCTACCACCAGCAGGACTTGATGCTGAGAAAGTTCAAGAGGAGGGAAACAGCAGGAGAATTATTGAGTGAAATAGCCATGTAGAAAAAATACAGTTCCTGAAGAAGCTGCATTTTAAAGTCTACTTGACACATATACTCCGTATAAAATCCTGTCCATCTGCAAAAGAATGTCCCTTTGTAATTCTTAAAATTATAGAGATGGGGAAAACCAAGCTTTCACAGGAAATAAACTGGTAATTCCACTAGGTGATACTGGAGACAAATCAGTCTGCCTGCAGGCTGGTGTGCTAGGATAACCTCACCCTGGATTCCTGTCAAGGTGCTTAACCTGGAGGAGTAAATAACAAACCTCCCAAATCTACTTGTGATTCATAATAGGAATGGAAGAAAAGAATTCATCTGATGAAGCTGCAAAACTGCCAGATGTGAGAAGGTAGGTGTATACCAAATGGAAATTATTTCTTACTTCCTCTCTGGTATGGTCTGTCATCCAAAAAAAATCAAGGATGGGTTGAAGCATTCAGTCCATTCTTCCTGCTCTCGCTTTTCTGTACTGTCTCTATGGGTATTGACCTGCTGGAGCATCTGTTGTGGGCAAGGTCAGTGGCAGTGTGAACTAATGGACTTTGTAGTTCTTCCAAATGGGAGCAGAAACTTGTGACATTTGGTATGATGAGGGCTTTGGAAAGAGTTTTGGCATGAAACAGTTATCTGAGTTGTGAATTTAGGTCAGGAACTAAATCCACCTTAAAGAAATATGCCTGAAGTGTACCAGAGTCAGGACTTGCCTGATACCCCCTAGAAAAATATCCCACAGCTATTGATAAAACCCACCTTATTTTCTTCACAGCTCCCCTGGATGCTTTGTTCTGAGCTTTAAGACCTCTCAAAGGCTCACAGATGCCATGGGGGTTCATGGATGAGAATTCCAACTTTGATGTGGTTGGAACTTGAGACACTAATTGCTTTGAAAAATAGAACCAGGGCCTTAAGCTGGCATCAGATACTGGCTGGGAGCCATGGGAAAGACTTGAGCACAAACCAGATATGCTCTTGGCAACATAAGCCATGAAATAAGCAGTTGTTCCCCATTCCCAACCAGCTGGAGCTGGTGTACAGTTTCCACACCGAGTTTCAAAACACATTGAGTTATTATAATCCAGCCCAGAGGTGACAAATTCATGGATTACTGATGCCACCTAAGCAGCCAGGCTTTGCAAGGTGTCAGACCCAAGGCACAGCCCTGACAAATGTGAGCAGCGTGCTTCTCCACAGAGGGGGAGATGATGTTTCCACGAGCTGTTAAAAGCAATCCTTCCCCTCATCCTGCATTTGGCTGTGCTTGGATTCATTCACTTCAGCCTCCTTGGATGCAGTTCAAGCCATCTGCTCCTCTCCAAGAGCTGTGCTCCTGGAGGTGCTCTGGCGTGCTGTGAGTGTCAGTGGTGGCATCTGTGGGGAATGAGGACACTGTCCTCTGCAGCCTGCAGCACCTTCTCCATCTCTCTCAGCCATCCTTCCTAATTAAAGAGAGGAAGAAGGGTTACATGGATGTCTGTGGGCTGTTCAAGGATGGGAGAACAGAGCCTGCCTCCATGCTTAGGTTTGCTGGGCACCCCTGACAACAGCTGTGTTGGGGTTGAACTGTCCACTCCTATTATTGTTATGTTATTGTTACGAACAGTTTCTTCAATTTCTGTTTCAAAGGCTGCAGACTAGTGTAGGAGGGGAAGGGAGGTGGTGACAAGACCCCTGTGTGCTGTTTCAGGGGCTGCATCCCTGTTCTGTGCAGGATGCTGGCCAAAGTGAGACAGCTGGCAGGGAGCAGGGAGGTGTCAGCAGGAGAACACGTCAGAATCTTCAAGGTCAAGGATCAGCTTTTGAAAAGGTCGAATAAATTATTTATCATTGAAAGAAGGACTTTGAAGACTTGATTTTTTAAATATTTATTTTGAATCCTGGCATTTTTTTTTGGGGGGGAAAGAACTTTGCTGGAGCACAGAAATCCAGACATCAGCTTGGTTGTAGGTGAAAGTTCCTTTTCCAGGGAGAGCCATATGTACTTGATTAATAAGCTGACACTTCTTCACCATGTTTTGTTTTGCTGGCTTACAGATTCATGAGTGACCTTCTTGGGAGGAATAAAGGGAATAGGCAGAGTGAGGGCATCTAAACAGTAGAAGAAAATACATAATGATTTATTTTTCTGACTGGTTTGTTCACTTAGGACAAGTTGAGGCTTCTTTGAAAGGCAAAGCAGTTTCAGTGGTTCTAAGCCATGCTGGTGTGTAGTTTAACCTCTGATCTCTGCTCTCATTAGTTGGTAAAAATTCCAACAGACTCTGAAATTCCTAGTGCTTCCAGAATACAAGATTTCATATTTTGCATTGAAAATATGATGCAAAATATGTCCATCTCATAAGAAAATCCAGATAATAACATGATAGCTGAACATCTTCATATAAAGCTTCAATGTGTTGGAAGGCAGCTGATCTATAATTTCATTAAGAGAGTCAGAAGTCTTTCTTTTTGGAGGAGAATATGCTGCTGATCATCTTACTTTCTTGCTGTATGGGTTTTCTTCATGTGTTTATTTTTAATTCTGATTATTCAATGCAGGAATACTTTCTGCATCTGAAACAGAGGAAGAGTTAACCCCTTCTCTTCATTCGTCTGGTATGTACTAAAATATATCCCAGAGTGTGGAACGTGCCCTAGACTTTTTGATGAGAAGGCACAAAGGTGAGAGAGGTGTCTTTCCAAGAGTCTGCAGCATCGAGCCACGTCTCAGTGAGGCAGTCATGACTAAATGCAGCAGCCAAATTGAAATCCTGCCTAGTCTGACTTGGTTTATTGGCATCTGATCTTGCAGTCACCTGACAGTGTCAGGCTTCCCCTCTTTCTGTTCTGTTCAACGGTGTTGCAGAAAGAGCAACTGTTTTCAGAAATGATTCAACAAATGGTGAAGTTGGAAGAAATATTTATGCAATTTGAGAAGGATTAGGGCACTGCTATCACAGCAACTTCATCCTGGTGGTTTCCATTTCCTGAGCCCTAGTGGGATTGGCTTCTGCTGGACTCTGTGCAAGATTTTAATTTCTTTTTCAACTGGGTGCAACTGCTCTAACAAATTAAAGTATAGGTCAAAGAATCTGATGTTCTTGTAAGGTGACAGAGTCAAATGCTCAAAGGCCTTCCTCCCACGAATGTCACCAAGGCCAGAGCTGTAGGTGGAAGGAGATGGCCATCTGTGTAGGAAAACCAATTATTCAGCAAAGCCTCATCCTTTGCTAAATTAGCAAGTGTTGGTAGTAACTGCAAATGCACCATGCTCAGTGCTTAGATCTACCCGTGCTTCTCTGTGTATTGCCCAAGTGTCACTCAGAGTGAGATGCAATAGCAGGTTTCCAAGTTAAAAATTCAATGTTTTTCTAAAATATGTAAAGCATAAATTAACACATATAATGAAAAGCTGGATTATTTTTATCCCTTAGAACTGCTGCTCAGAATGTTTCTTTGTTTTTTCAGATTGGAAAGGCATCAAATTGTTTTATTCATTATTTCTCCCCATAGGTTGCTTTCCAACTTCGTGTGTTTTGTGCTGTGTAGTTTGGAACCTTTTCAGATGGAAAAGTGCAGCCAAAGAGACTCCCAGCTTGTTTTGACAGTGTCTTGTGCATTTTATGCACCTGTTTAAAGCAAACACCACCCCTTGACACCCCCTCAAATATAATGATCTTTGATTTGGTTCACTCCATGGACCCAGTATTGATATGAAAACCTGTGCAAGGATTAAACCATGTGAATAATTAAAAAATTGTGTCTAAATACAAGTTCAGCAGGGTTCACCCCTGGCAACTCTCAAAAGAGCTTAAAGGAGACCTTTCATGAATAGTTTAAGAAGATATGGTTCTCTGCTGGGATTGGGGGAACAGGCTGGTAACCTTTTATGTCCCCTTGTGGATCTGTCTTCCATAATTACCTAATTCACTGCTTTAAATTTATTTCCAAATAAGGAAGGATTGTTTTCAGATGGAAAGCTTAGTAACACTACAGCTTACTTGGTCAGAGAAGCATGAAGACAGGATAAAGGAGAATATGTCTAGTGCCAGAGGTCTCCCAGGAGTTTCAGGCAGACCTGGGTTAGGCTCAGCTTGGAGAGGGATCAGCAGGACACGAGGCTGAGCTGGATTTATGGGTGCACTTATCTAAGAGCAGCTTCTGCCTCTCAAGGTCAGCCCACCCGAAGTGCACGCACACAGGGATGTTAGAGAGGAATAAGCCATAAAACCATAAAATGTACAGCAGACTGAGGAGATGTCAAGTGGATTATTACTTTGACAGACTCGGGAGACCAAAGCACAGGTGCAGCCTAAAAACAGCTGATAAAGGAAGTGCTGGCTGCTAATGAGAGCTCCCAAAGCTGGAACTGCTCATGCTCCAAGGAGGCCAAGCCTTGGGTAGGAGCTGCTCCTTCCAAGGGTGAGGATAGGCTAAGACACTCCTGAATGGTGGATAGCCCTGCTAATCCACACACAGCCTGCTCTCTGCATCCTTGAGAAGCTGTGGGATTTTCACCAGAGCTATGAGCAAGCATTCCTTAGGAAGTTTTGGAAGGGCTGAGGACAGCATCCTTGGTGAACTTCAGCCATCAGTAATGGAAAATCTGTGCTCCTGTGGGCAGAGAGAGGACTGGGGAGAGAAAAAGGTGCTGTGGTTTTTTGGTTTGTTTGTTTCTATCTATAGGGATAAAGGAGTTGGTGTGTTGTGTGTGCATCACCACCCTGGCACCTGTGTGCCAGAGCAAGGTGGTGTCTGCTGAGCCTTTTCCTGCACATTTTTTTTCCTACCTCCCCTTAAATTTAAATTTGTCAAATCAAAAAACAAGACACTGAGAGATGGTTTTTCTGTCTTTGGCTGTTCCTAGGTGTAGGTTTTACCAGCAGTAACTGCACCATGTACCTCACTGACTAATTTGATGGAAGGTGCTTTGTAAAAACAGATTAAACTATTCTCCATTCACTTCAGGAAGGGATAATTAGGTGGGAACAGAACAGACAGGAGCAAGTCACAAGTACTGCACTATCAGACACTGCCTTTGATCATCGTGTTACTCCCAGGTTTGCAGTCACAAATGAGGGTGTTCTATTTGCAGAGGATGGGGCTTCAAGCACATTGTGCTCAAAGCTGCATTTTTCCTTGATTTCCTCTTCAAACACCTTTTTCTCATGCAGAAATTTTCAGGCTACTCTGGACTCAGAGAAACTGTGCTACCTCAGAAAGGTGTTCACAGGGGAAAAGGCAACTTTCCCAGTCTCCAGGAACATAAAGTTTGCCTTCGCTGAGTTTGAACTAAAAAGTAGGCTCTCATTTGTGCTTCTTTGAGGTTCTTTCTCAGAAGGAAAATTAATTATTTAATCCTCTGTTCTTTGAGCCCTGTCTCTGCTCTATATACTAAGTTTCCTTTCTACATGGCTGTGACTGTTAAGGCTGTGTGGCTTGTGAAGGTCTAATAAAAGCAGAAAATGTAGTGACATTCAGAAAATCCACTCAGTGCAAGAGCTGGGAGTGGTGAGATACAGCTGGGAGCCCTGGAACTGAACTGGACAGACTTACAGACCTGTCTTGTGTGTTTTGCTCTGCTCCCTCTCCACGTCCTCCATCAGTGGGATAAGGAAAACCTTCATTTCTGTCCTTTAGGAGTGTCCTTAGGTTTGTCCTCAGGGGAAGGTCTTGGTGACAAATGCAGTGAGTCCAACAAAGGAATGAAAAATAACCAACTTCCTTTTGTAGTGTGAGTGAGGAGCAAGGTGAAGGAGAGACTTAGGGGCTGCTTTGTCCTATTGCTTTTGAAACTGTGAAGGAAAAATCTGTTAAGTCTGAGTCTGTCTGGCAGACAGATCCTCTGTTACTGAGCCTCTTGAAACTAAATGTGATGCCTTGGTTCCCTGGTGAGGGCCCTGGAGGGAAACTACTGGAAGGCTCTTGAGAAAAACACAGTGAGGCTGTCACAGGGTGAAAATCCCACAGCCTTTGAGAGAAGGCTCAAATAAATGCTTGAAAAGAAAAATTTAAAGGGAATCAAAGTTGGGGAGGCCTTCAAGTATTAGGAGAGATGGAGGAGAACACTTGTAATGCTTTGTCAGTCTAGGATATGGAAAATTTCCATCTGGGACCAGTGTGGGGGAGGCTGGGTTTGAAGTATAGGGCTCAGCTCAAGCTGTTGGCATTTCTCCTTCAGTGCTGGGTGAGTGTGATGATGTCCTGTGCCAGTGGCAGGTAGGTCAGCCAAAAGGATGACTTCCATGTTTCCTCCAGAAAAATACTGGCCTATGTGCCCCAAACACAGGTCATTTCTACTGCCAGTTCTCACCTTAGGAGAGAACTCTCCAAAATATTAATTTGGTTTGAAATGGGGAATATTTTCTGTCCAAACACCTGGGCTCCGTCTTTATAGAAATTAAATCCAGGCACTTAGGCCTTAGCAACATAAAAAAATATCCCCTCCAGGTAGAGGTGTGAGAGAGTTCTTCATGGAATTTGTCATTTCACATTATTGCTGGGAAACAAGGAGACAGATTGCACAGAAACCGTGGGGAGATGCTGATGAAAGCAATTTGTGCTGTGGGAAAGTGAGATATTTGTGGTGGAAATGAGGGGGCTGAGGGCTGGAGCAGTGGCCAAGAGGGGCACAGCAGCTGCAGGGCTTCCCCTGGGTCAGGTGCTGCAAGGAGCAGCAGGGCAGCTCTCTGTCCATGCTGCTTTCCCTGTGTGAATTCCAGCCCTCGAGTTCCCAGCTCTCTGCTGGGTTGTCAGAACCCAGGACATCCCTCTGGCTCCCCTGGATGGCTGGAGACCTGGGCAGGGGGCTGGGGAGTCCTGGCAGAAAGCCAAAAAAGACACTTGGGATTTCAATCTTAACCCACGGAGGAAATTACCAACCTTGTATGAAGAACCACAAGTCACAGAAGGTTAAGTGGAGTAAGAAGGAATTAATCACTGGGTGAAAAATGGAGTTTTGGGGGTTTTATTATAGGGGGTCTAGGAGGCAAGATGGAGGGACATGGGTGTTGTCCCATGCTTCTTCCTTCTTCTTCCATCTTCTTGGTGATGGTGGCACATTTGGATTGGCCTAAAGTAGAAGTAGACAGTCTAACATAGATAACAGATTTTGGAAAATAATGATAAATACAGCACACATAACTCGTAGTATAAAATGCAGACACCAGCCCAGGGGCAGACAGTCTGCCCTTGACAGACCTGCAGATTAGACCTCTGTGGGTCTGAGAGAAAATATTTTAGATAATAGATCATAAACAACCTTGTGAACATGAGCCAAGAAATCCTGACTCTTTCTTTGGCCGGCGGGCTGGAAAAAGGGACTCTGGGGTCATCCTGACAGCAGGAAACCTGAGACTGGGGGACACAGGTGCCCACTGGACACGGGGTTTTTCAGGAGTCCCCCATCTTCCTTGGCCATCTTTGAGCCAACTCTTCCTTGGGTGGCCAAATCCCTGGGTAGGAAGAGGGCCTAAGGCAGCAGGTTGGCTTTGTGTCATTTTCCATTCTTTTTGCCTCATTCCCATGACAGAGATTGCATTAGAAACTGAGAGGCTTATAAATTCTGAGTTATAGCTGTAGGCAGTTCATGAAGGGGAAATTGGGACTGGGGAGGGTTTGAAATTTGCATATATACCACACCCACTGCTGTTTAATTTGCATTTTGTTTGCATATATCATGGTTAAATAATACCCATGCAGTACTTTTAAGGGCTAAGGACTGTTACAGTTTGTCTATGATTTATATAATTTTTGCTTTAGGTGTAATTTTATAGTTTGGAGAGTATGCAGTATGAACTTAAATTTAATTTCACGAAAATGATCAAATGACACTTATCAGCCATAAATACAGAGTTTTCTTTGAAAATAATGTTGTTTTCATAAAGATCTTAATTAACATCACTGCAGTCTGATGATTAACAGCTGAAAAACCATGATCCAATATAATAGCAATTTTTTCTATACATTGGGATTGAGGGGGCATCTGCCCTGAACTAGGTGGGAACTGAGGACTCATGTCTGCTCAGTGTGTGTGATTCTTCCAGCTTTAGGGACTGTGAGGTTTAAAGCCAGTTCCTTCCTTGTTTGCATTACATGAATGATTTTCCAGGATGAGTGCAGCAGCTGAGTGACAGTGTCTGTCCTTCCCAGGATGGCAAATGGCTGTAACATAATTATTAGATAATGGTGTCTCATGTGGGAAGAGAGAGGCCAAAGTTATCTCAAGATGCTTTTCATATTTATTTTTTTTTACCACGAGCTTGTCACAAATTCAAATGCAGGAAGTAAAACCACCTGATACTCTTTGCTTTGTGCCTTTCTCAATGGCACAGGAATTCCAATTTCCTATTTAAAATTTGTTTTCCCTTTTAGTTTTGCAACTGTTCTTCAGCACAAAGACCAGATCTGCAGAGCTATTTCTGCATTTTTAAGAAGGAGAGAGGTGCCACGCTCCTGTCATTGCATTTCTATTGAATGGGAGGACTTGGAAATTCCTTTAATCCCATCCCAGGAGAAACTTCTTCCCCAGAGATCTGGTCCCATATGTTTCTCTGCAATTTTAGCCCCCTGGTCATCTTTCAGCTGTAAGTACCTCTTTGGTCCTGTATTAAAACCCTTGGACTGTCACCTCCTCATCTGCACACCCCCATGAATCTCACTCTGTACCACCCTCTCTGCCCCTTTTGATTAAAGGCAGCCCTTCCCTGCCAGCCCAGCCATAAATCCTCTCTGGGGCAGAGAACATTTCTCTGTGCAGCACAGAGATCTCGTTGTGTCCTTTTGGAGGCAGTGGGCTCTAACCTGCAGGGCTCCAGCCCCACGCAGGAGCCCCTGCCCCTCGCTGTGCTGGGCTGCCTGCAGGGCTCAAGTTTGCCTTCAGTGATCTCTCAGCTAGGAAATAACAACGGGTCACTCTGGCAACCTGAGCTTAAATTGGTTTGGGTCTGTAAGGAATGCTCTTGGTTGCTCTCTAACCTCCCAGCAGGGGCAGTAATTCAGTTCTGAATGTGCAGCTTATTATTACTGTGGGCTTTTGACACACGGATGTGAAACCTCCTCTTAACCTGGCTGAGCCTTGCCCGCATGATGGACATCAGGAAGGTCCACTCTGTTTTGATCAGCACCAATGTGCTTGGGAGCAGGTCCTTAATCCTTTGGCAGCACCTGAGAGCTCCAGCAGGGCCTCAGGAGCCAGCCAGGGATCTCACCCAGCTCCCATTCTGTCCCTAACCTCAGGCACCTGCACAGACTTTATCTGGAGGGGAGTCTGGAGATGTGCTCTTACACCAGTTGCAGATTTTTAAAAAAAATTATTATTATTTTATTTATTTTATTTTATTTAGCAAAATGGACGAAGCGTGGGTTTGTGTACTTGAGATCCAAGCATTTTTCTTAGAACTTTATATACCTCTTGTTGTTTTATAGCATTCAAAAGCAATCTGAATTTCTTCTGCTTCTTGGTCTTTGTCATAGTCTTCCAGCTTTGCTGCTTTGTTTCTGTGCTCACATGTGGCATTGTGCACTTGCTGCTTCCCTTTGTCCAGGCTCTCAGATGGCTCCAGCCCCTCTGCAAATTACAGATGGATGTCAGTCTCCTGTCTTGATGGGAAAACAGGTATGCTCATGTGAACTCAGAACAAATCCTTTAAGTCTATCATCTGTGCTTGCACTTGAATGACTCTTTTTAAATTCAAGATGTGAACTACCAAAGCTGTGGAAGAATACAAGCATGGGTTTGCTTGGTGGGCTGCTAAATAGGATTTCTGAGTAAAGCCTCAGCGATTTAGGAGCACCTTTAGAGATCTGAGCCCTTAGAAATAACAGTATGGAATGCACTGAACACAGAGGGACAGCACTGAAGGCATCACCCCGTGCCTTTCTGCCCTGTCATCTGCTGGCTGTGGCGTTTCCAAGCTTGCTCAGGTGTTGCTACAACCTTAAAATCCCCTTGTTTACCCGCAAATGTCCTTGGTGGCACCAGCAGCTGCCCGGCCCGATGTGCTCCTGAGCCCACAGCGATGGAGGGAGCTGCTGTGTGCCTCCATCTGTGTTTCCACATGGCTGAGGCTGGGGCTGGATGTGCACGGCAGCGAGTGAGGCTCGGAGCACTCTGAGAGCCAGCCGGGCTCTCGGTGTCTGCTGAGCACCAGCCCTTCCACAGCGTGAATGAGACACAGCAAGGCACCAGGTCACGGAGAGACACGTGCAGCAGAGGGGGAAATGGGAAAGAAATCCATAAATATGCAACGAAGGAAGCGGGAAAACACACTCTGATTACAACTGTGGCTCTAATGTATGCAAATGTAACAGTTTCCACCCCTACTACGGAGTCATGTACTACATACATTACATGGTGTAGTACTGTGTAGCAACACAGTTTATGACTCCTAGGAGAAGAAAATCATAATTCACTGCCATTAATAAAAATAATAGTGCTTTCACCCAGAGGAGCTTTCCTTGGAAAGCCTGCACAGATTCTATCTAACCTAATTTAGGCAATGTCATGAGTTGGAACAGATAGCTATCAAGTCTGTCATGCTTGTCATAACATGGCACTTGAATCGAAGACATCCCTTCCCAGGAGAAATCCCTGTGAAGGAACTGTATTATTTAATGGAGTTTAAGATCCCTTTTAAGTTTCAGAGCTTGTTTGTTCAAAAATTGTTCCAGTAAAACTCAGCTGTTAGCCAGGTTTCATTTAAAGAGAAACGAGTTTGCACGTCCATGATTGCAGGCTGCTATTCCTCAAAGTTGTAATTAACTGGGGGTGCAAAGGGGAAGCTGCTGAAGAGGAGCAGAGCACACACCACGTGCTTTGCAGCTGGCATTTATAAATTTTCTTAGGGACAAGGTTTTCTGGAGCCTGTGAATGGGCACCAGCATTTATGGGAAGAGACATTCCCTGGTGACAGCCACCTGTCTCTGTCACACCTTCCCTCATCCCTCCTGCATTTTATGCAAGCTGCTAATTAGCTTTCAGTTTTTAGTGTGTAACGAGGCAGAAAACCTAAGAAGGAAATGAGACTGTGGTCTCACCCCCCCAGAAATAGGTGGAGTCAAACAGCATCTTAATGAGTTTAAACCCTTGGATGGTCACAGGCGCAGGCTCACGACTGCTCATTTAATTTCTGATTTCAGGCAGCAACAATGACGACTGTTAATTTAATTTCTGATTTCAAGCAGAAACAATGGCTGTTGGGAGGTGTGGAAGGTCCCATCCTCTGCTCCAATGCTGCTCCCATTGCCAGGTTTTTCCATCCCTGAGCACCTGGCGGTGCCGAGGGAGGAGGATTGCTCCTTCATTAGCAGCACGTGTGGGCTGTCCTCGTTTAGGGAGGCTGCTCAGGAACCTCCTGTTTGCAGGAACTTTGGCAGCTTGTCACAGCGTGTCAAGATCTGCTCATCTCCCCAGACAGCAGAGTTTATGCATAATGCAATAAATAGAGACGGGCAGGATTGCGTTCTGCGCATTTAGCAGATTTCAGGCTGTGTGAGAGAGGAGTTCAACTAATGCCTTCCTGTCAAGCTCTCAAAGCATTTAATCATCTTTTTCTGTGTTTACTTTCTTCACTCCCCTCATATTTATTTGTTTATTTATACAAAATCTTTTGGGTTTTACATCTGTCTGTTAAAAATGAGTCAATGTCTTTTTTCTTTTTTAGATGCTTTAGGAGATGTTGGGGAATACTTGAAAAGGAAATATATTGGGAGAGGCATGAGAAAGGTGTTTAAGGAACTGAAAGCACAGGGAAAAAGAATAATTCTTTTCTCCTTTGCTGCCTGTTCTCAAACTTCTGTGACCAGGCCACTTGGTGGCCTTTGGAAACTTTGGTATCTGATGCTGAAGCTGTGTTCAAAGCAAAGCCTGCCCAGTCCTGTGTGAGGCACAGGGCTGATCAAACCCCACTGAAGTCAATGAAAAGGCTTTCTCTGAAGGCAGTAGGCTTTGGCTCAGATGCTAAAAGCATTATCATCACTCTCTGGCTGATCCTCTTGATACCAGTTCTCTCATCAAACCCTCTGACAGAAAAGGAGAGAAAATCCAGTCCCTGCTGGTTAACCAGCAGCTAAACACAGAGTTTTGACAGATCTAAACCATTCCTATGGAGAAATCAAAGTTTTTCAGCACAGAGGTACAAAAACACAAGTGTTAGAAGCTACACCAATCTTCAAAGCATCCGTGCCCCCCCAAACTATTAAGGTGCAGCTTTTTCATGACCAGAAGAGCAGTGAATGCCTCAGGGTGTTTCCTTGCATCCTGCCCAGCTTGTGGGCATGGGGCTCACCCTTGGGGGTTGTGGCAGGGTGTGGGGATGTGCCAAGAGCCCAGGAACAGAGCCGTCCACGTGGTGGAGGCTGAAAGATGGGGCATAGGAGGGAGGCAGGGGGAGATATCAGCTTGGGAAAGGGTTAGACTGGGAGTTGGTGAGCCATAGCCAGGGAGAGGCAGGGAAACAGAGCTCAGAGCCCAAAGGGAAGAGAGGTTTAATGAATATTCAAGACAAAAAAAATTACATGATTAATCAGGACTGGCCTTATTTCTAGTCCTGGGATCTTGGTACTAAATGAAAGTGTAGCAAAGGGAACCTGAATCCTGACTTCTGTTCCTGTTCTTACTGCAAAGGCTCAGTCACCAACAGTCAGGTGGTGGATGCAGGGACACAAAACCTGGCTACACATTTTTGTGCAGCTTCTAACTCAAACAAGAAGACAGAGCTAAAAGACCCTCCTGATTCAATCAAAGATCTCCTTCCAGCCAGCAAGAGTAACAGGCTTTGGGTGTTGGATGGCCGGCGTGAGCGGATTAATCACTTGCTTTTTATTATCAGCCGAGTTTCATCTAGAAATAAATCCTGTCTGATCTCTGTGAACATGACACAAGATTATTCCAGCAAGTGCAGAGGTTGGGATTTGTGCATTGAAAGTGGTGGTGAGCAGGGCTGTGGGGGGAGAAGCTTGGGAGAGGATCCGTGCCAGGAGGGCTGCACTGGGTCAGGGTTTTGGGAGCAGAGAGAGGGAGGGTTGCAAAGGTGCCCCGTGCTTCTGACCTGCAGAATCCAGCTCACAACACATCTCTGGGACAGATTGCCCCCAAAATCCTATGAGAAGCAGCTGAGTGAGCTGGGGCTGTGAGAAAAAGCAGACTCAGGGAGGACCTTCTCACTCCCCAAAAGGTTGTAGCAGGGTAGGGGGCAGTTTCTTTTCCCAGGAACAAGTAATAGAATAAGGAGAAATAGCCTCCAGTTGTGGCAGGGAAGATTAAGATTGGATATGAGGAAACATTTCTTCACTGAAAGGGTGGACAGTGTGGTGAGGTGTGTGGGAAGCTGGACTGAGGGAGCGTGGTGGAAAGAAGTGTGGGAGAGGATGTTGTCTGAGGGGGAGGCAGTTGTATCCTGCCCCTCTATCAGAATCGTGCTGCAAGGCTCAATTTCCATGATTCTTCCCATGGAAATTTCTGCACAGTGTTTTAATTAGCAATAGAAAGACATTTAAAGAAGCTTGAGGTTTCTTTCTACTTACTCATGCTTTACTCATCCACTAGACACACACCTCACAGCCTTTTGTTCTTGGTCTACATTTGCACTTTCTGTTGTTTGTCTTTAGTTTAGTTTTGGTTTTGTTTTTTTTTCTTCTGCTTTGAAACAAAGAAATATAGAGCAAAATTTAAAATTATCTGGTTAAAGAAATACACTTGGGTTTTCAGCTGATTTTTGTATTGCCCTTTCCCTGTGTTTGTATGGCAGTGGTGCCTGGTTCTGGGGGTTAGGCCTTGTGAGAGTCCCAGCAGAGCTTTTTGAGATCCTGCAGTGATGGCAGACCTAGTCCATGCTGGTCCTGTGGCTTTCCACAGGATTTTTGGCCACTGCTGAGAACAAGCAGCAGGGCTTGGTGTGCTAACTAAACCCATCCTGGACTTGTATGAAAAGATTTGCTTCCCAACTGGCAGAACCACTGAGGTGAGAAACAGCCCTTAGACTGCAAACCAGGCTTTTAATTTACTTTTAATCCCTTATCCCCAAATCAGTATGAAACAAAAATGTTTAATAATACCATCCTTTTTACTGAATTAAAAAAGGATGTTTCCTCATTGGAACATTTCCCCCTTCCACAGCAAGTTGCCCTCTGGTTTGGAAATGCTTTCACAGATGTCAGTTAAAATGTCAGAGGTTTCTGATCCGATCTGTGCCCTCCAAAGAACACCTGGGTTTATTTTTACCCTGCCTCTTGCCTCGCTTCCTTTTGTCTGTGCAGCCCTCCAGCAGCAGCTGTCCCCCAGCCCTGTGTCTTTTGGTGTCTCATGAGGTTCTGCTCCATGGTGTTTGTGGCTGTCAGTGCCTCAGAGCCCCCCTGTGCAGGCTGGGGTGAGGCTGGGGCTGCTCTGACCCCGTGCCATCCCCCAGCCCCTGCAGCAGCAGCTGGGAAAAGGCAGAGGAGGAGCACTGTAGCCATGATGTTTTCTGAAAAATCCTTTTGCCAGGATTTTTCTCCTGAGGAGCTGAGGAGCCTCAGGAAAGAAATATAAATAATTATCTGCTGCTGTGGAATGCAACAGGTATGTCTGTGATTGGTGCATGTTGGTTGTTTCTAATTAATGGCCAATCACAGTCAGCTGGCTCAGACCCTCTGAGAGTCAGGAGCTTTTGTTATCATTCCTCTCCTGTCCTTTCCAGCCTTCTGATGGATTTTTTATCTCTATTTAAGTATAGTTTTAGTATATAATTTTAATATAATATATATAATAATATAATAAATCATCCTTCTGAAATATGGAGTAAAGATTCTCATCTCTTCCCTCGTCCTGGCACCCTCAAACACAACCACAGAACACTGCTCAGTACGAGGTGGAAGAGGGGGAAATTGTGTCATGGGGGCAGAAATGGGGCAAGATAAAAACAGGGGATGAAAAAGGAATGGGTGACCAGCCCAGCTTTGGTGCAGGTCATTAAGCATCCAGCTGGCCTTGCTTCTGCACCAAGGGAGCACCAGGGGCTCAGGAAAATGACTGCAATGATACAAGCAAATAAAACTCAGTTACCTTCTCCCATAAGTTTGATTCTCATTTTGGCAGAACTTCAATCTTTCCCTGACTTGTCCAGTGAGCTTGATTAAGATGACACGGCAGGAGTTTTTTCCTTTCCAGCTGGAGAAATAGAATTTTTTCTCTGTCCAAATGGAATGGGTGATTTTCTTGTCAGTGTTTAAATTGGCCTTCTTGGGAACATACTCTGAGATGGTGATGTCTACATTACAGAATAGAGACAACTCTTGCCTTGACAAAAGGAAAGAAAGATGGTGGTTAATGGAATAAAACTGATGTTCAAAAGGCATTATAATAAAACCCTGCAGCCAGAGAGCTTTCTGACTGTGCTTTTCCTTAGGGTCTCAGCTATGAGTTCCTCAGGGACTCTCAATCCAAATTAAATCCCTAGGGAGATTTACAAACCCCTAGGGAGATTTATATATGTGTGTGTGTGTGTGTGTATGTATTTCTCTCTGTGTGTATATATGTAAATACCACATAAACCTGTCAAAAATCCGTATGAATCTCCCTATTGACTTCAAAGGCATTTAAATCCATGGTCGTAATGCAACTATATATTTGTAGCTGATTTGAGGATTTAGGGAATCTCTCTCTGAACAACTTATGAAGGCTGTTTGAGATTACAGCATTACTCCAGGTAGCTCTATTAAATTACAAACTCTGTTCTGATTGCACTCCGAGTCTGCCTGTGCTGCTGTCTTTTTATTTCTGCCTTGGACTCCAAGTCCCAGACGTAGTGATGCTGGATTAATAATGGATCACGCTGTCACTGGAGCAAGGTTTGTTTTACTGCCCAGAGGAGGCTCGGGGTTGGGAAGTGAGAGGTCATTTGGAGGGCAGGGAGTTAAAGGGTCAGGTAGTGTGGCTTGCCACCTGCCCAAGGGAGCTGGAAGGGAGCCCAGGGTCCTGAGCACCTTTTCTGACAGCAGAGAAGTGATGAGTCAGTGCTGTGGTGGAGGGGGAGAGCCAGGAGAATGACTCTTCTATTTTTAATGATGCAACATAGAATCATAGAGGTTTGGGTTGGAAGGGACCTTAAAGACCATCCTGTTCCACCCCCTGCCATGGCAGGGACACCTTCCACTGTCCCAGGCTGCCTCAAGCCCCATCCAGGCTGGCCGTGGGCACTTCCAGGGAGCCAGGGGCAACCTGGGCAGGGCCTCCCCAACCCCTCTGTGAAGAATTTCTTCTCAGTATCTAATCTAAACCTGTTCTCTTCCAGTTTAAAGCCATTTCCCCTTGTGGAGATAACAGGGAGTTGAACAGTGTCTGAAAACTTGGAGCCAGTCCTGTGCTGGCACAAGCCCATGACAGGCAGTGGCTTCTCACATGTCCCTTTGCCAGGCTGGGACACAGCAGCAGCACAGAAATGAACTCCCCCTGTGTTTGCATATGGCTGAAGTGGACACGTGCTCCTCCTGCAGACCATCACCTTCTTTATTCCAGAGAGCTCTCCAATATTCATGGTTTCGCCTGAGCATCTGTAAAAGGAGCTCCACAGGATGAAAAGCTTGTAAGTAAACACAGGGACTGCTGGTCTGGGCTGTCACTGCCCTGGTGTGCTGTTTGGCAGGAAGAAGGTTTCCTTCTCTGTCTTCCTGGGCTTAGTTTTAAACAGCTTTTATAAAGCAGAGCAACCTCCTGAGCCTTAGGTAATTTTACCATATTAGATATTGAAGAATTGCTGAATCCTGTTAAGCAAATGCAGGCCAAAGAATACAAACCAAAACCAATAATGTGCTAAGCCTAAAACTCAAATTTCTCCAGGGATTTCACCTGCTTCTAGTGAGTGGTACTGAAATACAGGACTGGTTTTCTGGGGGAAGGTCCTGTCTCTGAATGGGTAACATATGTTAATCACAGCCATATAGGACACAGGTTGCACCCAAATCACTAGCTCGGGTCTCTCTTCCTGCAGGGGATTTTTCCATTCAACTGAACTCAACATTTTTTTTTTTCTATTAGCTGATTTATGCCTTTCAACATGAGTTGTATCAAAGTCAGCATTTAGTACTGTATATTTACTTTGGTTTGCATGCAATTTGCAAATGATATACTGTACTTTTGTACAGTTAATGTGTTCGTTTTAGTGTATAATGCATGCGTGAACTTTCTGAATTTTGAGCTGAAAATATGATAAGTGGGTTATATTATGCAGTGAAGGAGTTGTTATATGAAAACACTTCCATATCATCAATTATGTACCAGCTTAATACAAAATGGTATTAATACATGAATCAGTGAAGGAAGTTGTATAATAAGATTCTCATGAGAACATAAGGCTGATATTTATTAAAGATGTAAGTTCCATGTTAAGAAGGAATACTTTGTTTTATTCATTTGTTTGATAAGCAGCTCTGCTGCTCAGAAAGGAACAATTTCATTGTATATTCACAAGCAATTCTCACGTGTGTTTCTCATATTTCTCACAGAGTTCAGAAGTTTGATAAGCAACATAGATATTGTAAAATCCAACTACAGGTTTATAGTCCACAAGTGTTGATTCCATTTGAGCACAGAGAAACTCAGTGGCTTTGGAAATGACTCCTCAGACAGATGGAAGTGCTGAGTGGGATCCCATCCTGGTGGAGCTGGGTGGAATTCTCAGTGGGATCCCTCTTGTGCTGATGCAGTCTGGTCCAAGCAGCCTCAGTGTTATTTCTGACTGCTCTTCAGCTTATTCCACCTGGATCCCAAATTGCAAATGTCCTCCACCTCCCAAATGTATTTCAGAGCAGGCTGCACACCCAGAGAGCCCAGACCTGTTAAAGTCAGCAGAGGTGGATCAGGAGGTAAGAATGTTCTGGAAGTGTGTGATGTGTCTGGGCTGGGGGCTCAGGGTCAGCTGAGATGTTCTGTGTAGAAATGGTGACAGCTCCTTGTTTATCAGCATGGAATGGAATGGAATGGAATGGAATGGAATGGAATGGAATGGAATGGAATGGAATGGAAGGAGTTCACTTGGAGGGGCCCTACAGTGTTCATCTTGTCCCACTGCAAAGAGACCCAGTGTAAAACCCAGCACGTGTGGAGAGCAGGGATGAGCCCTGTCCTGGGAACACCACCTGGCTGCTCATGGTGGCTCCCCTACAGGTGTAGATATTATGGAATACTGGGCAGAGGCACACACCAAAACAGTTGTCAAAACTGGAGGAAGATGTGAGCTCAATTCTACATATTTATATTAACAAGTTGAAGTCTCTATTACTCCAAGGCACAGGCCTTCCCTTAAAACCTGTGATGTGTGGGCACTGGAGTCTGAGCTGCCTTAAGAGTGATCAGGAGCCAAGAGCTGACTCTGCCAGTGGTGTCAGTAGCTCCCATTCATCTCATTTTCAGCAATATTTGGAGCCAGAATTAAGATGCCTTGAGATGAATGGGAGTCACTGTGTACTGCCTTTGTTCTCAATTGATTAAAATCCAATAGTTTTTTGAGTACTACATTTGATGAGAGGGTGCTTATTATTGTTTTTAACAAACATTTAGATGCTCTGGTGATTTAAAGGCTGGCACAACCCCTTCATCTGTCTGCAGCTCCAAGTGACTTATTTTCCCCTATTCATTGTAATGTGCTACAGGCACCTGGATGCCAAGAAGAACCACAGATTTTTTGGAAGGAAACTCTACACTGCTGGAGGAGCTGAGAAAAGCAATCCTGTAAGGGACCTGTGTGAAATGCTGCACAGACAGCCATGGCAAGACAGAAAAGCTTTGGAAACCACAGCACTGGAATAATTAGGGGGAACTTCAGGTACCAGCACATTGCAGAGATTTTGTAGCACAGATTCAATCTAGAGGAGTCATTTACTGAGTAATAGAAAATAGAAAAAAAAGCTTATAGAATAACTAAACCAGGGTAAGAATAGAGATTGGCAACTCTATGATGAAAGGGAGAGGGAGAGAAGTCAGCCTGTGTGTGAGAGAAAGAAGAATGGTGATCAATAGTAACAACTGCACCCTGTTTGTTGTAAAAAGTAATGGGATATACAGGAAAACATAAGCAGGGTGATGAAAGCATGGATGAGGCGATAAAAGAGCCCATGAAAGTCAGAGGGAATTTGTCTTCAAATTTTCCAGGCATTTGGTAAGAGTGACTCTGCTGCAGGGTAGCAGTCTGGCAGTTTGTTTGCTTAATATGGCACTGAAATTAAACAATAATTCCATTAAAAAACAAACCAACAAAATCCCTGCTCCTCCCAGGAACCTTAGATGTAGTTGTTGTGGGGCAACTGACACAGAAATCAGTCCAAAGCTGTTCTGTAGAGGTATAAAGCAAGAAAGATTGCTGCATAATTATTAATTTCCTTCCCCTCCCTTGGCAGTTCCAGCCCCCAAAACTAAGGACTACCTCAGTGTGCACATGAGTCAGGAGAATATGCTGCTGCAGTGGTGGCCCAGAGGGCACCAGCTGACAGCTGGGGACACTGGACCATGTCCAGAACCCGTGCTGAGCTGCCCAGCCCCATTTTGGAGCACCCTGGTCTATGGGAAGGTGTCCCTGCCCCAGCAGAGGGTTGGACTGAGATGAGCTTTAAGGTCTCTTCCAACCAAAACCACCCCATGATTTTGTGATTTCCCAGCCAAGTTGAAGCTGGAGGCAGGGACTGGTCCCAAGAGTGTCACCAGAGAAAATGTTACTGAAAATGCCATCCTCCATGCAGCCCTGGAATCAGGCAGGAGGGGTGGCCAAATTGTAGGAAATCTCAGTTCTTCCCATAAGTTTCTGTCCAATTTCTTGTCCCCAGCATGCCACAGTGTGATGGATAAGCATCCAAACCTCAGACAAACCTGAAGCAAGGGAGCACTCCTACCACTAATGAAGACACATTGTCACTGGGCTTGCTTCAAAGACCATTAAAGTTTCCCAGTGGTTCCAGTGGGGACCAGAACAACCCTTTTCCTGAAGAAACAGAGGCATATATTAACCTTAATTGGGAACAGTCTCCACGAGGATTTTCCCTCTGAGGAAAAGGAGCATTTTGCAGATATAATTGTTTTGGAGGGAGTAATTATTCCGTGGATGCTTCCTGAGGTGAATGATGGCTCTTGTTATGTTTTACCCCTGAAACTGGAAGAGCTGTAAGACTCTTGTCAAAGACCACTGGCATTACCTGGCAAGCAGGGGCTGGGCTGCTGTTCCAACACAGACACCCACCAGTAGGAGGAACATTTGCACAGCTTGGCTGAATATTTCTCTATTATTCTTTACCCTGCAGCACAACACAGTTTGCAGCAATTGATTGACTTAGCTGGACAGTGAGATAAAAAACTACAAATAAGGCAGTGTGGGAGCTGTTCTTCTGCTGTGATTAGATGTAAAACAGCCCCAGCCAGAGCCGTGTTTTGCCTGGGGTCAGATCAACAGAACACAGATCCTGGGGTTTCCGAGTGTTAATTTTCACTCAATTTCAGGAAGGCTGGAAATCATCACCCTAAAAAACCTTTCAAGGGATGGGACATGAGGATTAGCGGGAGCCACAGGATAATCACTTCCTCCTCCTGATCAGGGAGATGATGCAGGGAGATGATGTGCAGCAGGGAGAGGCTGACTAAGGAAAGAAAAAGGAATATAAATCAAGGCAGAGATGGGACAGACAGAATCAGGCAAAACAGGAGGGAAGAAGATGCTCAGAAAAAGTTGTCTTCTGCATGTTGGTCTGTGGTCAAGTCCTGCTTACAGTTTCAAGCAAAGTGTGTGAAATCCTAAAAGTGCCTCCCCATCTCTTGGTGGGGAAAGCTGTCCCTGGGAGTTTGCCTGAACCAGGAGAGAGTCAGGGCTGATCAGCACAACCCACCCCTCCCGAAAGGGTTGCTGTGAGATGTGGTGGAGGCAAGAGACACTTGAAATGAGATAACTTAAAATAATTTTGTATATAATTTGCAGCAAAGTTTTCTTTCATCATTTCCTGCTTTTCTGCCCCAGCTTTCCTCTTTGTCTTACCAGCCCTTGGCAGAGATATTTGGATTGAATATGGGGCTGCTTTTGAGAAACTGTGCTTTCAGCACTGCAATAAAGCAGTCCTACCCCAATGAATTTTAAAGGCTATTTTGGTGCCTTGAGAAATGGTGATTTATTACTTGGATGCGTCAGGTTTTTTGCAATTAGCAGGACACTGTCTAGAAGTTATAGACCATCTTAGGGAGAAATAGGCAATTGTCTTTTTTCCAAGCTGTTTTTATGAAACATTTTCCTTCATTCAAGCAGCAAGTTAAATACTCTTCATTAATATAGTGGCTTCCACATTCAGATGAAGAAAATGTTGCTAGATTTTTCTTTAGAGTTGACATTATCACCAAGTATTGCTCTCTGCAAGAAGTTAAGGCTGTGGGCAGGTTGGCTGATTTGTTGGTACCATGCATAATATCCCCTTGGGCAGTTCCATAAGCCTCATCCTGAAACCTTGTGAAACTCAGTTGCATTGCATGCTAATACAGCAATTTTAAAAATAGTGGTGTCAAATATTACATTTCTGTAGATGTGAGAGGCTGTCTGTAGCACATGGCATTATCAGATACCAGAGCAGACAATGAAGTTGGCTTGAATGCCACACAATTCATTATGCAAAATAATTTTCATTTGAAGACATTCAGACCTGTCACATTTCTTTTAATGAAACCCTGGTATTTTTTTTTATAAGAAAAAGCTTAGTAAGGATAGAATTTCAGCAATGAATTGGATAACATGTTCAAGCAGATATCAATTAAAATTTTAATTATAAGGAACAGTTTTTCTTGAATTTTTCACAAGATGTTTAATTTTTAATCAGTTATTTCTGGGGAAAAAGAAAAAGGTTTTTTGAGAAGAGAATTTTGTGAAGTTTAGACAAGGACTGTGTATAAAACCTGAATCATGATAAAGAAAATGTACTTAGGAGATCTTGATGATCTAAGGGACATAATTTTCCACCAAGCACCACAGCCTCTGTGCAACACAGAGAAACAGAACGTGCCTAAACAAGACACAAAACTTCACCTTGTGTGAGCCCACAAGGACAGTTACACCAACCTACATTATTTCATTCCTGAAAACAGGTTGGAAATCTGTGCTTAAAAATTCACATTTTTAAGATGTTTTCCATTCCATTTTGGGATGGGGAGGATGGAAAAAAAGCTTTTGATTTTCCCAAGGACAGGAATTCTGAATCTAAATAAGCACATTCAGCTGAATGGCATAAAAAGAGAACATCAAGGCAACAGCACCCACTTGATACATTTTCAGCAACTGCACATCCACGAGGGCCATACAGCTCTGAATGAGGCTCTGCTCCTTTTACAGGCAAGTGCTCCTGAATCTGCTGTTAAAATGCTCCTGTTAGTGCTTGGTGCTGGCATTTCTAGGAGACACCATGGGATGAGGAGGGAGATGGAGAGTGAAGACAAAGCAGGGAAGAGGATGTGTGCTCAAATGTGACATTTGGGGACTGGTGAGTAGGGAGGAGGTGAGACAGCTGGGCAAGGCTAACATGAGCACTGTCATTTGCTTGTGCTCCATCCTACTGTCAGTTATTACAAATACATTAAAAAAAAGATGCTTTCTGGCCCCTTAGAGTTATGGGGTGGAAATGTGTCCCATTTTGGCGTTTTAAATAAACACATTATCCTTTGCTTTGCTATTTAAAATAGGAATCATTCACAGTTATTCCAGTAGCATTTGTCCTTGGCACATCCTCCTTGGTGAAGGCACCTTTTGGTTTACTGTTAATGCACATTGCCTCAATGATTAACTTCATGAAGTGGGAATAATTGAAAGCCCAACATTAAACTGCATTCAGAGGCGTTTGGTTTATCAGGCTCCTGCTGTGCCTGCTATGTGCAGATTTTGATGTAGACAAGTGTGGTAATGGGCAGTGCAGAACATGCAAACCTTAATGATGGCTCTGGCTCAGCATTCACCCTATTTACAGCAGCAAAAAGTCCCCTTTTAAAAGCAAAGTGTGACCTCAGGAAACATAAGGTTTATATTCCTGCCAATTCCTCCTGCACTTTCCCAGGGAGGTGTTCAACCCATTATCAGCCATCATGGACAAAATCAGCATTTCCACCTTTCAATGGCATTTGATTGAGCAGATGTGGTGAATGACAGGCTTGAAGTACAAAGTGGGTACTTTGCACTGCTGTCCACATGTCCGTGCAGCCCACGGAGATGAAAGGCTCAGCCTCAGCTCCACATGTCATTCATCATGCAGGATTGCTCCATAAAGCTGATTTTCCTTTGCTCCTTTGAAAGCCCCCTGTAATTGAGGCTTCAACTCTTTTCTTCCTAGGTCTATAGTGAATGTAGAAAAAGACAAATTATGGTGTTGAAAAATGAAGATTTTATAAATTTCCCAATTTTGTGACAGAAATAAACCAAGGAAATATCAGAATTCTTTATGAATATGCTGCTTGGGCTGTGGGTTTTGTCAGTGTTTCTTATCTATATGGATTTTATCCTTTGGCCATTTTATAATTGCACTGCTTGGCAAACTTGGTTCAGGGAACATCATCTTTCTGTTGTTTTCATAGAAATAGGACAACACAGAGCAGACTGTGGGCTGCTCATGTCTGCCACAGAGATCCAGCTGCTGTGTCTCATTCCCAAACCCTCTGCTGCTCGAGGCACCTGCAGCTTGTGAGACAAGTAGTGAAGTTTTGGGAATAAAGAAGTTGGCCAGTAGCTGGCACACCAGCCTGCCAGGGATGCTCTGCTGTGGAGAACACGTGTGGGGTTTGCAGCAAGCTTCAGTGAGATGGAGCCAGGAGTGGCAGTGTTAAAGTGCTTTTTAGAGGGAAATCAAAGCCCGGTGGAAGTGTTGGTTGATAACACGGCTCCGTCACTCTTTGAGGTAGGCAAGAAACATCCTGTTACCACCTGACACCAGATACATCCAAGTGCACTTACACTTGTACTTTAAAGACTCTGTAAGCCAGAGTGGTACAAAGCAGTGTAGCATCAGAGAATTAAGCCCTGAGGCACAAAGGCCAGATCTGTACTTGAAAAGGCTCCTTTGTGTTGCTGTGCTGGCAAACCCTCCGAGAAGGAACGAGGTTTGTAATCCCACACAGAGTGGGGAGAGAGATCTTAGATAGGGATACCCAGTTTTGTATGCCAGGACTTGTGTGGCTAACACAGAGGGTTCACAGAAGATGTGAGGGTCACCAAGCAACCTTGCTGTGCAGACAGAAACTTCTGAGTGGTTTAGCAGAGGCAGACATGAGCAAAACAAGCTCTTGCCAGCCTTGTCAGCCTGGCTGCTGCTGTTGGTGGAGGTGCACTGAAAAACCCTCTCAACAGCAGCTACACACCCCACCATCTGCTCTAACGAGGTGCTTGTTCTCACTCCTGCACTGCCCTCCTCGTCCTCCCCACGGGGATCTTCAGGGATCTCTGCTGGAATGAAAGTTTTCCTGATTATTTCACCTCTTTCTTCTCTCATGTCTCCATTCCGAACGGCTTTGTTTCAATCCTGTCCTACTAAGTAGGATTTGAAGTTTTTCTGCTGAGTATGAACCAGGAACCTTTCCAGGCACCCACATGGCCATGCCTCCCTTTCCTCATTCAGAGCACCAGACACTCCTTCAGAGCAGAAGCTGTCTCCAAGGGTGGGTTTATTGAGGAGAAGGAGGTGGCTAGAGTGATTTCCTCTTGAGAATCTGTACAAGTTCCTGTCTGCTTTTTAGAGCCACAATTCTGCAGAAACAAAGGAGCAACTGAACAAGTCAGAGTGTGTGGCTGCTTGTTTTATGCATAGCTCAGAGCTTTTGGGTTTGTGCCTGCAGAGTCACCATATTTTAAAAATGGTAATTTCTGAGACCAATCTAAAAGGCTAATTGTTGCTGTTACTGATCTGCTTTAAAAGCCATGATTAAAGCTGAAGAGAACAGTCACAATTCCTGCCAGCTGCAGGAGCTTTGTGGCTGCCTTGTCCCAATTACAGGGTCTTTTGTAGAGAGCACACTGTATTAGCATAGCTGCAGCTCCCTTCTAACAACAAGCAATCATGGGAAACATTTAATGGCAGGCTTTGGACCATGTCTTTCTTTTCTGTACAGTGTGAGTAGTGAGGGTATCTGGTGCCCATAAAACATTTTTTTTCCCCACAGTTAATTAACAGGTTTTCAAAATGAAAGTCAAGGTTCAAGTTTATATATTCACTGTATTTATTTCTTTTTCCAAAAAGAAACAGCTGTCCAAAAGTTTGGGTGGCAGTTTCCATTTGTTCATCTCAAATTGGCATCATGTTTAGCTTTGACAGCAAAGGTAGAAGAAGCAGGGAGGAGAATTTGCTTAGTGCTCACAAAAACCCTCCAGCTCTCCACTCTCTTGAAGTCCTATCTAGAGACTTCAGGACAGGGAAAACAACTGTGAGAAAATGTGGTTAACAATACCTAGGGTTGACTAGGTCACAGTAAAAGGAAGATTGGACTAGACCAAACTGTCTGCTCCGTGTCTGGCACTTGATTTCAAGAGCCAGCAGCTCAAGAAGTTGCCTTCAGAAACCAGCCAGACAATCCTCCCAGTGGCCCAGGCTCTCCATTGGAAAGCTGTTCACTAGAACCCCTTCTGTCATGGGCAGGGAATTCTAGGAACAACATTTTGTGGTAACACTGTCTAGTTTGGTCATATTCTTCCTGGGAGTTGATCCAAAGCCCACTGAGGTCGATCAGAACCTCCCACTGACTTTATAATGGCTTAAGCCCTGTTTAGCTGGAGCTACTAATCCAATTTCCACGCCCGTGCTGCTGTGAAGTCCCAGTGCTGACACATGAAATTCAGCTCAGTTCCAGCAGTAGCATCACTGTGGTTCCTGCTGCTCTCAGCTCTCTCTGATGCAGATTTGTTCACATACCTGCAGCCACAGAAGCTTGGGCAGAAGTCCTGCAAGGCAAGCTGATCTGGGCCTTGTCCACTGAGAATGGAGGACCTCCAGGAGCAGCCTGGGGCTCAGCTAAAGCTGCCCATGCAGTTCAGTGAGGGGGCACTCGGTGCTGGTCCCACGACTTGGGGCAGGGTCCTCTGCTGAGAGCAGTGCCACTGCCAGGGAGGGGTATGAAAGGTGTCAGTGGAGACCACTGAACACCTTTTCCAAAACAGGGGCCATTGCCAACCAGGTTTGTCACCAATTTCCTCTGCCCTTTGAACAGAGAGAGCTGGAAGATGTTTTAGGAGTTGATGGTGTGGCACTGACAGCTGAATAGGGGTGCACAAATAGGGATCCACCTGGGCACATGGAACCTTTTCCCCAGAGACCCTGCAAAACTACACTCATCTGTGCTGGAGGTCAGGAGTGTTGATGAGTTTCTCAAATTAATTCCCACTTTAGACTTAGTTTTATCTTCTGGTCTGACTTAAATATTTTGAAATTTCCTCTCCCTTTTTTTTTTTTTGACTGTGGTTACCCTCAGGAGCCACCCAGCTGGATGAACAACTCTAGGCCTCAGTAGTTAGAGTTTTCTCACTTAAGATTCCCTTCCTGCAAGCCATTAAAGTGTAAGATTGATCCTTTAAGTGTTCATGGAGAGTTAAAACACATAGGGGTAGAGAAGAACTGAAAAGATATTTATTTGGGGACCCAGGCCAATACTGAGGAATTTGATTCAGCTACAGTGACCAGCTGGATGTGAGATAAAGCACACCAGTGCTTGTATCTTGCTTTCCAGACTAGCTGTACAGAACCACAGTGATGGGGTTTCCCTTAGGTAATACCATACCTTAGGGATTTTTGAAAATTAAAAGGTCTTATGACTAGAAATAATTATAATTCACAAAAAAAGTATTTGCTTCCATAGCAAAATGGGCATTGAGCTGTGCAAAGTCCTTCAGTTTAGTGCTGAAGTTGTGTTAAATCTTACATTTCAAGGTTTCCTGAGTTTCTTCTAATTTCCAAGAATACTGGGGATGAAACAGCCACTATAAATCCTGTAAGTCCAAAACTGCCAGGTGTACAGCAGCAAGTAGTTTATCAGCTTCTGTTTGTCTGGGTTTTCTTAAATCTTGTCAGATACAATGATGATCAGCACTGACTTCCTACCAAACAGGTCAATAGAGGCTTCAGTCCCTGATCCAGATGCCAGATGAGCTGTCCACAAAACATCCATTAGGACACAGACCTCAGGTGTAGGAAAACACAACAAACAATTACAGAGACTTCCTGGAATAAAAGAATTTAAGCCGTGATCAGCTGCTTGCTCAGAAATAACCAATGAAATTGGTGATATGATTCCTTGTGATGGCCTGCCTGCTTTGTGTCAGGAAGTGAGCCTTTGTAATGTCTCCTCAGATGGTTTTAATCCTGCAGCACCGTGCTGAGGGAGAACTCTTTTAGCAAGAGTGCTGTGCCATCCTTGCCCAGGGAAGCAGTGAAATGCTGACCCCTGAGAGGTGCTGGCCAGGAAAGGCATGGAAAGAAAATATTTCTGTGGTGGAAATCTGCATCTGGTGCTGCTGGGCCATGCAGAAGGTAAGGGGTGGTCCTTAGAGTAGTTGTGATATGTGCTGTGGGCAAAGCAGGTTTGGAGCAGCAGTGGGATAGGATAATTCTGTAGTCTGAAAACACATTTGTCTGTTGAGTCATCCATTATGTTCTTAAAATGTGATAATTAGAATCCACACATTACCAAGCCAAAAAGACAATAATTAAAGCCAAGGCACAAAAGGGAGTTAATGCTCCAAAATTATTTTGTGCAGAGTTATTTGATAAAGTAAGTCTTTCTGTTTCCTTATGAAAACCCCTGCTCTACAATGAATTTTTCTAACTCTCTGGAAAATAATCTAATTATAGTTAACATTATTATGTTCTTTGGTGCTTTGAATAGAGCTGTGGGTAATATTGTGCTTACTCCAAAGCAAATAGCTGCATGTTTCAGTCTGGCATTTCATATTGATAGAAACAAAAACACTTTGTTAAAAACAATGGATGAGGAAAATAATTCATTTTCTAGATAATATAATAAAAGAGGGAAAAGCACCACCATGTTCTCAACAACAGCAGAAATATGCTTTGCCAGACACTCTTCTATAAATACATTTAATTATAATATTGTATTCTACTCTAGGAGAAAGCAGGTGAAACCTAACTTTCTCTTTCCTGAAATCTTCCCATGTATTTTCCCAAACAAATGAATATCTTAAGGATCAGGCATTGTGATCACTTGAAAGCTTATAACAACACTGGAAAAAGAAAGATTAAATATGAAAGAATGGTATAAAGTCTGAAAATGTGCATTTAAATCTTCTAGTTCAATCTCAAACAGACAAGCCTCATCTTTATTTTTCTTTTTTGTTTAGTACAGCCTCAACTGGAAGCCAGTGGAGTTGGAAATGTATTGACTTTGTTTCATTTCTGTATAATTAGTCACCTATAGTTGAATACTGATGTTAGACATACAATAACCACCCTCAGCCTCTCTGCAGAAATGGACATGCAACTGGAATTTGCTGCTGTCTCTGAAACAGGTTTTGTTGAACCCAATTTGTTTTCACAGCAACCCTGTTGCTAAATGTCCTTAGACCAGGGAGGTTAAGCATCCTGATGTAAGCACAACCCATGTTCACCTAGGCATGGCTGCATAGGGAAATTTCTGGTAATTTGAGTCACAAACCCAACATTTTTTGCTGGTTGTGGAATGAGAAATGTGTCAGGAAACTGGGCTAGGGATGCTCAAGGGGCTGGCAGTGTGGGAGACTCTTAGCAATCCCCTTTTTTCCCTGTGGGACTCCGCGGAGATGGCATCAGGATGAGAGACAAACCCACTGATGTGGGAAGTAGTAATGGTAAGAGGAATTTTAGAAAGCTGGGAAAAGCAGGTTTTAGAAAAAACTCCTCAACACAACTGAGGGCATCCAGGGCAGTCCCTGCTGCTGCACAGCCCCACGAGCACCACAGCCCTGCCAGAGCAGCCTGGTGTGATGAGCTCCTCCTGGGCCATGCTGTGAGCACAGACCTTTTTTAACTTGCAGTCCTGCCTGACCCATTCCATTTGCACCAGGAGGATCTGCCAAGGGGCTCCTGGAGGTGTTTGCCCAGGGCCTGGGCTCACATGCTATGAAATGTGTAATAGAGTCAAACCAGATTCTGCTGAAATGGTGCTGGAGTGGAAGCCTGCCTGTCTGCTCTCTGGCTGGAGGACTGACACATTATATCTCCCTCTGTGAAAGCAAATATTTTTTTTCTGTCAAAATGCCTGTAATACAATCCATTCTCACTCTTTCCTTGGTGTAGAAGCAAAAGCTTGAATGATTTTAATCAGTGCCGGATTTCGTGCTCCTGTTAGTATTAGAAATCCAAGAACATACAAAGCTGTACTCCAAAGACAACTGGAGCTATTCCTTTTTAAGGTCACAGCAAATGTAATAATGCCAACAGCTCATAGTGCTCTTCATTAGGCTGTGTAACTTCCCAACACATCAATCACCCAGCAGAGGGTGTTTACTTACTTTCTTTATCAGGATGAGTGTATTTTTAAATTGGTAACCTAGTTTAATTCTCCTTTGTGAGACAGATGTGTCTGACCCCGCTGCTGTGGGAATTGAGTGATGCAGATCACAATGGCAGAGTTGGGATTTCCCTTCCCCAAAGAGATAAAGCCAGACAGGTACCCAGGGCACTGTGCATCCCCTTGCCCCTCCCTTCCATCACGTGGCTCAGCACTGGCTGGATGAAAATTGAATATGTGGAATTTGCAATCGAAAATGTCTTCTCCTCTCTGTGCAGGTCAGCTCTATAGCAAGTCTCAGCTGTACCCCAGGAGTTCCTGAAACTTTGGAAAGAAAGTTTTGGTCTGTTGCAAACCCTGATTTGGTATGGCACTTACCTCTGGGCTGGGTAAAGCCTCTGAGGAAGTTAGCAGAAAAGGTGAGATGGAGCCCCTTAGATGCTGGGGAGGGTGAGCACTGGGTGTTGCTGCTCCAGGCTCTGTCTCCTGACTGTTCTGCATTTGGATGCCTTCTCTGGCCCCAAACAGCTGCTCCTGCAGGAGCTCCCCTTCCTTCTCCTGGCTGAGAGCAGGGGACACTCTTGCACCTGGGGCTTCCCAGAGACTGCCAGGTTCCTTGGCATGCAGCAGTTTGGGCTACGTGCACTTTAGTGTTATTTAATCAGAAATTCGGGCTCAGGGGTTTGTTTTGGGTTTGTTTGCCCTTGTTTTCTAAATATCAGGAGAGAGCTCCTGGGAGCTTGCTGCGGACAGCCACACTGACAGCTCTGGGCTTTGGTGGGGTCCTGGTGCTCGCCAATGCTCACTGCTCACTCCTTCCTTAATTGAAAGTTTGGATGAGGATAAGGCTTGGCTCACACCCCTTGTGAGACCTCACACATGCAGAGAGCTGTGCTTGATGAGAAGGCAAAAAGAACAGACTCCTTCCTGAGCCTCTGCTGTTTTTGCCTCAACCCCTCCTTGGGATGCAGGGAAGATGTAAAAGTACTCCATGAGCAGCAGGAGGGGAGACCTTGCTGCTTCCCAGTGCAGGGATTATATATTAATACATCAGGCTTCAATGGCTTCTGGTTATACAAAAACAAACAGAGAGCAGCAGAGGGGCTGGGAAAAACACTGAGTCTCAACAGCTCTGTGATCCTCTGGCAGCACAGGCACACATCCCTGCTTCCACCTGTGGGGCACTCACAGGGGCAGACCCAGGGACAGGGAGAAAGAAGAGAGGAAACCAAAACCTCTCAGCTCTGTGTCACAACAACCAGAGCCACCAAATCACTGCAATCCCGGGAGCATCCCTGCCTGCTGGACCCATGTGAGAGGCCAGGAAGGAGCAATGCAGGAGGAAGCACCTGGAGAACACGGTGGGTCCGTGGCAGAGCTGCCCCAGCAGTGTGTGTGGTTAAGCAGACAAAGCACTGCTGGTGCTGGACAGTGTCCCTGAGAGGCAGCCCCATGCCTGGAAGGGTTCTAACCTGCTCTGCAACCACATCAGATGTGTAAGGTCTCAGTGGATTTGTTACACTGAATCAGTGTGAATGCACTCAGGTTGCAGGGTGTCTTATTGTGGTTCCAGTTGGAGGAGAGACAAATGATTGCAGGGCTGCTCCCAAGCCCTTTGTCCCGAGCCTGTGGTGACACAAAGGACCTTGCTCTTGGCCTTGAACCTCGTGAGATTCACATGGACCCACTCCTTGAGCTTGTCCTGGTCCCTTTGGTGTCAGCCCATCCCTCAGGTGTGTCAGCCCCAGTTCTCAGGTGTGTCAGCCCCATCCCTGAGGTGTGTCAGCCCCAGTTCTCAGGTGTGTCAGCCCCATCCCTCAGGTGTGTCAGCCCCAGTTCTCAGGTGTGTCAGCCCCATCCCTCAGGTGTGTCAGCCCCAGTTCTCAGGTGTGTCAGCCCCACCCTGGTGTCCCGGGCACACTGGCACAGGCTGCTGACCACAGGAGATGTGTGTCGTGGTGCTGTACTCTGCTCTGCAGAGCTCTGTTTAATGCAGCAGCACTCGTGGGTGTGTGGCTGGGATGTGAACTGCTCCCACACCACATCTATTGTCTGACAAGCGTGGCAGTGTCCCTAGAGCAGCTGGGCAAGCAAAGAGAAGAGCAATTTTCTGCATACCTTGTGCTGAGAGGATGCAGGGCTACAATGCAGCACAAGCACTCCATCTACCTGAAGTGCAGACCTACTGCTGCCAGTACATTAGCCTTAATGCCCTTGGAACGTTTAATTCAAATAAGCAACCTTGTTTCTGGCCCTACACAAAACATCTCTTTGTGGTGGAAATCTTCTTTTTGTGGAGATTATGTTTGTGAATGCCAGGAGGTACTTGGCACTAAGTGCCTCATGCATTTGTATCCCTGCATAATCCACAAATTGCCTGAAGATGGTCTTTAGCTGCAACATTCAGATCCCCATCTTAAAACACTTTACTGTCCTGACATTCTCAGTTCCACAAGTTTAGGTTTATCTGCTCAGTGTTTCTCCACCGTGGGAATTTGGTTTGGGACTAGCTGTTAATAAATTAAATAGCACGTTTGTTTTTTTTTTTTTTTTGGTAATTCTTTTGCAACAAAGGCCCATCAGGGAATATGGAGATAATCAGCTTGAAGAAAATCCTGAGAAATCTGTCTGCACCTCTCCAAATAGGTCACCCACCAGGCAACATCCCTGAAAATTGTATGGGGTGCCTCTGAGATAGCCTCCAGATTATTTATGGTGTTATAATTCAATTAAGTGGTGGCAGGGGATCAGTGAGGGTGGCTGTGAGATCCTCATGTGCTAGATATTTTTGGATCCTACAGAGGAAGAAATGAGAGTATTTAGGATGGAGTAATTACACTGGTTAGGATTTAACAGGGAATTTATACTGCAGTCTGTGGATATTGTTCTAGATGGGTTACTTCACGTGGAGGCATAGCAATGAAAGCACTTAAACAGGTAGCTGGGATGCTGCCTGTAGATAATCAGCAAATGATCTATGGAAAAAGAGAGTGGATGTGCTTGGACAATGTTTTATGACCTTCTCTAAACTATGGAGATAGATGCTCTAAAATGTGAGTCTGCCTTACAGGCAAGAGAATTTTAGGTCAGTAAAGCAGAAAAAGGTTATGGGTTAAAGCCTGACAGATTCCTTTCTGCAAGATACTGAGTGCAGATTTTCCTTGAGTCATTTAAAGGAAATGGGGAAAAATTGTGTAGCTGAGAGAATAACATGGTGCTTTAGTGTAAAGCACTGAAATGCTGGCAAAACACTTTTGTTGGGAGAGAGCATGAGCTATCAGGGTCAGAATTGTCCCACTAGAGGTGCAGAAGGATCTTGACTGAGCTGAGAAAACAAGCAGAATGCTGCCTGGGTTCAGCTACAACAGAAAAATAGTGAAACACTTGTGAAATTGGTTCTCTTACACTCTGGCCAAGGGGAAGACATGACTTTCAGAGGCGTCACAGGTCTTTCAAACCTTCATCTCAGTGCAAGCCACCTTTGGAGTAATACTACACAATTAATAGTGTATTATTAATTAAAAATGTATTATTACTTTAGAGTATTAATACACCTATTGGAGTAATAACAAACAATCCTCATTTTCTTAAACCACGAGGTTTCACTACTGAGGGCTTTTTAACTGGTTTGTGAGAACTCTGTCTGCCTTTCCTGATAAGCAACCAAAAAGCTATGAGTCCATAAAATGTTAGAGTCTTATGCTCACCTTCACCAGTTCCAAGTGAACAGAAATTGTTCAAACTTGTTAAATCTGCTCGATGAGGTGAGAGGGATGGCATAGATGGCCCTTCTCTGCTGGGCTGCAGTGGCATTTCTGCATGTGGCTGCAGAGGATGTTGTTAATGACATCACCAAGTGCTCCAGAACTGAATCTGGGGGATGTCTCACTGTCCTGCCAGGACCCTGCAGCCACAGAATCTGTTATTCTGTGTGGGAAACCCACATTTCTAAGCCGTCATTAGTGACCAGTAAATTTCATTTATCTCTTGGGAAGCTGTGAGCAGACACACATTTGACAGACAGACAGACATACATTTCCTTTGGATTGGAAAGTGGTGTTTAGCATCTGGGGCCCTGCAGCTAATCTGGGTTCTTGCTTTTACCTCAGGTGTCCTGCAGCCAGGGCAGGATCCAGCACCAGAATGAAATCTCCAAGGATGGGACTGCAGAGATATTTGGGACACTTCATTGTGGTGTTCTCTGAGGTACAATGTAGTTGTGAAGTCCAATGGTTTCCATGGCAGGTTGCAGGAAAGGGATGGGGAGGAAGATGGAAATCTGATTTTGAATTACCATGAGCAGAAAAGAAAAAAAAAAAAAAACCCAACCTGAATCCAAATCTCCTAATATCCAATAGCATATCTGTATTTCTCCAGCGGTGATAACTTCTGTATCAAAAGAAGAAACTAGAAGAAGAATAGCAGGTCCTTGGTATAAACCAGGATTTTTTTTCTTGTTTAATGCTCCCTGTGGCAGGGGCATATAACTCTGCCATGCTTCACACACCAAGAGAAGTCACTCCTCTTTCTCATTTTCTCCTATCTCTGGTCACTATTAATCATTAGGCAATTACATTCTTAAAGATAAATCACCACAAGTTTCTCTTCTGTAAACAGAGAAACAGCTTTTCTTTGTAAAGATTGATTTCTTTGCCCTGCAATTTCCTGTTTAATTAAACAGGATCAGTCTGACAAATGCAGGTTTTTAAGCACTTTGTTTCTGGCTTTTTTTCCCTTCTTCTAGGAATATACAAAGGATGGAATTATTTTTCATGGCATGGAGAGGGCAGCTAGGTTAATACCAGTCACTTTGCCCTTGGGCATTGATTATTATCAGCAATGCCAGGCAATCTCTTGCAAGGAAACTCCAAGAGTGATTCTCCACCATCCTTCATGGCTTTCAGCTGATACCAAGTGAGTGTCAGACCTTCCTGAGGCAGCAGATGTGTTTGGTCCAGATGTGGGGCATCTTTGCCCTCCTCTCCTCAGCCACATTGAGCCCTGCTCAGAGGAGTGGGGGATTTGTTCATCCACATCACAGCCCTGCATGCTGGGTAGGTAAAGACCAGATGTTGAAGTTTTTTTTTTGAGGGAAATCAAAGCCAAACACTCAGATGGATTTTGGGCTACTAACTTAGAAATAATATATCCCTAGATACAGCAACAAATGGAAGGGTTGGGCTGGGAGCTTGTGGTTCTGAGGGAAGATGTTTGAGGGTGTGGGTTACCAAATATGAGAGTGGGAGATGCAGCTGGTGTGGGGCTGTTCATGCCCCCCAAAATCAGGGCTATGGGGAATGAGGCTGAATTTTAAAGGGAATTAATGTGCACACAGGACAGTGAGCTGCTGGCACATCCCAGTGACAGGTCCAGAAAAGGATCACCCAAATTGCTGAGCCTCGTGGGTATAACGGGAGGAGGAGGCTGGGGCAGTCAGAGGGTGATGGAGCCAAAGCCTTGGGTGCCATTCCCTGTGGGGCTGCACGGGGCTGGAGGAAGCAGCAGTGCTGCTCTCCTGGAGCCCTCCCTGTGCTGAGCAGCAGATGTGCCCTCCTGCAGCGACTTGCTGGGCTGAAAACACTCATCAAGGTGATGTTATTCAGCCTGGGAAAACAGGAGACAGTCACATTTTTATTGGCTTTCAGATAAATGTTCCCTGACGTTGGAGCCATCTGCAGATTCAGTCCTGACATTCCTTTCATTCATGCCACTGTTTAAATGATTTCTTGAAAGGGGAAATCCAAAGAATTGTTTTTCCCTTTTCAACCTCTGCCTTTGCAGCCACCTGGGAATATCACTGATCACCCAATGAACAATTAGCACTCAGCCTTGCCATGCTCTCAGTGCCATTATTACACCAACAAGGCAAAGGTGTCACGTTCCTGCTGCCTCTTCCTGAGATGGTAACAAGAGCAGGGATTTTTCTGGAAAACATTTTATTAAATACTCCCTCTGGGGTTTTCAAATGATACTCCTTAGCTGCTGTGACATGAGCTAACCCTACCTTTTGTTGAAAACTGCTTGTCTTTTGTTATTAGCTCTGCTCCAGAGTAAACAGTTGGACATGTCCTACTGGTTCATATTAATGTCAGGTTTCACATTTGGGGCTGTGGTTAGAAGCTGTGCCAAAGTCCTGACAGGTGTACATGGAATAAAGGGTGTTTTGATGCTTTTAGGGGAAAAGAGGGGTAACATTTCTTCCAGAAGTGGAGGCTGTGCTTTCCCAGTTGCCTTTCACCCCTTTGTGATGCACGACCAAAAGCCAAAATGTGCATGAAGGTCCTGCAAACACTCGTGTGGGATGGGAAAGAAGCAGGAACAGTAGAGGCTGGCACATTGTGGCTTTCAGGGGGAGCTCTGATCAACAAAACCAAAGTCCCACCAGCCTGTATTGCCCTCTCCTTGTTTCCTGCAGGGAACTGAGGCCTACCAACAGCTGAGCACTCCTGCTGTGTGTCTCACCAACAGTGGCAGCAGGTCAGGGGTGTCCTGGCACGGAGGGGGTGACAAACCCCAGGTGCAGTCACATCCTCTCCCGGCACAGGGGGGAGTGGGATCCCTGATCACAGAGCAGCTCTACCAAAAATTACTCCCATCTTCCCAAGGGCTCAACCTCTCAGCAGGAATGCAGAGGTGGAGAGGGGGCTCAGCAGGAGCTCTGGGCTGGGCAGGAACTCTGCAGGCTGGGGAGAGCTGGGCTCCAACGCCGCAGTGGCAGCTGGAGCTGCACGGGAGCGTCACCCGTCCCTTTGAGGGTTTCCTTGCTGCTCACCCTGCTGAAACATCTTCTCCCTCAGGCTAAGTGGTTCATGGCTCTTGGCTTATTGCTGTTACAAGACATTTACGTTTCATGGCAGATGGTCTAGTGCACAACTTGTTGTTTTGCTTTTTTTCTTTTTTTAACCAAGGTAGATCAGCAGGCAGCGGTTCAGTCTCAGCAGCTCCGGGTTGAGATATCAGTTTTATCCCACATTTCTTTAGAGCAAATGAAAGAAGAAAACAAAAAGGTTGGGAGAGAAATATTTTCATAGTCACAAGGTTTGTCAGTTTTATAGTATATTTGGCACTTATTTTGTGATGGCCAAAGTAGGACGTCCCAAGCACCTTTAGAAAACTGCTAAGGTACAAAACAATGAGTGAACAGTACAAAGCTTTGTGACTGAATGCATGAAAATACACTGCCTTTAAGCTAAGCTGCATAGAATTTGACCTTGGCACAAATGATGGTGCTTCTCCACCTCCTTCCCGACCTGTGCCTTTTCAGACAATTTGCAGATTTAATTTACAATGCATTTCCATATACAGAGGAAAAATGCTACAACTTTATCTGTCCGTGGAGTCCCAGTAGTCTCAGCTCACCAGATGTTCCTTACTCATTTAAACAGTGCATTGAGCTTTGCTTAGTGTGATAATTTTGAAACGCAACGAGTATGGGGACACATAATGAGGAGTTAGAGGTAGTGGCTGTAAGGGTAAAAAGTTCCAAGGAAAAGATCAATTGCCTTGTGTCCAGCTGCATCACCATAACTGTGGGTATTAATTGTTGTGCAAACACCTACAGGTCACTCTGAGCATAAATTACGTCTTGATTTCTTTTCTTAAGGCCAGAAACTTGATCAATAACCTTCATTTAAAAACAGGACCTCACTGCCAGCAAAGTCTTTAACTCAAAACCTTGTGATTACCAGTTGGGTTTACTGCAGCAGGGATTGTACCTGGCTCTGGGGTCAGAAGGAGTGGAAAGGACATTTTTTACAGCCATGCCTTCCTACCCCCAGGAGCAGGAACAGCTGAAGTGTTTTTCCTGGGAGGGTGGAGGTCCCACAGGCCCTGGCAGTGAGAAGGCAGAGGGAGAATATTCAGAATCACCCTGCAGAGACCTCACCTTACAGACTTCACTGTGGGGTTCCACTCCAAGTCCAAGAAATAAAATGGAGACAGTTATTTATGTTTAGGAAAACAGCCCCGTGGTGTGACAGGACCCTCAAAAGGACACAGAAAGTTAAGGGACACCAAACAGAAATTTCATTTTCACCCAGTCAAGACCAAAAAAAAAGAAAAAGAAAAAAAAAGGAAAAAAAAACACCTCAGCATTTTCACCAGTTGAAAGCCAAACCAAGAGTTCATGTTTCCTAAAGAAGTTGAAATCTAAGAATCCACATAGTTACATGAATATTTCCCCCTTAAGGAATGTTGGGGTTTTGTTTTTTAAAACTTAAAATAGTTTCACCTCCCCTCCAATATCTTGCTGAAATAGTAAAAAACTCTCAACCTCACTCAAGCTCGCAATAAATTATTTTTGCCCTATATTTACAGCAAGGTCAATTTTTTCTCCCTGGATTTCTTGCATATAATTCATTTGAATGGGGTGGCTTCTATGTCATCTTTAATCTTCTAAATGTATCTTAAGCCCAAATTACAAATCCTAGAAATGAGTGACCCATAATGAATTCTTAACCACAACTTTCTGGCAGAACAAATATACTTCTCAAATATGCAAACTGTTAAATGTTTTCTTATCATACTAAAAGTGTGAATTAAATTATAATATGATGAAAAAAGTAGCAGTTTGCAGTAATTCCAAATGTGGCAAATCTTCAGTAGTGCATAAAATTATTCAGTGAACTGTGGAAAACATCAGAGCAATTCTAGCCTTAAAGCTTTTCTTCCAACAACCAAAAAGTGCCAAAAACAAGCAAGCATAGCTAAGCATTTCATCTTGGAAGCAGCTTATTGAATTAATAAGACAAGTCAATTAATGTAATGCTCTGTTGCTTCAGGATAAAACATGAAAAGGAAAAATATGGAGCTGTTTACTGTAGTGAGATCAAGCAACCATGAAGTCTGTAAAGTTAAAGTTGTTAATTTCTCTAAAACCTAAGGAAATGATCAGCACAGCTATTGTATAGACTCACTCTGTATGTAAGTCTTGAGTGAGATGTGGATCTTCTGCTGTCCAGACAGGGTTTTAATACCAATTTCCTCCTGCTAGGAGTCTGGTTTGCCTCTCTACTGCATAAGCTTGAAACTGAATTGCTGGCTCATTCACACTGGGAAAAGATTGGAACAGCCTGCCAGGGAAGTGCTGGAATCACCAGGCCTGGAAATGCTCAAAAAACATATGGATGTGACACTCAGGGACATGGTTTAGTGGTGGGTCTGGCAGTGTTGGGTTAATGGTTGGACCTGATGATTGTAGAGGCCTCTTCCAACCCCAGTGATTCTGTGATTCTCTATAGATTATGTTTGATGGGCTCCCCTGAGTCCATCTGAGGGTTTTCCAGTGCCAACTGCTGAGGAAGGTACCTCAGAGGTGTGCAGGGTGTTTTCAACAGCATTTCTGCATTGTAGAGCAGAGAACAAAACCAAGAGCTGCAAGTAGAAACTCTCTGTCTTTCAGCAGAGCAGCCTGTGTTTAAATCATGGCAAGGTCCTGATAAATTGAAAGTTAAGGCTGGTAATCTTTGCTTTCAGGTCAGTTCCTCAATTTTCATTTAACTTAATGCTGGGCTTGTATGTGCTCAGAAATCCTGATTGCAGGTGTCTGAAAAAGTGTCTGAGAAGGATGGAGTCAATTAATGGTGAACAGCTGGTTTTCCTGTGTAATAGACCCCGTCTTCCCAGAAATCCTCATTATGCAAACGTTGGGTTTGATTTGAAAAAAATTATACTAATCCTGATCAAGAACTTTACCAGTTGTGAAGTCCTATTTTTGAAGGACCAAACCACTGCCTTTGATTGCAAGGGACTAATTAGATCAATTTGAACAGGCTGCTGGGGGTTGAGGAGGACTACAGGAATGCCTGGCTGTTGGCAGGGATGAGTGCCTCAGTTATTCAGGCACGAGATGACTTTCATGTCTGACAGCAATTTGGGAAGAGCAATTTTCTCATGGCTATTCTGGTAAAATTCTGTTGGGTGTGAAGGGCAGCAGGTGAAAGGGAGACAGTAACACACTGACCAGTTCTACACATTTCTGTGAGGTTGGATTTTGGGGCTCCTTTCCAATTTTCAAGGCTTCAAATGGTAGAGCTACAGAAGGTGCTTAAAGGTGGAGCTGCTGTAGTCTGCAAGAAGATGTTAAAGGAAGATCATGAGGACTAGAAATCAATGACAACTCTGTTGTAAATCAGTTTTAGTTTTGGGGCTAAACCATTCTAGCAGCTTTAGGCTGCTCTTCCTAATTTTGCCACCAGGTCTTCAACAGCACTGACTGTAAGAAATCTTTTCACTCTTATTTTCCTTTGCAGCTTTTTTCCATGCTGGAAAAAGGGATGTATTGTGGTCCCACTGTAAGTATTTTTTGTAGATTGCTGCTAGATGCACAGTGGAGATGACATTGTTGAGAAAAGCCATTGTGACATTTTTAACTCCAGGATCTCACAGATCATGAGCAATGAGCAGTCACAAAAGTCAACATTAAATTAGTATGGAGGGGAAAAATATTTTTAAGGCAGCAGTGGGGCTGCAAAGCAACATTATGAACCAGCAAACACTGTGAGTCAGATCCAGTGATGAGGGAAACTGAGGTACCTGCAGAAAGCAGGTATTGACCCTTACTATCCAGTTTTTTGGGGTGAATTCTGAAACTTCAGCTTAGGCAGCAGGTAAAATGTGTGTGGGTAACTCTCCTGTTTTGATCCTGTCCCATTTGTTCTCCTTGCCTTGCTGGGCATTGGTGAAATTTTTTTGCCATGTTCTCCTTGAGGTCAGTGCCTAAATGATAAAGACTAGCAAAAATACAAAACAATCTAACATGCATTTTAATTTGTCTAATATATGAATACCTGGAGTATCATTGCAGAGTTGGCTGCTTCAGTTTTTGTTGCCCAAGGCTGGTGCTGACTGTAACAAGGCATTGCTGGAAAGAGCATTTTAAGGTGGGAGTCCCAGATTAAATGGATACAACATCTGGAAATGGTCCAGGGAAAATGGTCCACTATTTTGAAAACTGCATTCAATTCTGCTCAAATCAGAGAAATAGACACAAGTTACATGAGCTAGAGCTGTAAACAAATCAAAGGGGTCTGATGAAAATAAAAATTGATATAAAAAAGGTGTTTCAATTATAGGAGTAGATTGAAATACTCTTTATAATCCAACAGTGAAGCAAATGATGAGATGAGTTTTGTGAATAAAATCAACGAGCTCTTATCCCCTGTCTTGTTTTCTGTGCCACGTAAAAGAACAGGCTCCTGTGTAAGCAAAATGTAATTTTTTCTGCCTAGGACAAAGACAGAGTAGAGATGAGGTGAATGGAAGATAGGCTATAATAACATTTAGGAATCAGGTGCTGAGAGAGTATAAAAGCTAACTGAGAATGTGATATTCTTATAATAATCACATCTCAGCACAGATGAGCAGAAAATATCACTTCAGGGTTGTAAGAGTCTTACAGCTCTGGGTGCCAGAATTTCCCTGTCCTTGCGTTTATGAGTCTTCCCTTTCCTATTCCAGATGAGGAGAAAGCAGCTCTAGGACATACCAACAACTGCTGTGAATTGTTTTGCTCTGTTTTCCATCCAGCCACTGTTCTCTTTTGGGACTGTAAGTTTTTGGGAGTCAAAGTCAGAAGGAAATGAAGCCAGATGAGTGAAGTGCTCGTGGAAGCTGCCTCTGGCAGGTGCACATCCAGATGTGATATTTCCTTGTTGCTCTAGCTGCTGCTACTTAGCTGCTGTGTCTTTGAGAGTCTGGTGGCCAAACAGGATGGGGAGATATAGCCAAGCTGCTGAGCAAAAACATTGCAGCCTGGTGGTTCCTCTGGAGCAGCTTTGAACATACATGCCACCAAACTCTGCTCAAAGAACAGGTAATTCAGCTGAGGTGGAAATGCCTGCCTCAGTAGGAAAGCTTCATTTGGGCTGCAGTGCTGTGTTGTGAAGACAGAAGTGCTGTTATCACACACACTCATCAGTCAAATCCAGACTAGACTAAGAGCAGGGGAAGTTGGTGGAATACAAATCTGCTTACTGTGGGTCCAGTGCTGAATGATAAACTTGCCTGTGGCAGAATAAGAGGAAAGCTGAAGAGTGCCTGGAGGTAGCACTGCAAGGCAGTGACGTCTTTGTGACAGGGCTCCTTCCCTGCTTACGTTCATTACTAAGATTTAAGTGGGTCTCAATGTGACCTATCAGTTCCTATTGGAGAAGTAAAGCTGGTGGAAGATTTGCCTAGGGGCTTGAATTCAAGAGCCAAGTGCATTTTTTATTTTAAAACATTTTTAGCTGATCTTCAGCATAAATTCAGTACTGAGGTTCTTCAGGTTGCAAAATGCTTGGAAGGCTGTTTAATTTCAAAATTACTTTCAGGGAGTATTCTCTTCAATCAGAGAAGGACACAGAGACCATTGTCTTTAGACTGTAACATTTCCTAACTGCTTCTCTGCTCTATATCAGTGTCTGTGAGACAGCAGGAGGGCTTTAGGGACTTGGGGACAGATGTGTAAAAACTCTGGATCATTCTACATGGGACATCATGAAGGCTCTACTAATCTAGATAGCAGAGTCTATCAGACAGAAAATGTAATTAAAAATGCTCAGAAAAACCACTGTCACAGGCTTCCCAGAGATGTGGTGGAACCACTATCCCTGGAAATGCTCCAAAACCATGTAGATGTGGTGCTCAAACACACGGTTTAGTGCTGGACTTGACAGTGCTGGGTTGATGACTGTGCTTGATGATCTTAGAGCTCTTCTCCAATCTCAAAGATTCCATACCTGTGCTTGGATCCCACACTGTGCATTTCACAGCAGCTTGGCCAGTCCTTCACTATTCATTTCAAGTCCAGGAAAGCCTGATCAAATCAATAGTGATAAATTTCCCCCCTGCAGAGGCTTAAACTGGTGGCAAGCCCCCAATAGCTGGTGTGCTGAGCTCTGAGATCTGGTCAAGGCAGAGGAGACCTTGGGAAAAGCAACAAACAGAACAGGTTCAGGGGAGGTGAGGAGCTGACACTTAACTCCCCTGCTGCAAATCAAGTGGCAGCAGCACCTGCTTTGTGCCCAGGGCACACCTGAGAGGGACCCTGTGGCCCTGAGCTGGGGATTGCTGGTCTGGGCAGGGAAACACAGGGAGCTGCTGGCACAGATTGGCATCTCGCCTTCCAAAGTACACAGGAAAAAGGGAAAGAGTGAAGATCACATAAATCACTGCTGCTGTGGGGGACAGCTCCCTGAAAGGGGTCTCTTCTTTAGTCTGTGGGGCAGTAGTGGTGATAAAAGGCTAGTAGAGATGGATGAATGTAATTGAGTGGTGTGAAAGAGAGGGGGTGGGATGAAATGAAAATGAAATGAAATAGGAAATGAAGAGGAATGGCAGGTGGGAGGAAGAAATTACATATTCCCCTGAGCAATATTTTAGGTTATGGGTAGTTTGCTTCATATCTAGCTGGGCCCCTAGCCCTCACTTCTAACTGAATCAAGGACAGAAATCTGAGAAATAAAACAGATGAGAAATAATGGAAAACAGGTTAGTTGATGCTCACACATGTATTTTCTGGTCAGACAAATTTGATTATATCGCTTCATGGTGGGGAAAAAAAAATCCAGCCATGAGTGTTGGATGAAAAGTTGCCATATCCAGGTCTGTTATGTGGGAAAGACCTCTGGACATTTCTGAGTTAGGAATTAGAGGTACACCTCAAACAATGGTAAAAGGTTTAGCAAAGATCTGCAAAATGTGACCACACAGGAATATTTGTCAAAAATAAGGGTTATTCCATGACTTAGCTGCTCTGCATAGCATCCTCTCCTATGGCAGTGGTGCTCACATTCTCAGGTGAGATCAAGTTATTTGTGCTCCTCATGGGCTAGGTCACCATTTTTCTGGTGAAAGGCAATGTGGGCTTTCTCCCCTCAAAGTCAGCTTTTACATTCTCTCAGATGGATGTCTCCAAAAAACCTGTGACCTCCAAAAGAAGAACTGTTGGTCATTTTTTTCAGCCTGTCAGGGTTAAGCATGACCATTTTCCATCTCTTCTCTCATCTGAAAGGCTCAGAGCAGCTTCTACTATGGAGCCATGAAACCAAAGTAAGGCAGGACTGTGTTCCTGTGGAGCAAAAGTTGTTGGAGTAGTCCCAGGGATGATCTTCCAAGCATCAGTGGTTTGAAAATCCCAGCTGGAGGGAGATGCACAAGCTCTGGTCATTTTGTGCTGGCACGTGATTGTCCACACTTGACTGCAGGTCCCCTAATTCTGCTCTCTGTGACTCAAGCTCAAAGCCAGGGTGTGCTCTCAGCAAGATTTCACTGATGTGAATCTCAGATGAACCATCCTCAGTGATGATCTGAAATCCAGGAGCCCTCAGTTCCACTGCCAGGTCTGCTGCAGGTTTTTAGCTTCACCTTGGGCAAGTCTCAGCTCTTTTGAGTTTCAGTTTCCTGCCTGGAAAGCAGAGGATTCAGTTCCTTTCCTCAGAGCAGCATGGTTTTATAAAGTACAAATATTTGTGAAGTTAAGTGCTTTGACTGTGTGAGCCTCTGAGAGAAGAAACCATAAATATGTGTCAGGCCTATGATCTGAATTCAAACCAGTGAACTAGAAAAAGTGTTGACAGCCTGAAACCAACTGCCCTGTACACACATCTCCTTCTGTCTACCTGAAAGATTATTTGTGGAATGTGTTTCTATTTTTCTCTGACAAAAAAATAGAATACCAAGCAAAGAAGCATGACCCAGTTCTTTGTCAGGCAAGCTCTAAACCCTGCTTACTGGGATGTGACTGAGGTATTGATAAAAGAGAAGCTCATTTTAGGCCACAGTATTCATCCTGCCCTTGAGGAAGAAACAAAGCCTGCCACCTTCAGATGAAATGGATGTGCTTTCCAAGTCAAAGTATGTTTATCTCCTCCACAACTTCTCTGTGATCCGTAATTATATTTGGACCAGCCAGTGAAACAGGCGAGTGGCAAATGAGGAGAGTCAGGATGTAACTAATCATTTTAGAATAGGAAAACATCCAAGCAGTACACCACTGACAGCACCTGCAGACTCTGCTAATAGTCAATCAATAGGTCTGATAAGAGCATCACTCATCACAAACTGCTTCACCTTCAGCAATCTTTCATGGTCCTTTCTCTGTGTAGTGCCAAGCATGGGTGCACACCATGCTGTTCCTGATGTTGGTCATAGGAGTGGACTTCCTTCAAGGTTTTGTTTTGGGTTTTTTTATATAGCATATAGTATATTCAAAACAATATCAAGTCATACCACACTGAGCTTTTTATTACCAGAGATTTTTGGACAGAAGCACATAATCTAAGTTTTCTGAATTAATAGGCAGATGGTAGCTAAATTTTTTTTTTGGTATTTTTTTTTCCCAACTTGTACATTTTAGATTTACAGAACTTGATTTCACACATCTGAAGAAACACTGACATAAATCTAAATTTATCTTTGATGCATTTACAAATACTCTTTTTCTTTTTATTTTTTTCATTTCCTGAAGTGTCTCTGTCTAGACTTCTGCCAAAAAGCAGAAACTTTCATTTTCTCCTCTGTTAACACAAATACCTTTTAACATTATGCAGAGAATGGCATGACTGTCAGTTTCCCATGAGGATATGAGGACCATTCCATCCACCACAGAAACACATCTGCTTTCCATTGGCGAGGATAAGTAGCTCTGACATCTTCCTGCTACACACTGTGCTACTGTGAATATCCCTGAAATGCAGAATATTTCTGACTCTGGGCTTCTTGAATTCTTTTTTATTATTTTCAGCTTGGTTCCCTGAAACAATGAAGGTTAGTTGCATCTGACTCTTAATTGGACTTCACGTTCTATCAGTCATTATTTTTGCAAAGGCCTTAATTGCCCTCTAAAACATTTTAATTAAAACAGCAATTTCTCGATGCCGCACTTCGCGAGCAGATTTTTGCGGCAACTTCAAAGAGACGCAGATGTTTACTGAATTTGGTGGGGTGGCATTTGAGGCTGCCTACTGGCAAAGAAAAATTCATAAACATCTCGAAGAAACTTTCCTGTGGTAATGACAACATTTCCTTCTGACATTTTAGCAAGTCTAATACTTCCCAATCTCAACAGGCAGATTTCCTGGGCACGGCACAAGCAGCGTTATCTGCTCACAGGATGAGCCATGGCAGCAGCTCTGCTGTGGGGTAAAAACCTCCCGGTGGTGACACCTTGGGCTTTGGCTAAGGGTACCAGAGGCCACACGTGGGTTTGTTTGTGGGGCTTCTCTAATGGAGTATCAGTAGACTGGCAATAAGGAAACCAAAGTTCAGTTTCTGCTGGATTTTCCACTGCTCCCCGGTGTGATTGTGGGAGGCTGTTTAGCTTTGTGTGCCTCAGTTCCAGCTGGTAAAAGGCTGGTAACATGTCCTGGCTTTGAGTGGACTTACCTGCTGGTCTGTCTCCTAGTGCACCAAGGGGTGCTTGAAGGGGTCTTGGGGTTTACAAAGAGCTGTTTGAGTAAAATTCAGAAATGCTAGAGGTTTATTTTGGAGGAGTTTCTCTTTACTAGTGGCAGCCTGGAGCTGACCTTATAATCCATTTAGGGGTAAGCAGGCAGGCAGTGTTCCCCTCTGAACTGAGATGATGGTACTGGACACATGGCCATGGCAGACTACATCTAAAATATAGAGTAGGGTCCAGGTATCTTCTGTGGTTTGGGCAGGGGGCTGTCCCCAGAAAATACCCAGCCTGTCCAGCTGAGCCACCAAGGAGGGTGGTCTCCATGTGCAAGGATCTCCATCACTCACAAGTGATGGTGAGGCTCACGCTCATTTCTGTGCACAGAACCAAAATTCTTAATGCTGGAAATGACTTCTAAAATCACCAGGTCCAGCTGTTAACCTCACACTGCCATCTTCACCACTAAACCATGTCCCCAAGTGCCACATTGAGGCCTTTTTTGGACCATTCCAGGGATAGTGATTCTACCATTTTCGGGGTCGTCTGTTTCTTCCCTGGGTACTCTTCACTCATATTTTTGAAGGGGGAATATTAGAAGTATTTGGAAACAGCTTATCCATTTCCACTGTGAGCACTGGGAAAAGATCAGCATGGAAAGCCAGCATGGAATGTGGCGTGACACGTCAGGTAGCTGCTTTAATCTGCACTGTAATTACAGTGACAATTTCTGCCTCTTGAAGCATCGGGATTGAAGTGGTTACCCTGAAGGAGAAAGAAACTCAGTGGGAGAATTTCAACCAAATCTAGGATGGGAAGTGCAGCACTTCCTCTGCATTGGATTAAAAGTGATCAGCATGGCCAAAGGCATCCTGTGAGAGACAGGTAAGCAGGCTGAAAAGAAATTGGAAATATTTAAGGAATGAAGCTGGACTGAACGGAACTAGTTTTACAATTCCCTATTCCTCTTTGATTTGGTAGCATTAGGCAGACTGAAGGGTAGATTGTGCAGACTTATGCGTGACAGCAAGACACTTTTCCACACCAATAAACCCCCTGAAATTAATTGGACCGCTCACAAAAGTGCCTGGGAATGTGAACTAGGCTTGCACATTGCAGCCCTCAGATTTGATCTTTCTTCAGCAATGCCAGGGCCAGACAGCCTGGTGAACAGCTACAGCTCAGCCAGAAATGGGAGTTCAGCAGTGGCTGGGTCAAGGTCTCTGTGGACACATCCTTGCTGAGGAGCATCTCAGCTCACCACAGCAAGAAACAGATTGAAAATAAACTGAAGGGAACTATTCTGAAAGTGAAGGGATCAGCCACAAGTTTGTGCTTGCCACAAACTGCTGGGCCATTTGCTATGCCATGGAATTGCTTATTGTGAATGCTTTTAGCTGGTGGCAAATGCTCTAATGAGAATTAGCCTGGCCTGCAATGAGGGAAACTTAAATTTAGGTAGTTCTTCCATGTGTGCTGTGGGGTAAGAGCACACAGCCAGGTGTCCACAGAGGCATGCTTAAGCTGAGGTGCCTGTTCACCAATTGCAAATGGGCTCCTGGAACACCAAACCGTATGAAAAACTCCCCTCACGTGCCAGTCTGGAAAGAAGCAGCTTTGTTGTTGTTTCAAAGAATTAGTGAGCCAACAATGCAAAGCTTTGGAGGTGGTTACTGTGTTTTTACTGGAGTCTCTAGGAGCTATACAAAGTCTGAAGACATTGTACGTACAGTACATCTTTAATAAGAAGGGAGCTCACAGTCTACCAAACTCTGCCAAATAAACTTTTAATACATACTGTACTTCACTCAGTAGTTGTCCATCTCTTCTTCATGGAATATCTAACAGCTCTAAAAATATTTTCTTGGAGGAGGATAGAATTATCATTGTTATATATCAATCAAATATGGTTAATGAAGCAAAGCCAGCATGCTAGTATTGCACAAGGGGAAAAGCCTCCAGAACACAAAGTGGAACAACAAATGCCCTCAAAATTCTGCCAAAGGGAACAGGAAGCTCTGGATGCTGCATCGGTAGGATTCGTGTAGCTCTTAGGCGTCCTTGTACCACAGCAGGTTTGCTTTGCCTCTTCACTGCCACATTTCTCTCTCAAACAGGTAGGGAACTTCCAGACCATTGCAAAAAAGGAAAAAAAAAATACAGCAGCTGCAGCAAAGTGTGGTACTATTCAATTTCTTGAAGAGTGAGGCTTTTATTTCAAAATATCATATATTAATATATATATATTTCTATATATATATATACTTTAACTGGTATAAAGTAAATTGTAGATCCAAACTTATATTGTTGCTTGTACTTTGCAATCTCAGAAACTTTAGCAAAGGAACCACTTTCTTCATTTTTTATTTTCAGCTGTCAAAAATCAGGGCCGTTATCTCCACCGAATCCTTTCTTTCACACGGTAAAGCCACTGTTGTTTTCTGGTAAACAGTCAAAGTGCAAATAAGAAATCCATTTGGCTTGTAAATGCTGAGATGGTTTTAAACTTTCAATACTTTGTCCTCATAAATCAGCAGGGCTTTCACTGTCTCCGTGCAGACGTGGGCGCTCTGTTAAGTCCTTGGGTGGATCTGCAGTGAGAAAATGGGAAAGAGTAAGTTATGCATAATATGTTAGTTTTTAAATATAGTCTTTTGGAAAAGAAAGACCCAGGCTCTGTGGGATACAGCTGATTGATTAGCTGAGTTTAAATGCAATACTAGAGGGATGTGTGTCTTTTAGCGCTGCAGGGGTGTAAAAATAGGCAAGAGACAGATCCTGAGCAAGATCCTGCCTCTGCCTTGGGAGATACTGGATGTGCATTAACCACCTGGTCTGGTGGTGCTGAACATCACAGAATGTCTTCATTTGGCAGGGACACCTTTCCAATACCCCAGGTTGCTCCAAGTTCCATCCAACCTGGCCTTGAATATTTCCAGGGCCTCACCACTCTTACAGGTAAGAATTAATTCCTAATATCCAATCTAAACCTCCTGACTGTCAGTCTGAAGCCATTCTCCCTTCTGCTGTCCCCTAATGCCCTTACAAAGAGTCTCTCTCTATTTTCCTTGTAGGAGCCCTTCATGCAAGAAGGACAAGCCAGGACAGGTTTGGGTCTGGGGCTGTGCTCACCCCACCCTTCCACTCTCCCCTTCCCAGAGTGATTCCAGTTACTCCTGCTGGACAAGTAAGGCATAAAAATGGTAGACATCAGTTTAAACCAGTTCAAACCAAGGGGTTAAATGAACATTGAAACTGGGGTTAAATGAACATTGAAACTGCTCCAAAAATTGAATTACACTATTATTTCCTTCCAGTCTTTGTCACCTGCCTGACCCTCAATAGAAAACAAATCAATTTAAGGAAGCTGTGAGCTTTAGAACTTTGGCTTAAAAAACTTAATTAGTGAGTTACGCTAAATGGCTAAACACAGAAATAAATGCATGAAAAGGAAGCAATGAAGAATATGCTGGTAAAGACTACACTGAGTCTGTTGTCCACCTCTTTCTACTCAATCGCATGTGAGACCCAAGTGAAGTTATGCACTAGCATTAGAAAATGACAGATATTGTGTATATCCATGTACTCACAAATAAATAAATAAATAAATAAATATATAAAACATACACATATGCAATATATGTGATTTACTGTGGGTCTGGAAGAATGTACTAATGGGTATCTTAATCCCGAGAGTCATAAATGGGAATGTTTTCCTTGGCAGGACAGCAGCTAACGTAAATGTATTTAGTGTAAGGAAAAGCCTTCATTAAAATAGTTTACAGTTTACAGCCTATGGAGACTGGCTGTAGCCTTCTGCCTAATCACCACAGAGAGAACTGGAATGATGTCTGATTTCTCTTATTTCTTCTGCTTTCTTAACTTCCTTAACTACCCAAATTAGACACACATGGCCCAGTCTTGGAACCTGGATTGTGGTCAGGGCGGATTACATTGTAATCTTGTTGTCTGCTGCTATCTGAAATGGCAAAACAAAGGAAAAAAGAAAAAAAAGCCTGTTTTGGGATCTGATTGCTTCCATTATTTTATATTTATGTTGCCAGAGTTGACACAGTGGTACGGATTGGAGCAAAGTTCCAGGGACTAAGAAGTAGAATTTCTCCTCAGAAAATGCAAAAGACAGTTGCTGAGCACATCATGTCATGTTGCCTTTGTCAATTGGGTTCTGTAATGATATTTTAAAGCAACAAAGCAAAATTCTACTGGAAGCAGCACCATAAGGTACTTCCCTCACAAGCTAATTAAAATAACTCCTGTGGGTAAATGAAGAAATATTTTTTCAGTTATGAGCACTCACTCTGCAAGTATTTAATTCAAATGAAATACAATAATGCATACTGAATAGATTGGACCATACATCTGCATATTAATGAAGCTCCTAAATTTCTAGCAATCACTTCTATCGCCTTAAACTAGTTTATATGATGAGGACTGGGGGAGTTAAGAGAAGGACAGCTTCACTGAAGAAAGAAAATGCAATTCCTCAATTATATAACTTGTAGACAGATTGCAGAAGGGCTGAATTATTGTATAAGATACTTCATGTTGCTTCTTAGTTCTTCTACATCACTTTCTTCCATTTTAACTCCCCACTTTCCTCACTGGAAAGGACATGTAGCAAGTTTGTGGTCTGGGATTTAATTTCACTGCAAGGCACATTTATTAGCAAACAGCCTTCCAGTGGTGCTGTAGGGGAAGAGATCAGCTGTGGGCACAGTGAGATCTGCAGGAACAGCACCACAGAAAGAAACTGAGTCAGGGAACCCCAGTTCCCTGAATCCTTCCTCCTTTTCTCTGGGAGGTGACAAAGAGATCATCTGCATCTTGTTTTTGGGGGCCACTTACTGCTTCCTACAAAGAAAACCTCCTAAGTCAGCAGGTCTCCTGATCATTTAATGTGTTGGTGTGGCAGAAGGCTCTGCTCCAGAAATGAGGGTTGCAATTCAAATAATTCATCCTGGGGTAGAGGTCCTATGGAGGGAAAGAAAAGGATTCAGGTGCCATGGGGATCAATTAGGGTAAAATCTCCTCCTTCAACAGGAGACTTAGAAGACATGAAAAATGACTGGTGTTAGGATTGGAGAGAAAGGAAAAAGTCAGGAAATTACAACAATATGCTGCACATTTCTGTGAATTAGCAGCTGGACATGAGTATGTAGAATTTCTTATCAAACAGGGAAAAAATCTTGAAAAGTTGCTCTTTTTAATTTAGCAGGTTTCAAAAGCCATTTTCCAACTTACAGAAAATGAAAATCTACATATTTATAAAAGCATTTTGAGTTGACAATCATGTAATTTTCTCAAGAAAAAAACTCAATTGTGATATGAAAATTAGTTAATTAAAATTTTTGAATACAGGTGTAGGTGACAGCTTAAAGACAATGGTTGTGAAACACACTGCAAAAGAAAAGCTAGAGTCTACTTCTGAGAAACACTTTTATTCCCAAGGTAATCTCATAGTGGGAGTTTACGAACTCATTCACATCCTCTGTCTGCCTTTTCCTGGCACAGTGTGGTGAAAGCTGTTTTCACCTGTGCTGCCTGAACCTGCAGCATCTCAGGAGCCTGGCACTAATGAGATCATGGGCTGGAGCTGCTCTGAAGTGAGACCTGCAGTGCAAACAGAGCTGAGTCCTCTGCTCCAAAGCACTTGTACAGCTGCTAATCCAGATGTGGCCTGGAACAGCCAAGGAATGGATACAGGATCCAGCCAACCCCTCTGAGCTAATGTTCTTCCTTTAGCGACCAGAAAGGGACTCAGTGATGTGCATTAGGGGTATTTTGAGGTGACAGTCTCTGTAAGAAAGTGACCTGGCAATTCAGCAGCTCCAACCTGCTGATTACCAAGCCTGGACCCAGCTGACCAGCCTGATCCACCTGAATTTTCACCCACTTACGGCCAGAAGCTCTGGGTGAACATGACAGTGGTCTTTAGGACTTTTACAGCAGGCATGATGATGGAAAAGACATGGGTGAGCAGTCATTAGTGATTCCCTTTCCTGTTAAAACCTCCTGGGTGCAGACAGAAAGGAGACTTACTCTGGTGGTCTTGATTTTATTGCCAGTTGCACACATCCATCCAGAATTATCAGGCAATGTCTTACATTCCTCTCCTTCTAGGCAGGGCTCCATCTCACACCACCATTTCCCAATCACTATAGAAGCTAAAAGAGAAAAGACAATGTTCACAACTATGTTACAATGACCAAATCTAATTAAATGATATCTCAAGGGTCTAACACTGCAGTTAAAAGGCAGAGTGCCCCTTCAACTGGAGTTTAGCTGTAAGGATTTCATATTTAATTACTTGTTTGGCATCCTATATTGCCTGAGACAGTGCACTGCTTGCCACAGCCTCCTCACACAGGAGATCTGTCTGCTCCCGTGCAGGAAATGCTGTGATGGCTGCAATTCTGCTGCAGACCAAAGGAGCATCCATCCCAACAGCCCCTCTCCCTGAGTGCCCATCTGATTTTCACAGACGTGTACAAGAACAAGGCAGGTCTGAAGAGATTGTCAGAATATTCTCCAGGTCTTCAGCACTTGTGGTTCAGTGTACTCCACATAAAATTATGTCTGCTTTGCTTTCAGGACCTACAGCTGGATTTTTTTTAGCCACAAATCTGTCCAGAATTATTTGAACCCATGGAGACTTTTGGCTTTCCCCACATGCCATCACAGGGAGCACCACAACTAGAAACAAAGGGTAAGGTAACCCTGAACAGCAGCAGCAGAAGCTGTTTGTTGAAACACAATTATTAATTTTATAGAAACCATATTATCTCTAAAAGTAACTTTTAATTTCCAAATATTTAACACTGTAAATAATAGCAGTGTTTGCACCCAGTTGTTTGAATTTAATTGGCACGTATGTTTACAACCTTGAATGTACCTTAATGAAGTTTCTTGCCTGGGAATTGGTATCTGACTGTATCCTTAGCTGTATCTTAATGACATTTTTTGTCTGGGGATTTTGATAAACTTTAGCTAACCTTGCAAGTGTGACGAGCTGGCTCATGAGTGGCTCTTTCTGTGGCTTGCTTTCTCTGGTAAGAATTAATTTCATGGTTGCACTCAGGAAGCCTGTCAAAGCTTTCTGCACAGTCACTCAAAGAGAGATGCTTAACCCATTCATATCATCCCTCATGGCTGCTTCAAGCCCACAAAATACCTTTGAAGCAGCTGTCTACCTTATACATATATATATTAATATATATACACTCCAGCTGACTGCCATTCAGCTCTGGAAAATGCCCTGTTGTGCATGCATTGATTTAAGGACATTACAGAGCTTGTAATTAAATTTTTGAATATAAAATTGAATAGAATAGTTCAGTTTGAGGGGCCCTACAATGATCATATAGCTCTCAGTGTTGTCTGGTTCTTCCCACAGCTTATATCTGATTTCTATCATATAATATATCATTTCTCCATATATACAAGACACAAAAAAGCCCTTTACACCTGTGCTGGCAAGGCAGTTTAACGATGCTGTTCACACCCTGTTTCAGAAGGGTATCATTAATGCTGCTAACAGCAGAGAAAAAAGATCTCTCTCTTTGCTATGCATGAAAAGGCAAGAGAGCTGAATCTGTGCTCTAATAATAGACTGTGCAGTGGGCAAACTGAAAAACCATATCCTGCTAAATACTGGCCTTCACAGCAATCATCAGAGCAGAGCATCCTCAGGATGCGTGAGAAGAATCCTGTGACATGGAATCAAAAGTGATGATGATTATTTACTAGGAGCAGTGCTGTAGCATTAAATAACCACAGAGAAGGATCCTACAGTGCAAGGTACTAAAACCCACAACCTGAACACCCTGGCCTGGAGAGTTTACCATGTAAAACAGAGATTTGAGGTGAATCCAGACTGAGGGGCAGCCTGGAGAAGCAATGCTGCTCATAGCAGTTCAAATGATCTCACTACTTTTTAATGTTGTTAAATACAGCCCAAGTATTCAGATCTTGACCTTGAAGAATAATCAAATGCAAAGTCAGTGGAGAACTTTAATGGCAACTGACTCATATAGTGGTGTATTGGGTTTGGTATATAGATACATATTATTATTGATTTATGATGGTGCAATTACAGCCAAGTGCCCATCAGTGAGCACCCTCACCTGGACTGAACACCAGGCTCCTTTTATAATGGGGGAAAACTAATGTGAGAAATTTGCAGATGAAAAGCTCCTCTTTGCTTCTAAGTTGTATGTAGGCAAAATCCTTTGTAAGTCTGAAGCACTTCAAAGCTCACTGTGGTCTAGTCCTCAGCCCCTTACCATGGCAAGGGCATCCAAAACCCAAAGAAAATTCCTTTCTTTGAATCTTGTGTTTATAGGTTTTCTCTTCTATTAAGAGCCCTTTAATCCTTAGGACCAGTTGTCTTTCTTGGGTACTGCTGATCCTTTGAGTTCTCCTTGATTTCAAAGTTTTACACCTCCACCTCTGTCCAAAGAGGGAGGAAAACACTTTAAAATTAATCACAGTTTGCAGCATTTGAGATCGGGTCCACCTGTAGGATGGAGCTTCTCTATGTTTAGGTTATGTCACTTTGAGATGAGCTGAAGCAGTTGGGTCAAATTGCTCAAATTAAGATGCTCTCCCCCAGGGTGGTTTTTATTCAAGAACTCCCAGATCCAGAGGAACCTGAGCTTCTCAGTGAGCCAAACCACTCATCCTGGGTGAGAACTAGAGACCCCTGTTAATCACCAGGCAGCACAGGCTGTGAGTGCTCACATCAGGCTGAATTAGGCACCTGCAGCATTCTGGAGTGCTTCTCACTGTGCTCCTCTCCCTGTCTGGGGAATACATGAAGCACAGGAGTTTCTCCAGGCAAGGCTGAATTGACTGAGGCAGATCCCTCTGCCATGGGGAAAGGAAAAGGACATGGAACACAAGTCTTGACTACTCCTGCTTTGCTTGTGTTTTGTTTCAGTGCTTTTTTATTATTTTTTTTTTCTTCTCATCACCTTCTAGGTTAAATAAGGGATTGTTTATATCTCAACTATTTTCAAGAAAAGGCCTCTTTTAAAGAATATTTAACTCTTAATATATCACCAAAGTAGCTGGGGAAAAAAGCAACTTTATTCAGGAAATTCTCGAGGTTTATTTTTCAGCCTAAATCATGCTTTTCTAAAATCTTTGTTTGCAAAGCCATGGAATAATTTTTATCAAAATATTTAACTTTTGATGTATTTAGTCTGCATGGATTAACACACACAAAAAGCATTTGGCTGAAATGCCATTTGCAAATCATGGGCTCCAAACAAATAAACTACAAATAAGAAATCTGAAGATCAGATAGAATAAAGGGAAAAAGCAATAGAATAGATTATATTTTCTCATGTTTACACACTTCTATTGCATTTTAAAATACAATTGTTCCCAAAGATAATGCCCAAAGCCTTAGGCAGCTGCAGGGCACTGCCAGTTGAGCTTGGATTCAGAGGGATTCAGCCTTCAAAGTTCACGAGGACCTTTGGAGGTTGCACAAGGGTAGTGACCGTGCTCTGATTTGCTCCTGTGCATCATCTGGAGCACAAAGTTTTGATGCACGAAGGCACCTGGCTGGGAAAAAGTTTCCCCTTGAATTTCAGCATCAAAGTATTCACTTAAGGAGCAGTGGAAATAAAATGAACACCTTCATATATCTTCACCTAAAAGATCAAATCAACATGGAAACATTAATTGTTCAATCATCCTCCTCTTGAGTCAAACAAAGTTTGGAAAAAATACACAATCCATTTGATTAAAGATGCCTGTTGAAACTCCTGAATTTATTATGTTTCACATTTCTCAGTCTTCAAGTTCTTGCATTAAACTGAAGCTACTCAGTTCCTCAAAACCATTTCACAGGTGATTAACAGGACATGGACAGAGAAAATGTGCACACACAGCCCAGACACTCACAGGCAATTGCTTCTGTCGTTTTTGCTACTCCTGTCTGTAGAGAAAATTCAAATTCTTTCTGTTTTGTTTTGCAGATAAAATTCTCCTTAACTTTTCTGCATCTGTATTTAGGAAATGGCTTTAACAATGTGACAGAGTCTATATGGCAAAAAGTATAAAGATATTGTATTTAACAATGTAACAATAAGACCATCCTCACAGAGCAACAGATAACTTTAATTCATGTTTATGGAACACCCTGAAATATGAAAACAGAGCAAAGTATCATCATGCATTTTTCAACAGTTTAGAGGGAACATGCTATGTATTAAAATGTTCCAAGATCACTTCTGCAGTTGCCATTATAAAGCCACAGCAGCTCTCATTTTGCCTGTGATAAAGTGGGCACGTTTTGTTTATATAGAAATAGAATACAAAGGAATGGAGATATTAGATTGTGGCTCCTCCTGGTCATGGGTATCGTGTTACTGCAAGGAATAAGAAGCTCATTTTCAAAGCCAGTATGACACTCATTGCAGGATGGGAAAGTTTTCCCTGTAAGTACAGAGCATTCCGTTTTAATCTCGTTTCCACCAGCGAAGATTGATATAAATAAAATTTAAATAGAGAACGCATTTCACAGATGTCAGAAGTGAAAAAGACTTTGTCAGCTTAATGAAAAGATATCAATTTTCTCCACTTTATTCAATATATTGTGAGTCATTTTCTAAATGGATTAGATTAAAGGAAAGTTCAAACTCCCTGTGAGAGATTCTTGCACTGATGGAGATTTTGGCAATAGCAACAGCACAGAGGTGGGTAAAATCTTTCAAGTAGTTTGTCTTTTTTTTATTTTTATTTTAGAAAAGATATAAACTAGAATGGGAAAAACTGTAACCCTGTGCTCACCTATTCCTTATACAACAAAATCTCAGAGAATTGAATGAGACATGCAGTTTCTCTTGGTTTATTGGGATGTCATGGGGAGCAGAATGAATTACAGGGGTGGGAACACACTTTCTGGGAGGATAAGAAAACTGGACTGAAAGAAAGTGTCATCTGAAGGGTTATGTATTTCATAAACAGACCGAGATAGCAGCCACTCCGGGAGCTGTAGAGAAGAAATCTGATAAGTTAAAGAATACCAATCCAAAACAAAAGATTTCAGGTTGAATATTGCTATCTGGGAGAAAAGCAGGATGTTTCCTACAGGGAGTCCAAACTATCAAACTCTCTGCTTTAATTCAATCTTACTCAATTTTAGAAGTATCAATCTAATGCTCCTGCAGTGCAATGCTTCACAGACTTTGATAACAGACCTCTCATAGCTCTGGGAAAATGGACATTTCTCCTGTTTAAAATACAAGCACAGTGCAATCAGTCTAGCAAGTGGTGTCTCCCATCTCTAATTGCCTCAAATTCAGTCTTGCTGAGTTAATTTAATATTTTTTTATTGCAGTAAACATTAAAAAGACATCAGCATCCTAAACTTCTTTTTTTTTTTGAACACGCTGATCTGTGTGATATTCTCCAGGCTTTTAAAAAGTGTTCTATTAATTCACTGATAGAATTGAAAGAATTGAAGTTTTAAATTTTTTTTCCCCATTCAGAATTCCTGATTCTCCATTGCAAAATATTCAGCAGCTAGAGTAAGATATTTAAGAGTAAGAGATAAATTAGAGTGTATTACATGTCTGAACAATGCTGTGGGCTGCACCATTAAATATGAAAGGGGAGATTAGCTGCAAAGAATCCATGAACAATTTCCTTTTAAAATCTGCATAAGTCAGCAAATAAGGGTGCTAATTTGACAGCCTGGGAAGACTCACTAGTGAAAAACCACTTACATTGCCATTACCATTTCCTAGCAGCCAACACACTGCTATTAAATTAGGAAATTAGAAAATTAGGAAGAATTACATCAACATGTTGTGTGCTTCCCTCGTAACAATGTGACCAACAGAGGTGGTGGTGGCCAATGGCCTGAGGAGCAGAAACTCTCAAGGTTTGTTTAATCCCAGCTTTGCTTCTCACTTTATTCCTACAGGTAAATAAATAAAAAAATTTATTCCTTGCTATACCACTTTGCCATTTTCTTTACTCAGAGGATGAGTTATTCTTGCTGTGTTTCCTTGGATGCTGCCCTCTGTCTCTTCTGCCCTGCTGAACTTTAACACTGAGTTGCAGCAGTTTGGGAGTGACATTTTTTCTCCAATTGTACAACTTGAAGAATGAGTTTCTCAGGCACCAAGAAAATAAATTGTAATATTAAAATTACGTGAAGTGCTGCCAGAAAGTCCTTAAGCACATTCCTGCCTTTGAGCTGAATGGAGATGCTCTGTTAAGGAGCAAATTTCACACAAAAAAGCTTTGATTTTGCCAAGGAATTTCTTGCCCTCAATGCTGTTCAGATTGGGAGCGTCAACTGCTGCAGCTTTGTCATTTTTCCATGTCCTTTTCTCTCCACTTCTTGAAAAAACTGCTTGGACATGTGGCTGAGGGGCTTCCACAGCTGAAGTGGGACCAGGATTCCTCATGGGCAGCACCTCCATGGCAAGTCAATGTGCATCTCCACTTCCCTGAGCCCAGTGACAGTGACAGCAGCCAGGTCCTCTGGGCAGCTCTAAAGTGTGCCAGCTGTCCAGAGGTAAAACCCTCTGATTTGTTAGCTAGGCACACGCATAAAGCACCCGGAGTTTAAGGAGAACTGTAGAATTTGCATAACCATCTTCTGAGTTGGGAAGGTCTCAGCAGCAATGACAAGTTAAAAAAAATCAAAATGTTCCTCAGCTGCTCACGGTTCAACTCGTGAGATATTTTCAAAGTCTGGGATTTTAGGAAATACAAAAATGAAGCCAGCAAGAAGCTGTCAGCTGGGAGGCCTCTTGTGGCACTCCTTCAGGAAATGCCAGCGGGTCCCAGGCCAGTTGTGCTGGCAGCTGGCTCTCAACCCTGTTCCCATTTGATAATCCTGTACTCAAAAAGTGTGGTAGGCTTTTTAAAGCTGTAATTATTCCACATTCATCTGAACTCAGACATGACTAAAGCTTGACACTTTTTCTCTGAAAGTCATGGATCATAGTTGGTATTCTAACAGAAGCCTCAGCACATTATCTATCAGGAAACTTGATTTCTGCAAAGGCAAGGCAGAGCAAGCCTCAACAAAACAGATTTTTGCAGATATCTGTGGCAGAGAGAAAGGACATGAAATGATAAAATAAATCATATATGATAAACTTGTCTCCCCAAAAGTGCATAGTTCTTCTGTGACCTTCCAGAGTGCTGGAACACACTCTTATATTTTTTCTTGGAATTTCCTGAATTGTTGCACTGCAACATACATCCAAGGCAAGCATCAAGCTGCCAACTTTGTTTCTAGTTTTAGGTGTGTGAGTTTATTGGTGATTGACATGACCTCTCTGCAAAGTGAGTGGGGCATTTGAGAGCAGCCTGCTGGCACTAATGAGGCTAATGAGGCTGATGAGAACATGAAACCCAACATTCAGGGAGCTGATGGGAATGCAGGTGAGTGAGGACCCCCTCCCAACCTGTCTGGGGTTCTTTTGTAGGTTAGGGACCCCCATTGCTGCTATTTATTACTAAAGTTTGGAATGGAATCCACTCTTCCCGACAGAACAAGGCTGACAGCAGGCTGCTGAAGTACCTGTGCAATGAAGCAATGTTATTTATACCCTCTTTGAATGGCTTCAGATAACCCAGTGAGAGTTTAATCTCATTGTTCTATATTTAATGAAATGCCAACGAAATGCAACATATTTATACATATTTGGAAAGACAATAAGAAACTACCTATAAATATGCACAGACACGTTTCTGACCAGAGCTGAGGACTGGTGTGCCATCAAAGAATTATATCTCCATGCAATGGTAATTTTTCAGGAATAATAATTCATTAATAAAGTAAATGAACGGGTTGAAATGCAGAGAGAGAAGTGCCAGGCAGTGAGATGAAGATTAGGTAGGTGTACAAAGGTTTGTGGGTGGCCTTGGAGTGCTATTCCTCCAGTGGCTGCTGGGACCCTAAATCACACACACACACACACACACACACACACACACACACACACACACATATATATATATATATGCAAATCAAGAATCTGTGTTTAGTGTGTTATCCAACAGTTACTGGAGAAGCAGGGGAAAAAACCCTCAGTTTTTGCAGAATTCAGCCCAAATCTGGTGCCTGTAAAAGCTGCCATTTGCTCAAACATGAGCTCCTGTGCTGCTGGTGTTGGGTTTGGGGATGTGGAAGGGAAAAGCTGCGAAATGGGCTCGGGAGGGTGGAAGTCTATTGTGAAATTTTGACTGAATGAGGTGCCAGAATCACAGCCTAGCAGCAAAGCACTCTATGAAAGAACACTGAAAATGAATAAATTATATAACTGTAATGCATTTATAAGGCATAACAAAGCATGCATAATATATTGGAGGGTTATCAGTTATGAAATTAAATTCTGGTGTATCACTTGGGTATAAATTGTGTTTTACCAAATACACATTACCAGAGAAACTCTTGTTAACAGAGAAGATTCCTGTAAATATAAATATACATAGAACATTCCTCCATCAAATCTACAGAAATTAATAGGGTATAATGTGATTACGTGTCATTAGTCAATGAAAAATACCTTTTTTTGTTAGGTTGTTTTTTGGGGTTTTTTTGGTGTATGTTTTCCAGAGAAAAAATTATTTTTGCTTTGGCTTTCTTTTTGAAATGCAAGTGATTCTATTGTCCCTCTCTTTCTCTGTGAAAAATACTAAATTCTCTGTGTTTTAAAGGCCCTGTACAGGTTGCCCAGAGAAGCTGTGGCTGCCCCTGGATCCCTGGAAGAGTCCAAGGCCAGGCTGGATGGGGCTTGGAGCAGCCAGTGGAAGGTGTCCCTGCCATGGCAGGGGGTGGAGTGAGATGGGCTTTTAAGGTCTCCTCCAACCCAAACCATTCCATGATTCTACATTTCTCCTAAAATCTGGACGTCAAGGAGTTTTTGGGAAAAAAGACTGCAAAGAGGTGTGAAGTACATGAAGCCATCTGGTATTGTCCTCTTAAAAAGGATGGAAAGAGGAAAATAATCAGACCTGGAAGATTCCTGGAGCAAAATCCCAGGGCAGGGTGGGAGCAGCCCTTTGCTGGTGTCTGTACCCACCAGATACCTCAGTCCAGCTACAGAAATTTGTTTTTTCAGCTCTCCACCAACCCAAGCCCACCCTGCATGGGGTCAGGTGCCCTGTGCTCTAATTGCAGGGATGATTCCATGAAAGGAAAACCAAGGGATGTTTTATTGTTCTGATGATGGCACTGAACTTGCACGTGCTGTTTGCTGCTTTATGCACAGTGGAAGGCAGAGCCTGCAAAATTCCTGAGGAGGTGGATTACTTAACTTGCAATTATCCCTGCTGGGAAAAGACAATAAAGTCCAAATTAATAACACACCTTTAGAGCACCCATATCTCTACAGTCCAGAAGAGCACATTTTAAAATCTGTGTGTTTTCAAAGGTCAAGTTAAATGAGCCAACTGGAACTACACAAGGTAATTACTGATTTATTAAAGGTGTTGTATTCATTCAGCTATCTTTGTTCTGTGATGTAAGACAAGTCTAATTTTGTTTCAGAGATTAAAGGAACATTTGTTTTTTGTAAACAAATCCCTAGCTGCTATTACAAATTACATCATGCATAATCTTGACATGATAGATTGGGAGATATTTCAGAGCAACAATGCCAGTGCAATTGGAACAAGAACTGCGAGAATGAACAAAAATTGATGAATTGAGTACATGATATTTTGTATTTCATATCATAGCTTGATTACTGCTTCAATATGCATGGAATAAGAGAAGCAACTCAATTATAAAAGCTTATCAGCAAGACTTACAAACAGTGAAATTCAAGTCTGGATATTAAACTGACCTTAACTGACAAGCTTTCCTTTGAAATTATGTCTTCCTTCAGTGCTCATAATGCTTATTTACTCTGAGACTTTTACAGAGCTGAGAACTCTTTTAATGGGCACTTGAAATTTCATGGCCACGCTGCTATTGGCACAGCTCATGTCTTTTTGCCTCTGTTCAATTTAACTCTGAGTTGTATTATTTTAAAAGATCAAAATTCACAACCATTCACAGTGATATTTTCCCTCTTTTTTTTTTTTACCCTGGAAAAGGCCCTGGATTTCACTTCTTCTAGGTAACTCTTTGCTATTAATAATTTATGCAATGACCTTACGCTGTTGATCTTAAGAGTGGATAATCCCAAAGATCCTTATTTCCATTGTAATGCACAAGATGTGCTCCTGAAAAAATAAGAAGGTGGAAGAACTGTGAGCCTCAGACTCCAGGTACTCCAGGAATCTCTGCCCACTCTGCTCAGGTGATTCTCAGCTACGAAGCCCTAAGCTCTGTTCTCATCATTACAAAAGGGAGTTTGTTTTTCACAAACATCTGTCCTTGTTCTATTTGATCTCATTAATGCTCATACAAAACGAATGTACGTGCAGCCTAATCGTGCCCAGCACAAGCTCTTCACAATTAGGAGCATGAATTAGTGGAAAAGGTTTTGCAGAATGTGTTCAGCTTTGCCAGTTGCAAAATGTATGCAAGCAGGAGCCCTGCAAAGACAAATAGCTAAACAAAGACACTGGGAATTGCTATAGTTACCAGAAAAGGAATAGAAAGCTTTAGATGAAATTTTATTATTTTATATTTTTTTATCTTTACAATACTCCCTTCCTGCACAATTTTAAAGCACTTTAAAACAGAACAAGGTTGAAATAGCTGGGTTTTCTTTAGAAATATTAATCTTCAAGAATACCTGATCAAATAGGAAAGATAATTGCCTAGTGAGCCTCCAAATTCTGGGCATTATGATGGAGCCCTTGGACTTCGTATTTATAATTTTCTGCTTTAATAGTGATCACCAACAGAAGAGAAGGTAGATGAATGAAACAGGTCAGTGGAAAAGTGCTGGAAAAGTTATTAAGGCTGGCTGTGTGCAACTGATCTGAGCTGTCATTGATCAGAGAGCTGAGCCCATCTCTGCAAGTGCTCTGGGTTTATCAACCATCACCTCAGACACTCTGAGGCCTGACAACTGCAGCATCTCCTGCTCCATCCTGCATGACCACATGTACCAAACTGCCATGGGATCCATGTGCCCACCTGGGGAGGCTCCTCAAACACAGCACAATGAAGAAAGAAGCACAGGGTGAAGGGGTTCATCACCAGACATCTCTTTCTATTTAATCAATTTAATTGTCTTTTACCTAAATTCTGCAGAAGCACTTCTGTCCTGACTGGCACCTGCCATTTATAATGTGCAATGTCAATGACAGCCAGACATGACAGAGAATGGAACCCAAAAATGGGAATGTCCACAAAGTGACTCTTATCCACCAGCACTGCAAAACGGAGAGCTCCAATAGGAGGCTTTTTTCCATCCAGAAAATAATACCCAGAAAAGTTTATCCAGAGAAGTTTCTGCTATTCTTCTGCTGCCATTTTGAATATTATTTTATTTTTTCCATTTCATTTCATGTGAGAAATCCCTTTGCACTGCTCAGGCTGCTCTGCCACAGACTCTCAGGGTTGATATTCCTTCCAGCACCACTTAGAGTATCTGGCTTCTCATTTGATCAATCGATCTGAGTGAGTGATTTCTCCTTTCACTCGCTTCACCTGCCTCTCCTTAGCCCCACTCCTTCCCCTTTTGTCAGTGATTCAGTCTGCACACCCGTGATCCCAAGGCTGAGGCTGGAAATGATGGCTCCCCCATAAGACACTGAGCACAGCTAAAGGAATGGTCACATTTCATACAAATGTTGTTATCTCACTTTGACCTTTAGGTGCTGATTTTTATGTTTTTTGCTGCTACTTAGACAAATTTCTCCTGTCCCAGACCTTGTGATGACAGGCAGCTGAAAAGGCTTTCTCACAAAAGGCAATCATCAGAGTTCTTTAATTTAGCTTTCAATGAAGGCAGAATATAATAATTTATTATGAGTGCTTTTTGCATGGGCTTCCTCAAATATTTATAAATTCATTTAAATAATTAATACAGGAGTTTTAATAAACTGTTTCTATTCACAAAAGGAATGTAATTTGCAGAAAGGACAGTTCAGGTGCTAGGAAACACGAGTAGACCACATGAATTAAAAATAATGGTTTGCATCAAAAGTTTGTATGACCTTTTTACAAGTTGTCTAAGGTTGCATTCCTGGTGTGAAAAAATGCTTCTGTTGATCTGGATAAGCTGTGCACTACACAGGATATTTAGGGAGGGAAAAAGAACAACTTTCAATTAACTTGGGGATTTCCAAGATCTAAGTTTATCCAAAGAAACAAAATATATTATGTTAACCATGACAGCATAGATCTCCTTTTTTTTTTTTTTTTTTTTTTGAGAAATTGCTGCTACACACTATTTTCAGGAAAGAGAAACAAGTTTTTTATCCATTGGAACATGTTTGCATTTATCACTACAGCAGGCCATTATTTAAGCAAGCATAAGGTATCTAAAGCAGCCTGTGATCATCCTAATAAGGATAATAACAATAAAATCCTATTACCAAAAGCAATTACTTCACAGGAATGCAGCCGGTTAGAGCTTTCCCAACCTGCCTGATTTCCTGTCTCCACCTCTGGAGCTGAGCTGAGCACACAGCTCTTGTAGGATGTCAGATTCCACTCAGTGTTGAAAAGGAGAAACTCTCTCCATCTGTTTTCTCCCTAGATCCTGTTCCATTGGGATGTGGGTGTTTCTCTCGTGCTGAGGTGAAGAGACCCTGATCTGAGCAGGGACTGGGCTGTAAGGCTGCAGGAAAAAACTTCCCTGCCTTCTCTTCCTGAGAAACCAGCCTGGACCTGATGCTTGACTTCTGCCCTACAACCTTACAGCACCACAAAAAAAAAAAAGGGATTATTACATTCCATCCTCTAGCTGATAAGTAATTGCTGTTGCTGGCCCAAGGCAGGTCTCTCAGTATGTGTGGGGGATGTGCCTTTCATCCTGGTACCATTTATCCTCTTCAAGGTCACCTCTAAACTTTGCATGCCGAGTGCAAGGGGCTGGACACAGCTCTTTGTGAAGCAGGTCCACCAGCTCCTCCTGTTCTGGCTCTCCCTTATTCCCTTCTCCCTCTCAGATACCAACTGCTTTCACTGCTCCAGGCAGCACCAACTCAAAGTTAGATGAACACAAACTTTTCACACAGAAATAGGAGAAGGAAAGGAGGCAGACTTTCCCCTCTCTCTTCTTTTTCCCCTCACCTCATCTATGTGAGCACTAAAAACCCCCCACACCACCACATTTAGAAAGGCAATCACAGCTATTTCAAACCCCAAACAAACCAAAGCTTATCTTGTAGCTTCTTCTGCTACTTAAAACTCAGGGGTGCTATGTTCTGCAAACACCTCCTCTTTGCATAAAGCACCAGCAATCTCCAGCTCCAGCCCTGGAGAGAGCACTGGCAACTAAACCAAGGCAGATAGCAGGGAAGGAGAGCAAAGTATGCAAATTTCACTGGGCACACTATAATTACTAATTCATAGCAGAACTGATCACAGTATTTCACGCTTATCCCATGTAATTCAGTCACAGCAGTATTCATTTTACTATTAATTTTAATAGGATAATTACCTTTATAAAGAAGAAAGAAACTACTGTTAGAGGGTCAGATCCTCAGGTGGGGAAGATATGGTGATTTATACCAGCTTGATGAATTTTGTAATCTTCCTTTTCCCTTCCTTTGAAAGGAATTCAGTAATTGACTAGTTGCCAGACTTACCAAGATAATCTACGCTAAATGAAGCAAAATAAGAAGAAACGGGGAAGCAAAGAGGTGCAAGCACTTAATGGTAAAATTTACATATCTGCATTTGGTTTATGTGTGTGCCTGCCTGGCAGACACACACAGAGACACAGCCAGTTCATTCCCAAACAGCCAGTTCCCAGTTTGTTCCAAACCAGCCAGTCCCCAGTTCATTCCTAAACAGCCAGTTCCTTCCCAAACAAGCAGTTCATTCCAAAACAGCCAGTTCCCAGTCCATTCCTATTCTGTCTGGCAGCAGAAACAGTTCCCATAGTGACACACAGTGCTGAATTTATAATGTTTTGTGTCCAGATTCTCCTCTGCAAAATGGCAAAAGGGTTGGGATTCCAAGAACATCCTGTTTGAATATCAGCAGACAGAAGGGTTTAGAGTATGAGCTGTTTAGAGTTAAAGACCTACAAAATAAGAAGCAGGCAGCTATATTATTATCTCAATAACTGAGAGAGATATGCAAATCATTTAAAAATTTTGCTCTTGGTCACCAGAAAGTTTTGATAGGAATATTTCATAACCTGCAGCTGCCATAGTTCATGTATTTTTGAGAATAAGCTTAGAACTCAACCCCCTGCCACTTGCTGCCCTCACAGAGATTTTGTCTTTTCTCCTGTTTTTCCAGACAATTCTGTTTCCTTCTCCTTTGTCTTCATTCTCCTGGCTCATAGGAGAATGCCTAATCTGCCTTTAGCCTGTAATGGTGTGTCAGAGAGGAAGCAGAAGTTAGAACTCACCACCAGGAGCTGCTGGGCAGCTTCTGCATCTGCCTCTGGCCATTAAGCATCTTCAGGTGCTGTAATTTAGATACTACAAGGTGCTGCATTATATTATAATGAATTGCTTTGTGAATTACTACTGAGATTAATTGAATTTATGGCTCCATCCTGGAGAATGTGTCCTCTTGTTGTGATTAAGATAATACATTGCTTGAAACAGAAGTTAAAATACATGTCAATTCTGTCAGTCAGCAGTGCTGTCATTTAAGCTTTTTACCTAAAAAAAAAAAATCAAGATAATTGTTTCCTTTCTCTCTGCTAGGGTTTTAAATTTGAGTATTTTATTTCAGGGTTCTATTTAAATTGAAACTACTGCAGCATTATATGCAAAGAGAAACCAATCTCAGAGGGGGAAAAAAAGAAGAACCAAATATAGATTAAAAAGCTGCCTCTCCAAAGGTTTTGAAATATGAGAAGCCTGGCTCTGCATGTAAGATTAATGACAGCTATGTGTGTGATGAATAGTTCAGCTCAAATCAGGGGAAAGTTTTGCCCTAAGTATCTGCTGTTCCAAATGCTGAAACCCTGATATCACCCAGCCCTGCAGCAGCAGCACTTGGCGTCCCGACTGTCCTGCCCTGCACAGACAGGTGAACAACAGAGAGAAATAATACCTATGCTTACAATCAACTCACATCTCTTCATGACAAAAACATAATTTCTCTCCCTGGGTATCTCTTTTTCATTATTTTTATATGTGGTAATACATCAGCTTTGTTGGCTTATTAAGAAAGGCAGATAACGGCAGCGGTGGCAGAGGCTCTGCTCACATCGTGGCTCATGAATGGAGCTATTCTTGTACTTTAAATTGTCACTATTTTCCTAAAGAATAGACAAAATGAATATTCAGTTACTGTGCATTCAGGGCCTCAATTTGTGGCCAGGGAGCATTCAAGGCTTCAGTTCTGTGTTGGGAGCTCATGGGGAGATCTTCAGTTCTGCCTGGCAGGGAACAGCAGCCCTGGCCAGGGAAATGCAGAAGAGCTTCTGCAAGGAAGAGTCTTTAGTGGCTGATGTGCTTCAAGATTTTGTATTTTAATATAAATGAATAATTCAAACACTATCAGATTTTTTTTCTATTAAAAAGCAGGTGGAAATAGTCAAATCAGGACAGCTTTTGGCCTCCAAAGGCTTCTGTAGTAATGGGGAGGCTGCAGCCAAGTTGGTGTCTCATCACCAGAGCAGCTTCCTGTGCCTTTTCAAACTTCTGCTGCAAGGATCTCAAAGCACTTCTCAGGCCCTACCTTGACACTGTAAAATCCTGCCAAGGTAGAAGGGAAAGCATATTCTTTTCCTTGGATCACTGTGGATTGTACAAGCTGCTCTGCAGGACAAGGGGAAAAATGGTAAAAATATCCCCGATCCTTCAATGAAAATATTGGGTTGTATTTGTGTTCTCTGCCAGAGAGAGAAGCAATCCTTCCCACTTTCTGAGGGCAGTGGAATAGAAAGGAGCTCATGAGTTCCTGAAGAATGGCCATAAGCTTTTACCTTATTAAGAATAATACTAAAAAAAATCTGACCCCAGAGAAATCTCTTAATGTATCCATGTACATTTCTTATTACTGTTTGGGAGGAAATTCTTCAAAAGCTAACAAGTTATGTAAATTTATTTTTTACACTCATTGTATTTGGTCCTAATTTCAAATGGAATAAATATGAGAAAATGAATTGTATAGATAGAGCTTTTTTTGGTTTAAACTGTAATTTGTAATTTAGAAAACCACAGAGGGCAAGTTGTTTAGGTGGCCAAACACAGAATTTAGGTAACTCACTGGAAGCCCTCAGTCTTTGAAAGGGAGTTCTAGAATAACATTCTGCACCAAGGGGAGAGAGGGAGGAGCAGGCTGTGTCTGCAGCTCCAGCAGTGCAGCAGAGCTGGGTTTGTGCTCCTCAGCAGCCTGCAGCACCCACCAAAGCATCAGTCAGCATGATGCCAAATGGCTCCCCTGATGCAGACCTGGAAAAACTACACAGGATAGGAAAGAAGAACATCTAGACATAGCTGTGAAATGGATTACACACCAATATATCTCTACATCTACATATCTAATTCAGTGTTTTCTTCTTTCCAGGGTGCTGAAAGAGATGGGCAAGAGGGACACACCTTTACAGCATCTTCCCCTCATGCAGAGATGCTGGGAGATATCAAATCCCTGCAGCATTTCAACAAGAGCCTGCAAAACTCTAGTGAAGCAAAGAGAGTCAGATCAGCACAAAGACAATATAACTGTGTATTTAATATCCCTGAGGGGTTGCCTGGCACTGGTCTATCAGCAGAGCACACTGCATTACATTTGTGTTCTGCAAGGGGACAGTAACAAATGGAACTATCAGAAAGGGCCATGGATGCCTCCTCTGTCATTCTGAGGAAAACTAGAACTGTAAGAAGTCAGCCACACTGTATGCAAAGGAGGGTCTAAATGTACTGGAGTAAGATTGAGGAGTTGACATTTAAATTGCAAGGCTGACGTTTTTATGCATCTTTACATGCATGCTCTCATGGCTCTGTGGGTAGATGGAGGGTAGGAAAGAGGAGGTGATGCCATCACCTCCTGATGATGGCTTGCAAAGGCAAAAAGAGAAATTGTTATTTATGGCAGTGCAGAACCTATCTTTCTAAAATGCCTGTCATTCAGGACAAAGATAGGGAAATCTTGTTTTGCTGAAAGTCTTGGAAAATATGTGCAAATACATAGCAAGGTTTCACACATATTTCCAGTGATGCCATATATTGTCCTTTCCATTGTCAACTGTTGTACAGTTTTCTTGCAGCCATATTTAGTTCTGCTGGCCATGGGATAATGGCAAAGCTGCTTCCAGAAACTGAAGCTTCCCTTCAGCTCCCCTTCAGCAGAGTCCAAAGGTCTTAAACCTGCCAGCACTGATGTTTTGAAAAACTCCAAAATGCCACCAAAACACTCTCTAGACTGAATGACAAGACAGAGGTGAAAACAGTTTATGCATAGAGTCAATGCACTCAGTTTGAACAGTTATGCAAAGAAAATATTATTGCCTGAAACTCCCAGAACTAACTTGCAAAACCTCTGAAGAGCTGTATGTTTTTTGCAGGTTAGTTTTTTTCTTTCTTTTGGGTTTTGGGGAATTGTTGTGTGGAGGTTTTGGATCATAACTAGAGTTACTGCCTGGTACAACTTAGTACTGCAAACAGCATGCACAAAAAAATCCTACTTTTCAAAATGTCTTGTCTGACTATTTCTCAGGAAAGCAAGTGGTGAGCAGTGGATAACTTTCTGGGGATAAAAATGGTGCAAATACACTTCTGGATTTAGGGATCAGTAGAAAACCTCACAGCTCCAATCCTGATCCTTTTACAAACACAGCAGAGAATAGAGAGAGCAGCAACAATTGCAGTGCCCATCCTCACCATGATGTGAATTGTATATTACCACAGGCAGACTTCTGCCAAGCCTCAGCTATAAAAACCTCCAGCACTTCTCAAAAAACAAAAACTCACTGCCCTGATTGAACTAGAAGGTGATGAATGCCAATATGCTTTGCAAATGTACATGACAAATAAGGGTAGAATTGAACATCAAATCCACCAGCATTTCATAACCCAGGACTTCTTCCCAGAAATGCAATCTGTTACCTTGCTAATTCTGATCCTGTCTTTTTCTATCTTCTTTGTTTTAGTGGTGAGTAGATCTGATTGAGAATTAGTTTGCTCCATTTAATCCTAATTCATGTGTGTCTCTGAGACTTCCTACCTTGTCTGCCTGTCCTGCTGTGGGTACCTAAAATGCAATAATCTACGGTTCACAAAGTTTTTATGATGACGACAAGTCAGAGAAGGAGTTTCAACTGCACCAAAATATCCTTGTAATCAACCTTAACGTAAATGTTGTCTCATTATGCACCTCTCTTCTCCAGCAGGGCAGAGTTGCTCCTGTAGAGATTTCCATGGCTGTGGGCAGCAGTCTTTCCAGCCTACCATGTGTGTTAGCTTTCATCTGCACCAGCAGATCATGGAAGAAGAAACACAGATAATGTGTTAGTCTGGAAGCAATGCACGAGGGATATCACAGACAGATTAATCTGGCGCCTCAAAGACAGCATAATTCATTTGGATGAAAAGGGGATTCTCCTCAGTGAGACAGAGAAAAATCTCCTTTATCTTTTTCTTGGCAGAAGAGTGAAACACGAGGAGAAGCTCTTCACAGGAAATGGGAATGCCATTATAGCTGCTGACACCCTCCTGGCCAGGGGCACTCAATTAGCCCCATGTCCAATTTCCTCTTTGGCCACTGGCTTCCATGGGCACCTGGGCTTTGTGTTCAGTCCCTAAATATACAAAAGGCACAACGTCACCTCTTCTGATCTTCTCTTCACATCACCTCTGCCAGTGATGTGATGGACACCAGTGGAACAGCCAAAACAGGAGAATTTCAGCCTCTCTGTGGAGCTGGGACTGCAAACCTTCCACAATTCCTGCTGGTCTGTAACACAGACAAACAAAATCTTCCCTCTGCAAAGGTGAAGTCCAGGCCAGTGATGGTCACAGGACATCACTGCAGGTGGTACAGCTTCAGCACTGTCAAAATCTGCCCTCCAGCCTTCCCTTGGAAAATATATTATTGTAAGCACAGGTAATTTCTTGTAACTGTCAAGAGGCTTTATTTTTGCCTTCTTTGCTGTGATGAATTCCCTGTTAACCAGAATAATGTGACAAGGAATAATTGTCAAAGAGGTAAATTCATACTCAGCTCTTTTGATGATTTGGCAGCTTTTGAATTTGCACAGGCAGCAAGCAATGTTTTTTAAAATATATAGGACTTGAATAAAAACAAATGTGGTCCCAGTAAAATACCCATTATACACATTTTATAATGGAAAGAGTTGTGAACAGATGTAGATCAAGATTTCAGAGCAAGGATCATTCACTGTCACTCTATTTTGAGGTGGGTAACTTGCCACTCCCTGAAGATACTTGGTTTTCAGATCGAGTATAGGTCAACTCTCAGAACATGAGACTTCTATGAAGGTCTGTTCATTTGGTGCATCATTATGCTCCACTTCATAAAACCTCGAGTAGACTCCTCTCAACTCTAACTGCTGTTTCTGCTGCGAAGATGAGAAGAAGGGGCTATACTCATTTCTCATCAGGAACCTGAATCAACACTCCTGGAAAACTCCCATTAGCTTCTGTGAATTGCCTCATGCCAATACAAAGTTATAAATATGGAGCAGCACCACTGGCACAGAACTGACACCACTGTAAAACCTGAGGTGTGATTACCTTGGCCTGTTTTATTCTGAGTGCTGCTCCTGTAATACAGCTTCTGGGGCCCACCAAAATTTGCAGTAATTCCCTAATTTTCATCAGAGGTCTATCCTCCATTCAATGGCTGTTTAATGTCCCTGTAATTCCACAGGGCAGTGACACTGGGCACGTGGCTTTGGCATGGGGCCACCTGAACCATGGTGTTCCCTCTGCAGCATTTTATTAGCTAAAGGCCAGGTGATGGAAAGAGTGCTCAAAGAGGTGTAAAAATAATAATAGCACTGAGATATTGATTTATAAGGGACTGGGTTTAGATTACCGCAGGATAAGCAATACTGAAATTCAACAGCAAGTATCTAAAAAAAAGGTATCTAAAAATATTACTGTAGAGGGAAATGTGAGACAGAGGGAGTAAAAACTGAGGCTGGAGAGGAGAACAAAATGTATTATCAGCACAAGGAGTCCAGCAAGAAAGTGCAACACTTCAGCTTGACACCAGCCCTTGGCAAAGACAATTGTTTACATTGGTGTTTTCCTGGCAGGAAAATAAGGGAAATGAGCAACTTGCCCAAACAAGCTGGGAAGAGAACCAAGAAGGAAGCCAAGACCAAGCCTTTCCCTGGAAAAGGAAATTATATTGAGAGGCACTGGCCTGAGAACCTTCCCCTGGAAACACTCAGGGTGTGCATGGCTGGAGATGGGAATAGAGAATGGAGAGATCCTCCAGGGAAACAAAGACCAAAGGGGCAGCTAAGCCAAAACACACTGTGTCACTAAATCATGTTTCTTTCTTGGAGGGATGAAGATTAATCAAAACAGAACTAAAAGTGAGTCTTTGATAAAATGTTTAAGTGGCCACTCTTGAACTACAAATTATTTGCATCAACTAGAAGATGAAACATTAGTTTTCCATTATGCTGCAGGAAATAGCAGCTTGCTAAATAACTCTTTTAACTTTCCTCTGGCACCTATTGATTATATCCAATAGAAATTAAGAGTAGAAGGCAATTAAGTTCAAAATTTAATGGTGTTCTGCTCCTGTTAATTTACTGCCTGACCTGATCAATACATTACACTGGATAACAATCTATTCCACTGAGGCTTGGTTTCTCCAATGTCCCTTCCACTAAAATTGCAGTAATGACAAACAACTAAATTTTCAGCAAATAATACTCAACCCCACCCCCCAAAAAAAACCCCCATAAAAATAATTAAAAATTGGATTATTCACTGTGGTGGTGAAAACAACAGCTTAAAACTAAATTGACTTTTACAGCACAGTGCTTGGACTTCATGAAAATATTAGATAAGCTACAACCTCAGTCAACAGAACCCTCTGGAAATTGAAATCACCAGTAAGTTTTACACATCTCACATACACAGCAGTACAAAACCCCCCCCCCCCTTAATCTAGAAGGCAAAATTGAAGTGGGAAATTAAAGATCAATGGTAGTGAAAGCAACAATATTGTGCTGTTGTTGTTCTTTTTTCTACATAATAGTTTAGGTCTCCAGGTGAATACACACAGCACAGACTTTATGTATAACCAGCTCCATCAAAACCTACAAGCACAAAGTTAATTTGCATTAGGTTGCAGGTTTTTTTTGGTCCTTTCTCCAAAACCTTGTAAGCACTTTTTAAATAACTGAACTGTTTCCCAAAGGAAACAAGGACATGGTGACATTTCTCACCTCCTTCTGTTCTCAGAGGTGGCACCTGCTGGGTCCCTCGGTGCCACACAACCTTGGGTGGTCTTGGAGACCACAGAGATGCTCCTGCAATCCTGTCCTGCAGGCAGAGTCCTTGGGGTGGCCAATCCAGGTGCAGGTGATGGCCAGCAGGCCAGCATTTCTCTCTCTGGAGCATTTCTCTGGAGAGGCATCTCCTACCAGAGAATCCCCACGGGACTGAGTCTCCCTTTGTGTGTCTGAGGGCTCTCACTCTTGCCTATACAACTGGCTGAATTGCATCACTGTTTTTGGCAAAATTCAACGTGTCAGCATAAAGTCAAAACAAAACATGATGAGGTTTTCTGAAAATATCCTCTTTGCTGATCAGCTGCATCCCTACTGGCATTCAGTGTGTAGCCAGCACACCATTAATCACTATGAAACATTTTCATTTATTTTGACACCAAAGAGAAATTGGAAGGAAGGATATTTTTGGATGGGAATGAAAAGCGGGCTGTAGGAATATCTCCTTTTACCTCAGTGTTTCCCCACACTTACTGTCAACCACGACCCTGTGGAGCTGCTCCCCATGCTCTGTTCTTGTCTCATCCCTCACAGGTACAGTAACACTGATCTGAACATTGCACATCTTTAATCTATTTATTGTACATTCCTTCAGGTTTCAAAAATAAGAAGACAAATCCAAATATCTGAGGTTATTTACTGCATCCAGTATTATCTACACAGCAAGTCTGCTGACACTGCAGTGTGGCTTCTCTTCACTCCTGTCTTGCCCACAGCCCAATTTTTCTTCTCACTACATGAATCCTCTGCTCCTGCCCTTGCTGGATGCCTGCCTTGATTTGTAGCATAAAATAGTAGACTATATTTTTTTTTTGCTAGATTTCAGAGTGCAAATATAGCCCTCTTGGTCTCTGCAAAACTCCTGGGAAGAACCTCTCAACATCTGTGGTGTTGTTTTCTTAGTGAAAAAACCCCAAACCAAAATAATATGGTAATAATTCCAGGCACCTGTCATTTTTAGCTGAAAAATTATATAGGAAGCAGCAGCAGCATCTGCATTCTTTGACATATTGTAGCATGTCACAAAGTGAGCAAATACAAGGGCAGACATAACCAAAATATGTTGTACAAGCAGGACACTACACCAACATGGCTGATTTGTATTCCACAAAAAGATACATGGAGCAAGACCTAATATTTCAGGAAAAGCTGGCAGAACAAGTGCATGATCCGTACCCTGAGCACAGGGATACTGCAGTAAGCCTTGCCCATAATTCTGCCCAAAACCTGTGGACTCAGCAGAACCAGGAAGGGCTCTGGCTGGTCCTCCTGCTGCTTCTGACCTGCCAGCACTGCTCATGTCCCTGGCTACACATTTCCTCTGGGTCCCCCACTACTAGATACTCATATTTAGGAAGGGAAAATAAAAAATGTAAGAATACCAGAACAAAACTGTAACAGGATTCAGGAAATAACCATTCCTAAAATGGCATAGGTTCCCAGCAAAAGCACAGAGCTGCACTCACAGTGGTGGTGAAGATGCAGGTCATTAAGATGCAGGTGATCCTTACAGGGTTTCTCTACTAATGATGCTATATTGAAATTGAAAGAGCACATTTATCACTTTGCACTTTTAGCAGCATTTAGTAATAGAGACCAGTGCATTATACTTGCTTCTTATCTCATACTATGCAAAGCAGAGCCCAGCAAATGCTTCACAGTAGCAATTTATTTGATTTAGGACTGTATTTTGTGTCCATGAACAATCTGCTAGTTGAGTGTGGTGATTACACTTTGGTTATTTTAGAACTATTTGGTGAAAAAAAAAGTGAAACGGGACAGTTTGCTCTCTAGCTACTGCAGTAACATTTCAGTCATGCACCACTGAGAGTTTATTAGCTGGGTTGAAACCCTCCAGTTTAAACCAGCAAATTTATTCCTGGAACACTGCTTCCTCACAGGTCACCATCTGTATGGATTAGACCTGAGACCTGAAGGTTGTTTACAGAAATGAATTTATATGGCTGTTTCTATTAGTTTAATAGTAATCCATCAATAAATTATTCTAATCCTATTTTTGTTTTAAAATGCCAGACTATTTTTCTTTGCAAACACAGACAGGAAAGGAAAAAAAACCCTCAAAAAACCCAACTAATTAAAGAATGTTAGATCAGCAGGGCATAGTTCCTTACAAGGTTTAATATATGAAAAAAATCACAGATAATTTTTTTTTTCCTATACAGAATATACTTATTTTAAGAGCTAGCCTGCAATATTTTTGTCATTTCTGCCCCAGACTTTAACATTGAGTCAGAGCAGCATTTTCACACCGCCTCTACTGCCCTTTATGGGGCTGGGCTTCCTTTCTCTCGGATGCCCAGGAAAAAGCCACACTTGGTGCAGGCTGGGAGGAGGGAAGGGCAGCCTGGCAATTCCCCCTGGGCTGCCCGGGCTCTGCTCAGCCAGAACAGCCTGGGGGTGCCAAACCAGCCTGGGGGTGCCAAACCAGCCTGGGGGTGCCAAACCAGCCTGGGGGTACCAAACCAGCCCGGGGGTACCAAACCAGCCCCGAGTTGCTGCTCCCATCAGAGCAGGGCTGACTCTGCTCAGTCAGTGCAGAGCAGTGGGAATCTGCCAACACTAACTTCCTAAAGGTTAATACTTACAACTACATTTTGGCTGATATTTCCAAAGCTGCCTAGAGGGAATGGATGCCCAGTGCCCATTAATTTTAATAGGAGCTGGGCAGGCACAGCCCTTGTGAGGGTAGGACTATTTCAGCCTATTACTGGTGGTGACATAAGGTTTGATATTGCAGGAGCCTGATTACCTGCTGGGAGCACTGAAGCTAATGCAGCTCCTATATTTTGGCTTGAAAATTGAATATGCAAAATGCATGAAGTGTGTGGCTATGCTTACCATAAATAATGAGCTTAAAATGAGAGTGGTTCAGATGGAAAGGGTCTAACCCAAAGCTAGCTACAAATGAGTGCTCCTGATGATTTGAGAAATAGACTGATAGGATTCAGGATTTCACTGAAGACCTGTGAATAAGGGTTGTTACATTGAGAGCTTAAGCTTCTAATCTGGTTTGTCAATTTATTCCTTCTATTAGGAAATTGTATCAGCTTTCAAAAGGTGCCATGAAACAGTAAAACACAGACCTGGGTGATCTGCAATTAGGTTTGAATTTTAGGAATTTCAAAACCTCCCCCATTCATTCTATTTGTCCAGCCTGGTTATACAAAACCTCATTTAGACCACATCTATTGTAATCACAGATCATTTCTGATCACAGTTTCCATCAGGCCATGTGTTAATGAGCAGCTCAGCTGGGAAACCTGCAAACTCAAACGGACACATTTTGCTAGAATCCCCAGTTGTGGACACCAGGGGTCATTGGTAGAGTGCAAGCCAGGTAGCAAAACCATAATTTACTTAATTTGTGTTTGCAGATGCTGTGGGGTCTTTTTTCTGCAATGATCACACAGAATTTACAAGGGCTGTTTCAGAGGAGTAGCAGAAAAGGATTCTGCCTCATTATTGCTCATCCAGGGAAGTCCAGGATTGCCATCTCTGACAAACAGAATAGATGAAAAATATCTAAGTCAATATTTACAATGGAGAATTAATTGGTTCCATTGCTAAAGCTGATTTATCAGCAGGTTATTGCAAATAAATGAATAAGAAAGAGATACCAATGTTGGTCAACCAAACAATAAAAAATGATTGTATCAAATAAAGCCAAACTGTAACTAAAGACTTCAAGAGGGGTTTTTTCTGGCCTCTAACATAAAAATGAATTTTATGAGTCTGCTGTAGAGCATTTTGTCTTGGCTTTTATGTCTGTGATCCACCTATTGCTCACCAGTATGCTGCTGTGTTATTTGATCAAATAATACCAATTACTTTGCATTTTGTGGGTGAGACAAAAGACACTGGAAGTACTCAAAACCAGCTGTCATCCCTGGTGGGAAGCTGTTGCCAACCCCCTCTCAGAGCTAGTGGTACTCTTCTAATTTCCAAGCAACATTTAATGATGGGGAGTTTATATCAATTAAACCCCCACTGCTTTTTTAGTCTTTTCTCTGCCCAAAAGGATAATGATTTTCTGCTCTGCTGCCCTGCTCCTGTGCTCTGTGGTGTAAAGCAGTGGTCACTGTCCTGTTGCCCATCTTGCTCAGAGCAAGAGGTACCTGTGTCCTTGGAAAACCAATATATATATATATATATTATATTTATATTAGACATTGGATATACAGGTGTTCACTGCACTAATGAACTTGGGTTTTATATCTCACAGGTGCTCTGGTTTTAAAAAGTGTTCATTCAGTTGGCAATTTTCAAGAGGAGGAAAGGAAACTTCTAAAGGAAATAGAGTTCATTTGTTATTTGCATAACTATATTACACACAACCACATTTGATGGTGTTTCGTGGAGGAGTCTGGAGAAAAAGGAGAGGGCATTTTGTAATAAGAAAACCAATAGAGAGAGTTGTTTTCTACTCTCATCTGAGTTAATGGGAGATTTGCCTTTGTCCTCAGTTAAGACAGTGTCATTTGCTTCTCCATTTCATTCCTGAGTGATGGTTTGTGCTGATGTTTCACCTTGCTGTTCCTGAGTTCTGGGCACATTTGGAGGATAAAAAAACTGTACTGACCATGCACATGCATCTTGAAAACTCTGCTGTATGGTTGCTACCTAGGAATTGTAATCAAAAGGAAATGATTACACAAGCCCACATATTAAAAGCAATCCATCTGCCTGCAGAATGGTTTTTATGTACTAATGCCATAAGGTAGAATACTTAAATTGTGGAGCACAGCTCCTCTCCCCACCACTGTCTTTTGCATCATAGTTTCAAAAGGGAGAGGCAGCACTTTAAAAATAATATTGAAATTTGCCATCCTCCATCTTGCTTAACCTTGAGCAGTTATTGTGACAAACTGAATGGTCTTTGAAAACAGCTCCCAAAGAGGAATACTGCTTTCCTTGATATACAGGATTAGTGAACTGCTTTTTGACACCTGCATATGGAGACCTGTTCCAAACTCTGAAGGCTATTTGCATGCTAAGTAACACACTTCCTCAGCAAAAAGTCTAAGATTTGATAGAAATCCCTTTGATTCCTAAACTTGAGACAATTCTGCAATATTAATGCATAAAAATCTCTCAAAGCAGACTACAGACTGACAGACTGCTGAGGGGATTGGGTCCTACAGTGACCTGCTTGTATTCTGAGAGGAGGAACTGTAAATGCATCTCTGATCAATTGTATGGATAATTGATCCTCTGAAATCAATTAAACACTTGTTGATTTGCCTGCTTCTAGTTGCAGTTGCCAGATTAATTCACACAGTTCAACACAACAGACAGTCTCAGTGCTAAATTAGTGACTCCTATATGAACTCTCTTCATCACTAAAAGGATAAATGATGTGTTTGCTTCCTTCAAAGATCTGGTCACTGCCTCTTTAAAATTTCAGTGTGTAATAGCTTCAGGTTCTTGTTTATTAATTTAAAGAGAGCTCACTGTGGAGGAGCATTTTTCATTCTTACTTAATCATCCACTTCTTTTGTGTTCAAAGCCTAATCCTACAAACCACAATCAAGCCTTGTGAACTAGTTCCATGTTTATAGATGGAAGGTAGCTTTGAAAGAAAATAAAAAATGCTTCCTGCCCTGCAATACTCCAATTAGGTATTTTCTATAGTGTATCAGAGACACCTGTAGGCACACAGCATTTCACAGTGCACCAAATCCACAGCATCTGATGCAGAAAAGACGTGTGGTGTGAGCTCATGCAGAATTAGCCACTTAATAATATGGTCTTCCCTGGCAGAGATGAACTACCATCAGAATTCCTGCCAGGATTTGGTGTCAGAGCATACAGCACAGATGCTAACCTGACCCTAATGTTTCCCTAAGCTCCCCTTGGCCATGGATTAGCTGGACCCTGGTCCAACACATTCCCTGAGGACTGTGAGCAAGGATTAACAGCCAGTCACCATCCTGTTCATTTTCCTAAACCCTACAAACTGTGCCCTCATTTGACACAAAGCAGAAAGTCTCTCAGGGTTTCAAGAGCCAGTTTACACCAGCTGAAAATCTGGGTGTCAAATCACTTCCTGAGAGCATTTTGGATGCTGCACTCGGGCTGTGCATGTGGGAAAGATGAACCCAGTGCTTGTTTAAAGGCAGAGTTTAAAGATTTAACCCTCCTGCTCCTAAGACACCACACATCCTCCACCAGCTGCATCACCTCTCCACACAGGTGCAGTAAATGGTAGCAAATCTCTTTCTGCTGCTGCCAGGCAGGGCAGATCCACATCAGACTGCACCTTCTGATGTTTGGAAATCTCTCCCTGAGCACTGCTGGGTGAAGGGCTGTTGTGAGAAGCCTCCCTTAGCACTGCTGCAGCTGTTTTTGCCCCTAGATCTGCCATCTGTGTACTTGCACATGGGTCCCAGCGGGCTGAGTCTCCTGTTCTGGGCTCACCAAAGCAGATCTGTGTCTGCAAGGCAGTGAAACTCCTTGTCCTGGTTCTCTCTGTGCTCCCCAGGCAGCCTGACCAGTCCTTAACCTGAACCCATGGTCCTGCCTGTGGCTTCACCCCTGCAAGGGAATTCTCTCTAGGCTGTCTTTCCCCTTCCAGCTCGTGCCTCTTTTCCCTGTGGTGCCTGGCACACACTGGCATGGCTGGCTGCCCTCCCTGCCTCCAACCCCTCTTCCCAGGCTCTTCCAGGGCTGTGATTAACACTTAATGCTATCTATCAGAGGAGAAATCCCCTACTGTTTTTCCATTTAGCCTCTAGTGGGTTTATTGCAAGTATTTGAGTGAAAGGTTACTTTCCTCTGTATGGAGGTGAAGTAATTACATGTTCCTGTGTGTCTTCACACTGCTCCAGAGCCATGCCATTCCCTAATTTCACCATGGGGATGCTGTTTGTGCACCTTGGTTGGCTGTGAGGGCTCTGCTCCCTCTGAAATCTGCCAGCTGGAACCTGGGAAAGCGACCACCCCTCACGCAATGGAGACAGTGCCATGACTTACAGCTTTTTTTACCCCTCTGAAGTAGAAAAAGAAAATTTTTTCCCTGCTGAAATTGGGATTTAAGTGAGCTCTCTGCACTTCATCAGGGGTGGATTAGTCAGCTGTTCTATGAGCTTGATATTAAAAAGGGTGGTTGCTGTGCAGGAAATCACAATGTCCCTGGAAAAAGAAAGAAATATAAAACATAGGTGGGGAGACAAATGCTAACTGCCATGAAGAAGTACTCACACAAACCCACAGTCAGAGGCTCTCATTACCTGCACCATCCTCTCACCAGGAAGACAGGAGCATCCATTCCCCTCTTCCCAGCTCCTGCATGCAGCAGGAACAGCACAGCCCTGGCTGGGAGATGGGGGAGCACCTACCTGGGGAGCCCTGACTGCAGCCTGGCTCAGGTGAGCTGCAGATTTGCTCCTGGAATGTCCTGCCTGTGTGCACCTGAGTCACACAAAACCATCCCTGTGTGTCTGAGCAGCTCTGGGTGCTGTCAGGCACCACCCATGGCAGGGTGGCTCTGCAGCGTGTGCACAGAAATAAACATATACAAACACACACACACATATATATATATATATATATATATATATGCATAGATATGGATCCATATGCCCACACAGAGATTTGTTTGCACATCCACTTGCTCAGGGAGAAGCAGAGCCTCTCTGCTCTCCCCAGGCTGCTCACTGATGCTCTGGGTTCAGAAGATGAGGCTGTGCCCTGACACAAAATCTCACCCAGCACTGGCAGGGTCAGGCACTCGCCTCCCCTCTGCTCCCTTCAGCCTCTGCCCTGCAATGGGAAGGCAACTTGGTAATGAGAGCCTCTGTGCCTGGGTAAATGAATTAATTACTCTGCATGGCTGCTGCCAGCTTTGCTTTTGCTCCCTCTGAAGTCAGCACCTCTCAGGATCTGGCTGTGATTTCAGAGTGGCTGCAAGGGCGTTCCAAGAAGACAAGATCTGGACAAAACAAAAGCCTAAAATATTTCAGTGAAGTTAGACTTCTCCCCGCTTTTTCTATTTTTTTAATAGGACATGAGATATTCTGTGACTTTTTTTGAACTTGCTAAATGGATGTCAGTGGGGAAGAGAGACATTTTCTTCCTCCTTACAAATGAAGTCATCTGAATTCACCAAATAAAAATAAATATGAGCTTACTGCTTGGTTCCAGTGGTGCTGCAGAAGGACAGGGCTATAGATTTTCCCAGGAGTGTAGAATAATTCACCAAGGCTGCTCGTTATTCATATAGACAGTGAATTAATAATATTGGACCCTGAGATCGCTTCTTATCTAGGCCGAAGCACAGCTAGAGGGATGAGAAGCTGACTCCTTGGATTTCAAAAAGCATTTTTCCCCCTTTTCTTCAAGAAATAAGAATTGATTGAAAGTATTTTCACAGAGTGGGAAAAAAAAGGCTTTCTGGTGATACCACCTAAAGTACACATTAGATAAATAGAAAACTATTGGCTTTGTGACTGTGAACTGTTCTCACTTGATGTAAGTGCTGATAGATACAGGATTATCTCTAACAAAGCATTTACTAAGGACCTGACCCAAAGTCAATAGGAGTCTTTCATTTGACTCTACAAGGCTTGAATCCTGCTTTCACTGCAGGCAGAGGCAGGAAGTGTCTGTGCATGTCCCATGGCCACCTCTCAGCTGCTGCAAGCTGGGGCAGCCCCGGTGCTGTGGGAGGATGCTGAGGCTGAGCACCAGCACAAACTGCACCTCTGTCCTGAAGGAACACTCCTGAATTATGGATGCTTGCTCCACAATTGGTGTTTTACCCATAATTTAAAAATAAATGATGGGACATTTTTATTTCTGGGTCCTGGGTGGGAGAAAGCAGGGCAAACACAGCAAATGGAATGCGTGCTGTGAATGCTGTCCTCTCTCTGCTCCAACTATTACACATGGAAAAATAAGGATGAGCAGCACCAATCGTGACTGGAGAGGTGTGAGGTGCTAGCCCAGAGAGGATTAAAGGTCAGGCTGCTCCCACTGGTCAGAAACCTCATGTTTGGCTTGGGAGTGCTGCCCTGATGAAGTGTGATGGCGGCTAGTGATCCTCAAACTAACAGAAATCTGAAGTATGTACATGTGTGCTAATATTTCATTGTGGAATGATCTGAAACTTGAGGTGATCTAAAATCAGTCTGTGAAGAATGAAAATACTGGCTTGATTTTATTTTTCTGTATCAGTGAATGACTTTTCTTTCCCTTGATGCATGACTGGTATAAAACAGGACAAGAGTAAACCATGGAGACTAAACCACTAATCCTACTGCCTGAGAGTTAATGCTTCAAATCCTGTGTTGCAGAAAATGTGGAATGGGCTCACCTCACATGTCTGCAGAGGCCTTTCTTACAGGTACAATTTAGAGGGAGAGATACTGCTAAGAATTTTAGTAGCACCTTCCTTTTTGCTCATTGGTTTTCACCAGTGATAAACCCACCTCATTTCCTAAAAGCACTGGCAATATGCACAACCTGCATGAAAGTTCCTTTGTGGCTGATTTCAAAAGCCAGTGCAGGTGCTTTTCTGTTATTCCATACTCTGTGGTCCAACAAATTTCACAGATAATTATGCAAGAAATATGAGGTTGCCTGTGAAAGAGGCAATGGAATAGCCTGGAAGAAGATTGAAGGGAAAGGAACAGAAAAATGAAACATTAAAAAATATGTGTGTCTGAGAGCACTGACTGTAACACAGTAAACTCCAGTATAGATGAACAAATTATATATTATTCACAAGCCTTGAAAAACACACAGACATAACCACCTACTGACTGTACAGGATGCTTCAATACCACTTTAAAGGATATGGTACAAAGCATGATATTCCCAGTATAAAAGCGACAGTTATAAGTATCTTTTTTTTTTTACAGTAATGATATGACAAAGGAATGAAACCTCAGCCCACAGGAGAAATTGCACCAGTGACAGCAATTTCTGCTGAGGCACCTGAGGGCCTTCATGAGCCCATGGGAAATGCTGGGCATTGCTTTCCCCAGAAAAAGGGACTTGCTCTGGAGAGGTATTTGGGCAAATAAGAAAATAATAATATCCATGGCAGAGAGCTGGCAGCCTGATGCCCATGGTATATGCTGTGGCCAAGTGGCAGGCAAGATAAATTGTAGAGAGGGAAAGGAGCATTACATCCTTCAAACAAAAAAGACCTTGAAGTAGTGAAGGGAATCATGAAAGTACGTGTGCAACAGAATAGGCAAAGCAACAGAAACTGGTGTCTGTGTTTCATGGCAAGGTTTGGCTCTTGTTTTGCTCCTACTGTTGCTACTGCATCATTCACTGGTGGTGGAGGCAGCTTTTAGGACAGAGTCTACCGAATGAGCCACAAAGAATCATTTATGACTTCTGAGGCTGCCATGGCCTGGCCTCACCTTACTTTATTAAGATGAGAACCCAAAGAAAAAGTTTGCTGGACCTGGCAGGAAGTGATGCTTGGGAATACACATCAACTTCGTGCCCTTCACAGTACAAACAACCTTAGCCTGAATTTTGTTCCATGCAGGGAGGACTGCATAACAGCCCTGTTTACTGGGATGCTGTGCTACCCATGTTCAGATCTCACAACAAAAGGGACAAAAGGACCATTCATCAGCCCTGACATTTATTAAAAATGTTAAGATGACTCCTACAAATAATTGTGTTCTCTGAAAGAGAAAACAAAGCCAGCTCTCCACACAGCCCAGCTGTGTCCCAGAGCAGTAGCTGGTAGGAGCAGAAGGCAATGCAATCTTTCCTGTGCAACATGGACTCAAACTGCCAAAGCAGCAGCCTTGATGGGGTGTTTTTGATGAAATTTAACTGGGAAGCACCAAAAGCTTGATCCCAATCCCACTAAGTCACAGTGTGGCAGGGCAATAGTGAAGTGCAGCCTGCTTTATACACACTAACACATGGCCATGGGGTGGAGATGGCTCAAGGTGATAATCATCCATCAGCCAAACTGCTCACAGGGGTCTCCCAGTCCTTGTCACCTCTCAGAAGTGTCTTTGTTTGGGTGTGAGTACATTGGTTCACCTGAACACCTGTGGATATTGAATTAGGACTCAAGCAAGATTTCTTAGTGACACATTATGGCTTTAAATTATATACATTTACACACTGTAAATAAAACCCAGTGTGAGATTAACTGGTCTGAAACCTTTCAATATTGTAGATAAAGAAGGTAGAAAGTTGCAGGTGACCTTTTGAAATGTTCTCATGCACAAAATAAACAGCAAATCCCAAATCTTTGTGTGAGCTAAAGCACTGACGTCAGTGGGACTCCCATGGGAAGTTTTGGGAGTTTGTCTTTACAAGAACAGAACCACCAAATTGGAAAAAGTTTTGACTTAAACCAGGTCAGTATGTCAAAAGCCACAAAGCAAAGTCTGGGATAAAACAAAAGGCCAAAGCAAATGTCCCTTGGATTAATTTTTACCAGCAGCATATTGGGCTTTTGAACTGTTCTCCAGCCATCTACAAAAGCAGCCATGGGCTGACTACAACCAAACTTGAAAGGGGAAGACATTCCTTTGTAGTTCACGTTTGCTGGCTTTGAAGTCACAGTGAGTCTTACCAGCGACTTCAATGGGACTTGCCTTACACTTTCATATTAGCCATTGTTTTATCCTAACTCCTTTCAAAATTCCAGACAATAACATTTCTCTTTATTGTAATCCTGACAGAGCAATTAGGCTCCAGTCCACACCTGCACCTGACTTTTTTCTTCACACAGCACTCTTTGAGCTTCTCTTCTCTGAACAGAGTTATGAGGGCTGAATTAATGGTGTCTCTCTGCTTTATCTGCTGCCTCTGTATTTCATGACCTGATGAAGAACATGAAATTCTTCAAGGCTTGTACAGCTGATCTTTGGTTACAACCAGCTGTAGTTTTCACCTACAGTTTTATGAGTGTGCTTAGCAGAAAAAGAAAAGCTTCTTTTTATCAGGGTAATTAGGCAATAACAGAATGACAGGTTGTGGACTAAAGCATAATCATTCACAGGTGCATTCATAGCATGGTTTTAATCATGAGTTCAGAAGCTGAATTGCACTCCCAGTGTAACAAGCTATGAAATACTGCTTCATAATTTTAAAATCTGAATGTGTTTTTAAAATAATAAAACATTTCCTTTCATATCTTTAATATATAAACCAGATATCCACAAGCCAGAAATACCTGCTGAGGAAACACGAGGTTCTCATTCCTCTAAGGCAGCCCCTAATCTTTCACCTTCTTGTCAAATCTGCAAGAATGATCTTTGTCTGCACAATATTCCATTCCACAACACCCACCAATATTCCTGTCTAGCTACAACTCCTGTCTGAGGTACACTGGACCACTCCCTGCTCCATTCTAATGCCTTGGCAGCCTGAAATTGAGGAAAGGTACCAAGAAGAGAACATTCTTCCCAATATTTGCTGGCAGAGCTCCCTACTCTCACTTGGGGTGAAGCTGATTGCCAAACACAGACCCAGAGAGGAAACTTTGGGTGCTCCCAAGACTGGCAGAGACACCACTACCCATGGGATTCCAACATGGAAAGAGTGAGGAGAGCCCAGCACAGAGCCTACAGTGCTGCACAAAACCCACCTGTGGCTCTCTGGAGCACCTGTGGGCTCTACAAACAACACAACGTTCACCAAGAAGAACAGTGAGGGATTTTAACAAGATACTCCATTCCACAAAGCTGCTGCACTGAGGGATTCTGCAGCACAGAGCAGCTTGTTTGGGAAGGGAAACTAATGGGATTAGTACCACTTACTCCCCATCTTCTTATGAGATTTGTATTTTGCCAAGCACTTCCCAGCCGTGGCTCTCTCCCTGACTGCTGTGTGGTTTCACCTTGCAGTGCTGGCAGGGGAGCTCCAGAGAGGAAAACACCCTGTGGAGCTAAACCTCATATGAAACCCAGACACAAATAACACGGTGCTTTTCTTCCAGAAAAAAAAAAAAAAAAATTAGAAAAAACAAATCTCCGTGACAAGCAATAGCAGCAATGATTTTAAAAGACAAAGATTTTTTTCCCTGCTTTCTGTAATGTTCGTTTCAGGACTAGAATACAAGATTCATTTATGTTATCTTGCCACTGACTTTCCAAATGACTAATTAAATCAAAATGAAGAGCAGTTGTCCTTTGAAATATTTATGAATCAAAACTAATGTGGCACCGAAGCGGCCCCGTGAAGTGACTCAAGGGATAATTTCATCTAGGTATTTATCAATAATAAATCTCTTATACTCATCAAAGCATCCATACTGGGCAATATTCTTACAGTTTTCAGGTAAATCTTAACATGATCCATGTGCACATAGCTATGCATTGAAGTAGCAAGAAAGTGGTCTAAATATATACTTGTAGATTTTTCTATTTCATTAAATAAAGAACACAACAAAATTCCTATGCACAATCTGTGGACTTACAGCTTTCTACCTGTAATGGATGGTACACAAACAGAAACATATACACAGGAGGAGCTACTTGCCATCAACACAGGAAGGTCTGTTTCTTGTAGTCCCAGCCACTTTCCCAGGTAGACAGGAGCATTTTACTGTTTGTGATCTTTCCTCAATTCGATTCTTATTACAGCATCTGTGTGCTGCTATAACTTCACACGTTCCTCCTTCTGGCAAAAAAAAAAAAAAAAAAAAAAAAAGAAAAAAAAAAGAAAAAGAGAATATTGACACTCTGATTAGGAAGAGCAGCAGTGGCTAATCAAAGCACCCAGGCGTGCTCCTGTCAGTGCTTCTGCCCAGCTTCTGTACAGGTAGGATTACAGTTTTATTTCTGTCTTTTTGTGTGCTCCCAAATAAGCCAGGTACTGTTACACTACATTTTTAACAGAAAATGTAGATAAGTTCCCTTGCCTTTCTTATATTAGAAGTCTCTGTGACACCCACATCATTTTTGGCCTAAAAATAATATTGTCAATGTCCGGGCCTGAAGAAATATAGGTAAAATACTACAGAAAATGTGCAGCCACTGTTGGCTGGTTTTATGCTTGTAATATAGGAGGCCTCTCCCCAAATATTTTCTCATACAAGGACAGAGACTAAGGGAATCCATCTAGAAATAAGATATTTCTCCAAATATTTGATTCTGTGCTAGTACTCAGCCCTTAGGGAATGACAGAGTCCCCCCAGATTACAGGGTGGCCCAACAGCACTTCCCTTTGCTCCCCCCACTCGCTAGACTAGCAGATTTAAGGCAGAAAACATTTAAATTGTGATTGAGATCATCAGGTTTAATTTGTCTCCTCCCTAATTGTTCTTTCCGAGCATTTGCAATAGTTTTATTAGAAGGGGAGCACAGGGGAGTGATCGACAGATCCACGGTGGCTTTGGGCTTATGAAGGCTTGGTGTTTGTGCCATATGCTGAGCACGGAAATGAAGGGCCAGGTGTGCCATTCCCCTTCACCTCTGCTCTGCAAGGAGACAAACACCACGGTGGGCTAATGCCCTGCCCAGGTAATTTCTCCATTCCTCAGTTCAGACTGCATTTAGCTCACAATCACTGACTGTTTAATGGTGTCAGGCTGTTCCCCACAGATATCTGGCTGCTTTCTGAAATTGCAGCACAAATTTGGCAAGGTTTGTTTCGACTTAGTACAAAACCTCACGTGCTGCCCACTGAAGGGCAGGATGTGCAAGATTTTCTAGAAAAGCTTTATTTCTTCATGCCATTAAGAATTGCTAAGAGCATGCTGCTTTTACTACAGCATAAACCACATTACTCCTATCTTTGGATTTCACTCTTTTTGAAAGAATATTGAGAGCTTTTGACACTGTGTGCTGTGTGGCCAGGTGGGAGAATAAGAAGTGTGGAGATGTTGATCTACATCTGGCTGTGAACAAGGGGTTTTGGTAGAGGTCTGGCAGTCCAATGGTATTTCCCTTGCAGGAGTGAATCCTGGTACCTGGGGTTTCTACAAATGTGGCATTTTTTAGTGAAACACAGGGCAGGCAGGCAGGAAGGATTCTGCCTTGCCTGATGTTGGTCGTATGGGGGAGTTTGCAAGCATGAGATGAACTCTGTAGTAAACACTGAAGTCATCTGGAGAGACATGCTGCTGCACCTCTTAGTAATTAGGTGTGTTTGGGCTGCTGACACAAGCTTTTTGAAAGCCAATAGGTGTCAAAAAACAGAGATCCCAACAATTCAGAGAGCCATCCTCTGACAAATGGGCTTTGGAGTGTATCTGAGGAGCAAGAGGAATTGTGATAATCAACTCAGCCCCAAACACTTGCATTTTCTATGAAGTAATCCTTCACACAAACTCCCTGTTCCCCTATCCAAATCATACTGAAAGCAATGAAAAGATTCTCATTGGTTTAATCCATCTTATGGTCATGCCCTAGGAGAAGAGAGATTTGTGATTATATTGATTGCAACTTCAACAATAAAGATAATGTACACAGTAATAAGCATTTCTAATTTTAGATGACACAGACTGTGTGGTAAATATTTGTGAATAACCTAAATGTTTAATTTTCTCTATAAATTTGCTGTATGAGTGCTAAGAACCACATGACCTAGTCTTGCTTATTTGGTTATCTAATCAAAATTATGGGTTGTGGTGGAAGAACTTTATAACACCTTTAATTGTTATGTGGAAGCTCAAGTTGCTGGAACAGTAATGAATTTAGCTCAAATTCTGTAGTTGTTTAGGAGGGCCAAAATATAATGACACTATAAAACCATTTTTTTAACTGCTAGAAATTTAAATACATTAATTGGAAGTTTTATCTACATAGTCTATAAAAGTATGCAAATATTAATAATTATAATAATAGAAAGACCCCTTCCAGTGTTGACAGAAGAAAAAATCCACCTCACATGGAGAAAATTCTGGAGGTTATACAGCCTGTTTTCCTGAAAAAACTGTTCAGTGGGATCAGATATTTGCATTAAAGCATGTTTAGTCTATGGTAGCATTGCATGCAATGTGTTTTCTTATAAGGATTTTACCAACCATACATGTACATGTGGAACTTTTAAAAATCCAGATACAAAATGGGAATAGAGACAGATATAAATGGACACAGTGAGAATAGGAAAAAAACCTAATTGAAAAAGCATACTCCTTACTACATCATTCAGAGAAACATATATACCATGAATATAGTGAGGGTGGGAGGTTCTATTTAAATCTACTTCAGCTGCATAAATGAGGAAATTAATTGAGTGGGGAGAGAAACACAAATCCATCTTCAGTTTTCACCAAAAACCACTCAATGTGTTCAGATGGACATGTGAAATACCTTTGCATTCTGTGATTTTTATTTTTTATTTCCAAAAATCTTTTGGGGGAGGGGGCTGGAGAGCACCAAAAAATACTCTAATTCAATATCTGATGAATTTCCTGAGCCATCTTTTTTTATTTAATGGTTCATCTGGATTAAGGGAAAACCTGGCAAGATATTACATGGCTGGGAGTTCTGAAAAAAACCAGGAATTATTGACTTGGTAGGCTGTGAGTGCAGCAAAAGTTTGAATCCTTGTCATAAAACCCACAAATGTCTCTGTTTTTTGAAGTTTATGGTCTATTGAGCTACAGTAGCTTCTGGCTTTGATTCCACAACAATAGCCTCATCCAACTCATTCAAGTCAATAGGGGATTTGCCATTGAATTTAAAAGGAGAGGAAAGGGGCCTAAAAATCCTCAAAGTAAATGTCTTCTGAATGTTATGTTGACAGTTACATTTCATGAAGTGGCTGTTTTATCCACCTGCCTTTTTTTTTTTTTAGTAATTTCTTTCTGCACCAAGAAAACCAGAAGATTAGAAATGGAATTGGAACCTGCAGTTCAGGAAGAGCATTGATCTTCCTTCAAGAAGCTTCAGAGGTGAATGAAAATGTCCTGTTGTGACTTACACCTTCTTCACACCAAACATCAGCAGGATTGGGTAGTGAGATCAGCTGATCCTTTCTGGGCATTCAGTTCACAGGAGGCCTCAGCTTTGCATGGAGGAAATGTGACCAAAGCCAGAGGGACAGAACTGCCTGCCAGGGAGGGTCCTGCAATGTGGAAGATGGCAACTCTCTGTGTCATTGCAACTCTGCCCATATTCCTCAGCCTCCCAGAAACCCTTGTTCTGCACAGACTTCAAATAGAAAATTGTAGAAATAATAGATCATTCTTGCTGTAAAACAGAGACAACTGTTTGTTACCCCTGCAAATGGTTTTGTTCTAATTGGAGGACACTAACTCCTGAAATAATGCTCATTTTTGTCTCTGTTATAAAGCCACCTTGAGTTTACACACCACAGAGTGAAATATTTTATCATCTGTATGAGTCTGCTGTGGGAGGCTGTGATTTAAAATGTCTAATCACCTATAAGGTCTGAGTGCATGCCTGGCAGAAGCCAAAAAGCCATCTTCTAGTCATCTCTGTTTTTTATACCTCTAGCTAGGAGGTAATAATAAAAGCATATTTTGCACTTCAAAATTATAACTTGCCTCTGCATTCCAGCCAAGCCTGAACTTATCAGTAAACAAACATAAAAAAGGCAAACAGCACTACTGATTTGTGTTATACATTGTGGAAGTCATTAACTATGACTCAGGTAGCAAAACTTATACGTTCTCTCTTTGACAGTGATGACAATTTAATAGTATTTGACTCTGCTGAGTTACATGGAGTGTCCTGCAGCAATGAGAGAGGTTGTTTATCAAAATGATAAACATGTTTTCATTTCCTCCTTGGCTGCATGTATGTGATCAGAAGTCTAAGGCCATCAAGAATTCACTTATTCTGGCCACCAGACAGACATTAAGCTATTCAGGACCATCTGTGCTTGAAATGAGTTCCACTTAATGGACCTTCCTAGGGCAGGTCAATCATAATGAATGCATGTGTGCATGAATGCATGAGCAGAGCAGAGCTTTGGTGAGGCTTCTTGGGCTGTTTGGCACTGGCAGAGCCTGCTGACAGATAAGATGTGCCTTTCTTCTCAGGGTCACACACCCAGTGATTTTAGAATTCAGATCCTCTGTTACATTTGCTGCTAGCTCATTGCAAATGCACCTCACAGCCTAATCCAGAGGAAGGTTGTTGTTAGAACCTGTTCCTGCTACTTGCAAAAAAATAATGGTGCCCAAAACACATCATGGGCTTTGCTGGCCAAATTCTGCCTCTGTTACACCACTGGTGATTCACCACGGGAATATGAGCAAAACAAATCATATGGACCAATTTCATCAACATTTCCAGACAGTTCATTAGGACTATAGCTGGTTTGTGGTAGCTCTATTTATTTGTAACAGCTTCAAGTATCCAGTCTAAGTGCCAGTGCTATCATCCTGCTAAGGTCACAGACCCATATGTTATTCTGAAAATGCTTAAGTATATGCAGATGCTGCTGCTAGACCTAGGAGAACAGAGGAAATTTAGGAGAGAATTTAAGTTCTACAGACTCCAAGCAAATGTTTAACAACGTGACAGCAAAAATTCTTCACATACTTGCAGACTTGCTGAAAAATTGCTCCCAGAAACAAATGGATATAAAAATTTGCACCCTCTCCACCCCATGTCTTTATACAACAAAGGAAAGAAAGGAAAAAGAACCCTCTGACAGCCATTTTTTTTTTTACATTCACTATAAAGAATTCAGGTTTGGGGGCTGCAGTTTAGAGAGTTCTCAGTTTGAATAAGCTTTGGAAACTTCCCAGGTGTAATTAATAGATTCATAAGCTTTAATCAAAATGTTTATGCCAGCTAATGTGCCAGAACTGCAGACTACACTGTGCACAGGGGAAAATACTATACTTTACTTTAAGAAATAATAAGCCACTACTATGGAACTTACAAAGCAACATTTTTGCTTCTGACAGGAATATATAACAGATGGAAAAACAAAGTCCCATGCTACACCACGAGCCACTTCACAAGTGAACAAATAAAAGACTCCTCAAAGCCACAGTGCAATTACACTCCAATTTTTCTTTTACATATAATCCTCTGACATTGTGTATCTGCTGCAGAAGGAAAAGGATCAAGCTTACAGGATGCATTTCAGAGCACTCAGAGAAGGCTTAGGGTTTTCACTCATTTTCACAAGGTCAAGGTTAACTGCCATCAGTGAAGTCACAAAACAGCTGAACTTGGCTCATAAACCTGACATAACACAAAGGCACCATCAAAAAATTGACCCAAGTATAACCCATCAGCATTACTCCTTACATAATCATTTTCCAGTATGATAACAGATACAAATAAATTAATGAGTTACTCTTTAGATGTGAAATTACCATAACCATGAGAATTTGGAATGTTCCACACATGCTCTGCAAGTCCCCTGATATACAGTGGATATTTTTTTTTTAGCCCAGTGGATCAGAATAGACTGCACTGGTCTGTTTCCTAAATTTCTATTTACATTTTGATTAATATTCAGTATTTTGTTGTTCATTATGCAAGATCTATATTATAATTTTCATTTTGGGAAGATTCCATGCAACAGCAGCAACATAAGTGACTCCCTCTGTGGGTCATTAAGTTTTGGGTTGGGATATTATTTTCTCAAATGCTGCTGCTGTGTTCTGGAAGACACAGAGTACCCCCTAAAAGAAACTGCTGCTTCTCTATTAAAAAAAACCAAAACAACAAAACAAAACAGAACAAGAGGACAAGTGAATGAATTTTTTTTTTCCCTTGGAAATGCACCTTGTGTTAAACTTTAAAACCCTAGTGAGGTTTTTCTGATGTCCAGGTCACTTAAAGAGCACCCCTGGAGGTCCCAGCTCTGAGAGCCCACAGGACAGAGCCCATGGGATGCTGCAACATTCCTGCAGGTCCAGGCCCCAGATCCTGTGTCATGGCACAACAGCCCCATTTTGAGCAAGGCAAATACTGAGATTGTTTTGCTTTCTGCTGGCTCATGGGCAGAATTTGGAGAAGAACTGCTGGACCAAGCAGGTCAGGTACCTGTGAAAATCTATTTCACACTCAGCCAAAGTTCTGATAGATTCTGGAGTGAGAATTCCTGGGCTAAGAGGGGCAATGTGCATTCTCACGGGAATCTCTGCTTATTTATCTTAGAAACTCTTAAGTTTCTGAGTAACCCTGACAGATAAGGCCGTTTTCATGAAATAAAACTTTTCTGCAAAAATGAAAACCAAAAGAACTTCTAGAGGAAAAAAAGATCTTGAAAATATTTTGTTCAGCAGAATGTTAGTATTTCAATTTAATAGTAAGGGTTTTTTTTCCATTTGTATTTTATTTCCCATTCAGTATAATAGGGGAAGTAGGGATATGCAAAGCTCTAATTAGCACAAGGATTTGTAGTCTTTTACAATTTTCTACTAATGCTCTCTGCCATCAGCCACAGGAGGCTTCTATCTGAGAGAGTAACAGATTCTTATACTTACACCCAGAATAGACTAGACTCTGATCCTCACACACTGGTTTATTCACAGAAATTAAAAATACGTATTTTCTGTAAAGGAGAAATGGTATGGATTCTGCTCTTGAATTCACAAGGAAAACCCAGAGCACACCAGCATGTGAGCTGTGCTTGGATCTTGGGCTGGCTTATGGATTTCCATATCAAACCAATACACACACCAGAGAATAGGTTTTTCTACTAAAGAGCCTTGCAAATTGATCTCCTGAGAAATTTGCGCGGGACTTTATTCTTATACATATTAAAAAAAAAAAAATAAAAAAACAAAAAACCCCTCTTACAGATGAATCAAAGTGAAAATGGTCTCCAGAACAACAAGGCAGGCTTCTAGCAGCTCCTGCCTCTGGCACACTGCAGCTCCAAAGGCAGAGGAATAACCAGCAAGGCTGGGAAGGCGAGGGGGTGACAGGGCAAGGCTGGCTGGAGAGGAATGCTGATGAGGAATCTGCTCCCAGTTCTTATTTAAGCAGGGTTATGATTAGTTTTAATTAGCATTTTGCATGCCTGTGTAAAATATACTCCCAAAAGGACAGAATCTATGGGAAAATCCCATCTTTTGTGCATGGAGCTGTCCCTGCCAGGGCCACAGCCACTCCCCACAGGACTGATTGCTTTTTGTCACAGGGAATTGTAATAAGGACTATCAGCACTCCTGTATTGATGAACTACAAAACCCAGACATGTAACTCACGAGGCAGGCAAGAATTCAATGTTCTCTTAGTGGGGATCTTCAGTCTTTTAATGAGATTTTTTTTACTTCAAAGGGAGGCCAACTTACAGCAACTTTGAGAAATGGAGGTTAGAAATTAGAAGTCTTGGTGGAATTTACAGCTCTGGAATGCCATTAAGAGATGTGTGTGAAGAGGCAGGACTTAATTCAGAAAGAGAAGAATGTTACTTTTGAGAAATAACTGAAGTTCCATATCAAAAAGTAATAAGCATTATGACTTTAAATTTCATTGACTTTCAGTGAGATATGACACTCCTAGAAGTCTATATCACTTGTAAATAGGATGTCTTGGTCTAAATGATGTATGCCAGTAAGGCTGAGCATAAAATCTTGTAAGTACCTTTAAAAAAAAATCATGCTCTTAGTCACTTGGGTGGTTTGGAAAATTTAATATTTGATATGTCAGAGAAGATAAAAAACATGAGTTTGGACAAAATAGATGTAATGTGCCTGCATTGAAGCAGTGCTCCTCCTATAAGTTAAACTGCAGGCAGCAGTATAAACTAGAGATTAAAAAGACCTGCTGTGCTGTTCTGATCATTGCTTTGCAGCTGCACAATTCTTGCCCAGAACAAATTTTCTAGGTATCAAAGCTGTGGAGAAATGTAGATCTCTGCTGCTGAATGGAAATGAGCATTTCCAACACTGACATCTCTAGTTCCTTGCCAGAGAACAGTGAAAATCCAAAGTGGAATTAGGCCTGAAAATACCCTCACAATAAAATTTGAGTGAATCATAGAACATTGTTCTTGGAACCTCAAAATGTTGTTCTATATGCTGCCAGCAAAAGACATCCAAAGAATCAGTGTTAAGTTTCAGGGAAAACACACAATGAAAGAAAGACAGGACTGCTCTCTTTTTGGACGGAATAATTAAGTTGATAAGAAATAAGTAATTCAGTCACAGCTGCTGATGAGAAATGAATACAGAAATGTGCATGAGAAGTGATTACTAAGAAAGGATTTAGAAATTATTCTGTGTCAACTATGTAAGCACAGCTTGGTCCTGACAGAGTCTCACTTATGCCCAACAGGCTCTCCCCAAGCACCAGATCTCTAAAACTGCCTAATAAATTTATTTAATACCTTCATCTCCAAACTTCTCCAAACTGGAAAACCATATTAATTTTCTGTTCAGCCTTAAAAGAGACTCAAGATTTCTTATTATGCTCATGATGCACCCTTTGAATTTTTCATATGGTACATGAAAATGTCACACTTTCAGGATTTAAAAAAAATATTTATAAAATAATCCACCGATTACAAAGCAGCTCCAGAAAAACCAACTTTCAAACTCAGGCTTTGAGTCATCACAAAATGATTCAGGGATCTTAAATCCTTGTGGAAAAGCAAAACAATATTGCTCTATACAGTTCATCTTTTGATGTGATGGCTGCAGATAAATTCATCCCCAGATAATTTTATCCACTAAGGTGATTAGCCTATGGAGAGCCTATGATGTGTTTACTGAGCACGGTGGCATAGTTTATGGTAATGCTGTTGTCATGCTTTATAAATGTGTGAGATGCTTTTATGAAGTAGTTAGATAAGGAGTGGTGAAAGTAATGTGATCCATAAAGAATGCACAGTGATGAAGAGCTGGGATTGCACAGATACTACAGACAGACTGAGAGAGAGAATTATAACCAGTGCAGAGGCTGCATTAATCTTCCAGTGAATGGCAATAAATAAAATAACAGGAAGGAATGGGTCTAAACAAATTTGGCCAATGTGTAAAACTGAAAAGTCAGTGTGGGATCAAAGTGTTTTCAATGGGATCTCTTAAGGATGAGTTGACTAGCCATGGTGGCAACAACATTTTCATCTATGGGGTTGACCACATCCTACAAAAGCCATGAGAAGGAACACAAAGACTGCAAGTTACAGCATGTGCAAGCCAAAGTCACCGTAAGGAGCTGTGTGTGATGAGCAGCAGCAGTAAATCCTGTCCTCTGCAGCAGCTGAGCAATGCCAAGCAATCACTTCCCAGGCATTTTTCAGAGGACAAGTGTGCCCATTATCCCACCCCATATATTTCTAGAATTATTCACACCGTGACCGCCAGCAGCTGGTCCTGCATTTGAGCAGAAAACCATTCCTTTGCCAGGAACTGGCTGCACAATGGTGCAGAAATACAGAGGATGGGACCAAAGGCTCAGCAGCAATCAGTTGTTTTTGCATGGAAAGCATTTTACACTGCATTCATTATCCATAGCAGAAGAACCTGGTAGTCTCCAGCCTAAGGAATTTGCAGCACACTCATTTCTGAACCTTATTTAGCTTCAAGCACAGTCAAGCACTTCAGTAAATGTTAGGAACTGGCTATGTGAGCAGCAATATTTTAACTTTCAGGCTACTATACTTCAGTTATGAATTAACAAGTCAAAGAATTCTCTCTCAAAATAACATATTTTAAATTTCAGGGTACTCTACTGTGGTTGTGAATTAGCAAGTTTAAAAATTCCCCCTCACAATGATCTATTCCCTCCAGACTGAAGCATGATTGAGCTGTTTTACTTCTGGTCAGAACCAAACTATGGCTGAGGAAGAGGAGGAAGCAGAGGATGAAGTGGACTCAGACCACATTTTTCTCAAAACTGACCTCATCTGCAGTCACTTCTGAGGGAAGCCTCAGTGGGAGGGCAGTTGCCTCCTCCTCACTGAAATTTTAAGGGAGAAGGCAATGGCAATATTTTATGTAATGTTAGCTTTTGGCACCTCTTATTTTCTTCGTTTGGTTTTGTTCTGGTGAGGTTCATCTCAAGCAAAGCAAGTCTGACTGATTTCTTCTTTTTCCATATTACTTTAATCACTTTCCAAACCTCTCTTCTCCTACATTTTTCCACAGTTACTATCCTGAGCTGCTTTTTTTTTTTGCATGAGTCTCTGTGTTTTGATGTCTCTCTCCTCCCTATTTCTGTTGATGAGCAATATTTTATTTCCTGCCACCATGATTTGCTCTGTCTTTCCACTCCAGTTCTCTGCATACAATTGTAACCCTGATTTATTCTGGTTGCCCACTCTCTCTCTCTCTCCCTCTTTACCTTTTTTTTTTCAACTGCATCGAATGTTTCTCTCTCTGACAATTTCTTTCTCTTCTCTCTGGAAGCTCCTGATGAACAACACAATGCAGTACTGCCTCCTAATAATTGATCACCTGGCTGCTGTTCAGATTTGTACTGCTCCTTTGAATACATGTGCAATCCAGTGCACTCTGTTCCTTTATAATGTGAATAAAAAGGGCTGCATACTCCAGTGGAAATACAGGAAGTCTAGTGAGCAAATAATTTCCTACTATGAAAGCAACATGTGACATTACAACATTGGCTTGAAATGAATATTAGTTTATTTTTTATTAGTTAAACAGTAGCTGTATGCAGGGAGCTCTGCAGTTAGCAGAACCTAAGAGGCCAGGCAGAAAACACATTTATTTTTCTCTCCCCCATTTACTCTTTGTGATGATCAGGATTCATCCAAACACTATCTAAGAGAATTTGGAATCTGATTTTTCAATTAAATTTGCTTTTTAAACAGATTTCTTTAAAAATGAAAATCTTTTTGATGAAAAACATTGACATTTCACTGGCCAATGTCAACAAAATTCAATTCAAGATAAAATCCCTCAGCATGTGTTATAATTCACATAACTCAACTACTTTTAGTAGTTTCCTATGTAGCACTACAGCTAATAAACTACACCACACTCACATCATCAGAAAGGGGAAAATGTCTTGAAAGCTGAAGTCCAGACAAAGAAGGAAGTAAGGAATTATTTTAGCTATGTCTCTTATGGTCACAAAGAAACCATTTTGCATTAAGATAAAAAAGAAATTCAACTTTTGTTCCAAAATAATCCAAGTGATCTATTCCAGGGAAATTATGCAAAAAGAAAAAAGATACATGCACATGTCCTGCACAGGTCCTGCATCTTCCTGAGGAGAAGCAGCCGCTCTAATTGTGATTCTGTGCTAATTCCAGCACTAATTCTGTGATTCTGTGCTAATTCCAGCACTGCCTCCAAAAGGTCCCTCTTCCCTCAGCTCTTAGACTTGTCCTGATTCATGTCCAGCTTAGTCCACTTTTGAGCTAGCTGGAAAAACCCCATTTCACTCAAACCCCAAGGTTTTGCTTCAGAGAGCTCAGATTTAAGGGCTCATGAGGATCCAGCTCCAGGTGAGCCCCACCAGAGAAACAACCCCAGTGCCTCACCCCTCAGTTCAGCTGCTGCATTTCCATCCACTCTCAAAAGTTTTGGACAATGTTGGCTATAAACTGGGCTTTCATTAGAAATAAAAAAAAAGAGAAAGGCCTGTAAGCTAGAAATAGGACAGCTCTGCCAACTCTCCTTAATGGTGTGCTGGTTAATTAGAAGCAGAAGAGGTCATCTTGCCCAATTCTTTCCCAATATCAAAATGTTGCCCTCCACACACTCATGAGCATCTTGCCCAATTTATTTTCTCATTATTTAAGCAATTGGACTTCTGCTGGTACAACAGGGGATTCTTTGAAGATGCCATTCGAGTGTTTAATGGGATCTGCCATTGGGCTGAACAGAAAAAGAATGTTCTGTTTTCTTTTGCTCAGTTTTCCTCATTAACACTAATTGTGATGCTATGACCAACTGAACACAGCTATTCCCTGTTCCACATTTACAGATGTCAGATATGTTTCAGATGGTCATCACATCCCCCATCATCATTATCACCACTTAGACAAGCTGTGCATTTGCTGCTTCACTTCACCTTTCTTCATGAGCCTGTCCCCATCACCTTACTGATGTCCACGGCTCTTCTCAGCACCACTGACATCACTGATGTTTTTAAACTTCCACTATATAACAATCACATTATTATTAAAAGTTATAGAAATTCTGTGCTGTAAATTGGATGAGTATTATTATCTCCATTCAAGAGAGAAAATCTGCCCTATTTTCCCAATCCAGCATTTATCTCTACTCAGCTCTTCAGTACTATTAACTAAAACATAGACAACCAGCACAAGTTAATAAAGTTTCAAGAATATTTGATGACCAGTGTATAAACTACCAGATACATTGGTATTTATTACTGCCTGGGCATGTCAGCACTGTGGAGATGGACAAGGAATAAAAATCAGGGTGTAGAAACAGAGGCAGATGCTCTGTAATAGAAAATCCAGCCAACAGTCTGAGATGGACGAGGAATGCCATATCTAATTGAAATGGTGCTCTGTGCTTCCCAGCAGTGTTCCCAACAAGGAAAGACACTATTAACTCCTGCTCTAGGAGAAAATGCCATCACTTTCCTATTTTTTCCATCCCCATTGCAGTAGCTGGCAATTTTCCAGCATTAATGCTTGAATACTTCTTTCCCCCACGTATATTAGTTCACTTTTTTTCCTAGATACACTCACGTTATTTCCTGGGCCTTCAGATTTTTCTGATCTTTTGTATTATGAACCTTGTACTTCAATGATGTGTTGTAACACATATTTTCCTGTCACTGGTAAATTGGCAGAGGCCCTATTTCCTGTGGATAAAGCCATCCCCAAATGTTTCTTTTAAAACCTAAAAGATGCTTTTTTTGCTTGGCAGAAAACTAAACTAGCACTTGCAGTAGCCATGGCCCTAAATGGAGTAAAGGAAGAGATTTTCAAGCCCAACCTACCACATTATCCAGCAATGCAAAGGTGGGCTCCCTCTTGCTCCAGTGGGAATTGTTCCCTCTTGCTGTCCTATCAAACTGCACACTAACAAAAAGGAATTTAACCCTGCAGCCAGAGAAACCACTGGCTTTCCACTGAACAAACAAAAATGTAATATCAGCAACACCTTTAAGGCAGCCTTGGTTGACAAACAGGTGCTCCCTCTGTAAGACAGTTTTCTTATTGATCTGTGCTAACATCTTGCAGAAGTGAACAATCTCATTGCCATGTCAAAGGCTAACCATCTGTGAACAAGTAACGCAGCCAGAAAATCCTTGTTGCTACAATAATAGCTTTAGGACGTGGGTTTTGTTTCAATCACCACAAAAAGAAACCCTCAGGAAACTTCACAGAAATTCTTTTTCTGATAAGTTAACGTACCTAGAAAATGGCTTTTGCTTACACAAATTTCATTGAAATAAATTACAATAATTTACATACTATTGAGTAAGGTTACTAAAATAATTGGAAAGTTCATTTTTCCCCTTCTCCTCCATTGATATTGCAATCACCTCACAGTCTCATGCATCACAGCCCTTCTCTTATTTAAAAATCATAATTCTCTCTGTGGGACAAATCACCTCTTCAATACCTGAATATATATGTTAATACTTTCAGGATCAGATTTTTTTTCCACATCAATAAACAGAATTCAGCCATGCTGGAACCACAATTTTAGACTAAAAGACCATTCTAAGAGATGGATGTGCAAGCACAGTGTCCTACTGAGAGACAGAATAGTGAATTAATGATTCTGGAACAAAAATCTAATGGCAGGACTTTCTGAGACCAGAAGACAATCTTGTGAGAAACTTTCTAATCCAGTGAGATAGCATCAGGTCCTAAATAATTGTCATGTCAGAGAATATTGAGGTCCGCTGGCATAAATTTTGACTAAGGATTTTATAATCTGATTGTTCCCTTAGAAATGTGAACCAGGAGCTCCCTTATATCAAGGTAATGAATTATTATTATTATTATTATCATCATCATCACTAATTACGGCCTTTGATAAGTTACTGGATATTGTTGAGTCTATATCTAAGTGTCAAATGCATAATTTTATCATTGAAAAAAAAATCTAGATTTCTGGCTAGGTCTGGAAGGCCTTAACTTTGTCCTCCTGCTCACTGGTTATGCCCAAGGAACAGCTTCATGGAATACCAGCAGGGTGGCATCCAGAAACAACCCTGGTTCCCAAATCCTGGTGGAGACCTGTTTTCACTACAGCAATCTCAGGTCTGTCATTCCTGGCAGATGTAGCTAGGCTGTCTGAGGGCTCTGTTATCTTTGTGCATAAATTTATATATACATGGGCACTTGTGGGCTCCTCCCCACTATCCCTGTTTTATTGACTTGTTTCAGCTAAAAATTTGCACAAATTGAAGTACTGGTTGCAATTATTTTAAAATTAGTCTGGATAAAGAAAGTATCAACAGGAAACAGGAACCACAGCACTGTCAGTAATTCAGTGAAGTCATGGTTCCCTGTTCTTGGTTTTTTTCAACCCAAAACATCAGAGACAACAGACTGGAACTTCTTGATGTATATTTGCATATTTGTTTACTTTTCAAACTAATTAGCTTTTAAAGTATTACCAGGGAGCTGAACAAATGTACCATATAGCTCCAAAAACAATACAAGAGCAACTGTTTGCATTGGAATGAATTTACTCTGCTGGTACCATGGATGTGCCAGCCCAGTGAACACTTAATGTTGAACATTAATTATACAAACAAAAGAAATGGCACAAAGCTGTTGTCTCTGTTAGTTTTCTTCCAGGACTCAACCATGTCTGTATTGGAGGTTTTGTGTCCTAAATAAATTCCTGACTGCTTCAAACAGGATGATGATTCAGATGATTGAAAATATGCACTGATCAATGCCCGAGACAAGCTCTCAGCTGCTGCTGCTCACTCACTGACCCTCACTCAGTAAGAAATTCTTTTTATTGTGCTGTGAATTTCATCAGCTGGTCATCAGCATGATGGACTGATGGTGGCTCTGCTCCCTCTGGCCAGTTTCTGACACACAGCTTCCCAGTCGACTGCTCATGGGTTTATGGCTTTGCTTCTGCTCCTCAGGACAGGGAGAGTAAGCACTTGGGCATCAGAACAAAGTGAAAAAAATAAAAAAAGATAAGTGCAAAACTACACTGCAACTTCTTGGAGAAATTTAGGCTCAAAGTGAACATTTGGATTAAATTTAGGTTTAAGCTAAGCACCCCACCACTCCTGATTGTTTTTGTTGTCAATTTAAAAAATAAAACCAAAACAAACAATGAAGCCAATAAATATCTGTTAACAGAACTCAATAAATAGAAATATAAAGTGAATAGAAGAGGACAAAAAAAACCCCAAAACTGCAACTTGTTGATACCCAACAGTAAAAAATTAATTTTAATATGGTAGTAAAATAATGTCAGCTAGGAACAAAATTTAAATGTTTCTAACCAACATAAGAGTGACTTTCTGAAGAAGAATGTTATTGGGAGTGGTGAACAAGAGAGGTGGTTGGAGCGATGAATAATGAGGGTACTGAGAGATGTCAGGAAAATACAAATTTTCACTGTGTCTTCCAATGTCAAATCCAGGAGTTAAGACAGAACATTAAGCTGAAGATTCAAAAAAATGGAAAAATCTCACACAAGGCACATGAGCTGAAAGTTTTCCATGAGCTCACAAAGCAGTTAGAAAAGCAAATTCTTTTAGGGGTTATTAAACACAATCCCTGCATCACAAACTGCTGAAAACTGGAAAGGTCTAGAGGGAAATTCCCCTTGTTGGTTTATCACTCCTGTGCTCTGCCTTAGCATGTGCTGCAACTGCTACTGGAAACAAGATTGGATTCCTGACCTGACCCAGTACGGCTGTTTTTAAATTCCCAGAGATGGTCCCAACATCCCAGAGGTCATTCTTCAAGTCATCTGAAAATAGTAACCCACTGCAAAGTATCACCAAGCTATTTAGGGCACATATTCCTAACATAAATCATATATTGGGGCTTTCATATCCCTTTGCAGGTCTTGCATTACCATTTTTTTTCCTGCTCTTATCCAGGGCAAATCTCCATCTCCTGTATTCTCTTTATATTCAAATCACATCAGCTTTGACGTTCCTTCTCCAACCTGTGCTATGAAATGCCATCACAAGCACCACCCAAAACTTTTATTTATTTCCTCACCATCTGACAGCCTGCCTTGCAGAGCCTTGTCCAGAGCCACTGCTACAGGACAGAACAAGGCAGGAAATGTCAAAGTTGTCATGCACATTCCCCAGCTCTTTGATTTCTGCTGCCAGCCACACCTCCTCCAAAACTCCTTTGTTCTTGGACTTCAAGCTAAGGATGAATCTCCCACTTGCCTGAGAAATCCTCAGATTTCCAAATGTCCCAGATTCACTGCTAAATGGCCCTTAAACATGTACAAACCTGGAACACAAATACTGCCAGACTAGATCAGAACAGTTGTCCATCATCTCTTCTGCACTCCCTGTGACAGATGAAACACAAAAGGCTTCAAAGGAACATTAAAGGAGCCCATAAATGGGACAACTGCAATATAGGCTGACTACACACTTATTTTCTGGGAAATGGGAACTCTTATTCCTTTGGGAGCTTTTTTAATCCTAGAGAAATTCATAATGTTCAAATGTTCCTGAAAAATACACATATTATTATACACCCATATTATTATATGTCCCTATTACTACTGGTGTGCAATACCTTTCACATACATTATACACTGTATCAATAAATACTTTAAACCTGGTTCCCTGCATCAATTTTACAAATTTCTTGGGTATCTGCATTCATTCATCAAAAGGACTGCAAATATTACAGTTATTCTGTATTCTATTTTGTGCCTCTTTGGGAGTTTTTCTCTAGTGCAAATGGTCACCTATGTGTCAATTTTTGCTCATATAAAGCTATTTCCTCGTCTCTCAAACAAACCATATGGCTCCTATTTTAGATTTCACTGGTGCTTGAAAATTGATGACAAAAGGGGCAATGTGAATCTGTCAATAGACACATCTTAAATACTCATAATGACATTCAAGAGTTCAGTATTCAATACAGTATTTCTCATTTTTATCCTGCTGTAGCAAGCATTTCAGTAGTCACCAGTTTGGGCACACCTATTTCACCCTGACAATGTTTTTTTCCCCAATAACCAATGTTTTTGTAATAAATCACCCTCTGCAGTTTCACCAGACAGGTGATTTTCCCTCACCACTCCAAGGGCAGGAGGTGGCTCACCCCTGGGACTCCTCTAGCTCTGCTTTCAAATCCTTCTCCATTTTCTTGCTATCCTCTTGGGCCCGAGCTCCTTTTGTGGTGCTCTGCAGTCTCTGCTCATCCCCAGGAACAATTCAGCACCCGTTCCCCTGGGTGCTCTTGTCTCTTTACCGTTTACATCCTGACAACATCACCTTCCCTCGTTCCTCCCTTCCAGGATCCCTCACAGATCCATTATTCATTTCCAGAGCACAGCCTTGTGAACCATGTCGCAGGTTCAACTCACAGTGTTGTGAACCAGATGTTCTGCTCAGGAGAAAGAACTGGGGCTTTGAATCCAGTGGTTAGGATTTAATTGGAGCCCTGTGCTCAGGGACATGCACAAGGACTGCCTGTAGCCCACACATGATCCTGTAAGAGGCCCCTTGAAGTGGCACACCTCCCTCCACTGAATACAAAGGCAGAATAATGCCCCAAGGCTAAAATTATCCTTAGTGATTTTCTTTCTGTGTAAACATTTGTTTTTCCTTCTTTTATCAACTTTTTTTTCAGATCATCTGCCCTTACACTTCCCTTTCACCTAGTTTTCATCTCACCCTGTGAGAGTCTTTGGTATGTTCTCTATCACCCAATATTGTATCAGTCTGTCTAAGTCAAATCTCTTCATGTGCTTCATAAAAAAATTTTATTCTATACTTCTCCAAAGGTGCCAGATAACTGCCCAAACTTTTTGTACATCTAGCTCATGGTAAATATCATCTTTGTATTAATTAATTAGCATTAAAAATAAGACATAACTGTAACAAACATTCTTGCACACCTTTGGAAGTGCTTTAAAAGAGTGTTAGCACACTAAAGGTATTACTGATGGTAATTCCATTATTTGCACACACATCCCCACATGTACACACACTGTTACACGAGCATTATTTAAGTTCACTTTGTCTTGGCTCCCTAAAGATAAGGAGATTTTAATTTCAATATTGGTTTGCACGCAGTGAGAGAGAATTTTAGATTACAGCAGGGGCCATGAACTACATGCACTTTTTAGCAGTGGATGTGCACATCAGCCTGTGAAAATTCTGGATGCACATGCCCAGGGTGGGCAATTGTGCACATCAGCATCCATCCATGTCTGCAACTGTGCTGAGCATGCCAGACTTTGGTCTGTGTGCAGATATAAAGAGTTTTCCATGTTATAGGCACAGGGCCTATTGCAGAAAATTATTCATTACAGATGAGCAGTACATTCTTCTGCATTTTTTCCAATCATTAAAATATGTTTCATATATTTTTAGCTCAGTTCATTAAACGCACGCACAAACTTGCCCGCATATCTGTAATTCCACTAGGCTACTCCTAGCAGTTTTGTTCAGTAACAATAAACTGTGTACAGCAGACTTTGTGTTTTACTACCACTGCCATGAGCTTTGCAAACTTAATTGCCAGAGTGACAATATTTCAGACAGAGCTGTGAATTGAGGCTGCTGTTGGAAGGCTGTGTGTCACAGTGAGGTGGTGGAGGGCAGACACTGGATTTAAGCTGGTTTGTGTGCAAGTGTTACCATTTTATTCTTGGAAAGCTTATTTTTGTGGATGCCAGCCGTGTCTGCAAGGTGTTGGAAGCCACTAAAGGATGTGTCAAGGTCTTTCTGCCACCCTGCCTGATCCTTGATGGCAATCACCAAAGAGCAATTGGTGAAAAGGCAGAGCGCTATCACCCTTCTGTAGAGCTTTTAAAACCTACTTTAGACTGTGGGTAAGAGATGCTGATTCCCTTTCCCAAATATGGCAACAGGGTAATGACCTTATACTTGAATTCTTCTCACAAACAAGCTTCTGTCCAGTGGGATTTTTCCTTGGATTGCAGAGGGTCACACCCAGCTCAGTCTAACTGAACAGCAACACCAATAAACACCTGCAGCTCAACTCAGCTTTGGCTTCTCCAGCTCAGACTAAGGGTTGCAGACTAACGGAGGAAGCTTTTCTTCATCCTTACACCCACTATTATCAAAATAATTATTGCATGTCTAAACATAATTCACAGGAAAAACAAAAGGAAAAAGTTTTCTCTTTGTTAATGCAGCAGAATCAGTAACAATAATTAACAAATGAAATGATAATAACATAGAGAAGTGGAACTGAGGAAAAATGTAAAGCTGAAGTACAAACATTGGAGCATCAGGAACTTGAATGAAATAGACGTTTCTGGCTCACTTTGAATTTCCACAGCTATTATAACAAAATCCACTAAAGTACCTTTGTAAGAAGCTTCTCAGGAATTAACATAGCTGAGAAGAAACCTATCTCATAAGGACGGCTCAAGAGTGCAAGAGGTGACAGGAGATTTGGTTCCTGTGTGCCACATAAAATGTCAAGGCAAAATCCTGGTCCCACAGAAGAAATTGGCAAATGTGGACAGGATTTCACTGTTTGCTTCATTACTCAAACTGAAAACTGCTTTGTTTATGGGATGTGGACTGCATGAAATTTGAGTTGCCTTCATTTTATCTGTGCAGCCTATCTCTAGACTATGGTGAAGGATTCCAACCTCTGAATAAAAGAGGATAAGTGCAATTTAAAAGTTCATTTTGTGGACTTTTCGTCTCCCCCCTGCTCTGGGCTGTACATGTTTCAATTATTGGGACATCATCAAAAACTCTCTGAAGTTTGTCCACCACACCCCCAGAAATCCAGATGTTTCTTTAGTTAATTTTGTCACACAGAAATATCTTTCTGTATGTGTTAACCTGCAGGGTTAGGTGGGTTTATTGTTTACATTTTCTAGCAAAATTGTTCAAAGAAGAGAAACAAAGGATGAATTTAAATATTCAAAGGAACACAGCAATACCCTTCACTGTGGAAGGGATCCAGATAAAAAACCCACTCTAATAAGGGCAGTGTTGTGTGGTTTTCCTAAGAAAATTCAGAGGCATGTTGAAACCCCTTGGTTCTATGTGATCTTTTTATATATTTGGACAAAATTATCCAACTATATGTTGAGTAACATCATGAACACAAGAAACATTTCTCCTTAGACCCCTCATATCTAATTTTCATTAGAAACAATGTCATGTAAACATGTAGGGTTTACATTGTAGAATTGTACTCATCCCTACACAAAGAACTCCATCGCATCTCTCAGGGCCACAAGTGGTGATCAGTCCTTGGAAAAAGCACTTTTAGCAGCTGGATACCACACTAACCCAACACTAACTGCTCTATGAACTGCTCTATCACCTCTTCCTAGTGATCTATTGTGGACAAGACAGTGCAAAGAAACTCCCTGTTCTATGCTTAAATTCAGTGTATTTTCTTCGAGGAGAGGGTCTTTGCCTGGCTGGAATCAGTTTTCTACCTGGGTGAGTTAATAAACAAGAGTGCATCTATTTGATAAAGATTATTGCTACACTAAGAATTGCTGGAAGTTACTTGGCAGCTTTTTTTACTTTTGGAAAGGATACAGACTTTCAGACAGTGTTTGATTCTTGGATTCCTGCACTTAGCTTGGATGACAGATTTTTCCCCTTTATTTTTTTACTACAAGAGTTGGGCAGTATTGCAAAATGTTTTAAAAAAACTGGGTATTTTTTAGTTGTTTCCACTGCTTGCCAGATATAGAAATTGACTTTCAAAGCTCATGTAGAACATGCCTAAAAATACTCTTTGTTAAAGTCATCATTATATTGCAACTAAGAGTAACAAGAACCTCTTGCAGGGCTCCCCATTTATTTTCAGCCCAGATGAAGATCTCTGCCTCACTGAAGGATGCCCTGCATCACCTGGAAGGTGTCCTGCAAACTCTGCAGGACCTTTCCCTGCCAGGCTGGAACTCTCTTTGGCTGTTTGTGTTCTCCATTAGGGCTGAGCTGCTTCCAAGCCAAGCAATTCCACTGCTTCCCAATTCCCAAAAACTCCCTGTGAGCACCTTCTGAAAATGTCCAGGGGGGCAAGAGATGTTCATGAAAATACAGAGATCCTTAATGGCAGCACTGGCATAACCAGCACAGTCCCATTCCCAGCAACTCCATCACATTACCCTGTAGTATCACCAATTAGCTATCCTTCATTCATCAGCATAATTTCCAGGGTGTCAGCCACTGCAGAGCCTATTCACCAAATAAAACCAGAATCAGCCCTTTTGTTTGTGGTTGGGTTTTCTGGTGATGTTTTTTTCTTTTTCCCTAGATGGACAAACATTTGGGTATCAAATGGGGGTATTTGGGTATTCTTCCCATGATGGGTGGCAATCCCATTTGCTCACTATGCCTCTCATTACTTATTTGCTGATTTCTTGCTGTTCCTCTAATAATTTTTCAATCTTTGCACTATCCTACAATTGCTTCTGAATCTGGTGTTTTCTAAAGTCTTTGTCCCTACAAAATCCAGACAATGCTACAAGTAGCTGCTATAAATGCAAACTAAAATACCTATAAATAAATAAATAGAATAA